>NC_021162.2:3693276-3800389 GCF_000331145.2 Cicer arietinum
TGTGTGTGTGTGTGTGTGTGTGTGTGTGTGTGTGTGTGTGTGTGTGTGTGTGTGTGTGTGTGTGTGTGTGTGTGTGTGTGTGTGTGTGTGTGTGTGTATGAATCAGGAGCATAAAAGCAAAATGAGAAATTTATTTAAAAAAATAATTATTTTAATCTTATCTATTAAGTCAGTTGATCAAAAGATCCGACTTAAAAAAATAATTTGTTGAACTGAATATGTGATGTTTAAGTCGGTTAAATTGAATCGACTTAACAGGACAAAACTCTGTTAAGTCGGTTCATGAAACGAGTTAAAAATAACATGTTTTTTAAGTCGTTTGTTGTTAACTCGGATACGAAACCGACTTAAAAATATAAAATTCTGCTAGTGTGGGGGGTTTTAACTTGTGAAAGTCATAAAATAATCTGTTTGCGGCCTCTGAAAGAGGTGGTGACGATGGTGGAACAGGTTTGACATTTTGCGCGAGATGATTCGTTATATTATTATCTAATTATCAATGTATTAGTTTAGATTTTATTTTTCAAATTTCTTATGAAACAAGTTCCCATAAAGGATTTGGAAAATACAATGAAAAAATTAAATAAAATTAATTACTTTGCTTTTAAAGGATAAAATTAGTTTATTTTGTCTACATATAAGATAAGATTGGAGGAGTATTATCGTTTTCTCATAATAATTTACTATAAAAATAGTTACAAAAATTTCTGATTATAGAAAAGAATACTATTCCTGGCCGTTAAGTTAGTTATGCATTTCTGCGTTTTGAGTTGACTGCAGCCCTTATCGCTTGTCGTTTTGGTTCCCTTTGTTATTCCCTTCATCGTTCCCATGCAAACCCTAAAATAATCCCTCTTTTCCCTCCAAATTCAAATTCAACCAAATTGAGAACATTTCATTGTCGCAATGTTCAATTCAATTTTTCTTATCGTTGTTGTTGTCTCTACATTGATGTGTAGCTTTGTGAATTCAATGCGGTTTAACCTTAATTCGGATCAACCTAAATGTATCACCGAAGACATCAAGAGAAACGCCATGACCATCGGTAAATACTCCGTCGTTAATCTCAATGAAGGTTACCCGATTCCTGATTCTCACAAGATAACTGTCAGGGTATGATTATGAATTTTGTTGATTCAATCACAAAACCTTTTAGTTTTTTATTGGATGTATTTCAATTTCAAATTTGGAATTGTTAACTTTTGTTGTTATTATGAATTTGAATTATAAATTAACCCGAAAAGGTGCCATTTTATTTTTGGGAAGTCTTTAATGTAGAAAATGTATGAGAACTGGGAACAATGACAATCAGCCCTATTTGGGTAAAGAGTTTATTTAACAACTTATAATATAAGCTCTTGAAGCATAAACACTTAATAAGCTATTTTTGCAACATAAAGGTAAAATAAAGTCAAATTGTTTTTATATAAACTGGTTTCATAAGCTTTTTGGGATAGCTTATGAAAATGAGTTGAAAACAGTTTATGGATGTGTCGTAAGTTGTTTTTATAAGTTGTCCCGAACATTTTTATAAGTGTTTATGTCAATAGATAAATTCAAATAAATCAATCCAAAAAGACGATCTCCAATAGATTAGCTATTCTCTTCTTATTACAAGGTTTATATTTTTTTTGTTGCACTTTATTTGTTGGTTTTTGGTTTCTACTTTTGAATTTCCTAAATATCAAATGGGTCATGTTTTACGGTGGACAACCTATAATAGGTGGTTGGTGTACCAAGAAACAATATTTGAAAATTACTCAAAACGTTAATGACGATTGACGTCACTTTTCAGAAGTAGAAATTTACGGTGTTCTTTGTCCTCGCAACTAAAAAGGTATTCCGATCGGTGTCGGTTTGACAAAAATAAAGGAAAACAAATAGTTAAATTTTGAAGTACATATATATGTTTTCTTGTTTTTGTCAAATTGACACGATCATGTCACTTTTGCAGACATTACAATGAGGAGGACCGAGAACTTCTACCTCTAGAAACCGATGTCAATCATCGTTGGAGTTTTGAAAGATTTTCAAATACTGATCTACGATGGACCATCTATCGTATAACTTGTCACCAAATACTGATCCTGGTTGGTGTCGGTTTTATATTGGCTTTGTATAATGTGGTTGGTTGTCAGGTCCGTTCACCTATTGGGAACAATTACCACTTTGGGAATCATGTGGATTCTGGTAATTTTGCATTTACTACAACTGAAGCTGGTGACTACACAGCTTGTTTTTCGGTGCTGGAACAAAAACCGTCAATAACAGTAACCATTGATTTTGAGTGGAGAAGTGGTGTGGCTGACAGGGACTGGTATAAAGTTGCAAAAAAAGATAAGATTGAAGTAAGTCTAAGTAGTATAGTATTGCAATGTTCGTTGACTTAGCATTTTGATGTGCATGATTGGTACCGCTGGAACAGGATTTTGATGCCTTAGGAATTCAACACAATTTTATCTTTGCGGTGACTGATTATTCTAAAAGTGATTTGCATCTGACATTTTCTAAACTGAATGCAATGCTACTGTCTGACATTGTTATTTTAACATGTCTAACCTGAAAGTTTGTTTCAGAATGACGTTGATAAATAGGATGAGTAAAGATGATGCTAAAATTTAAAACAAACTTCTTTTCACCTTTGTTATAGGGATTTCTGATTTACAGATGTAATTATTCGATCCTGTGTGTTTTCTAAAGTAAAGTTTGTTTCCATCTTAGGTAATGGAATATGAGTTGCAGAGGTTGTATGACACTGTCACACTCATCCACGAGGAGATGTTTTATCTTCGTGAAAGGTATAAATGTTACTGACTTATGTGTAATTAATTGGTGTTGTTGGCATCTTTAGTTTAGCATACAATGTTTCTGCATTTGATCTTCCGGCAACATTGTTTTAGTTGGTTCATTCAAAATTTATTTTATATGCAAGAAATATATTGTTAGCTTAGAGGAACTTGAAATTTTTTTCAGAGAAGGATCTCTCTGTATGGCTATGGGATGCCCTCCCAGTATTTTCATATACACAAGGGGAAATCCTTATGACTACAACAATTCCTTGCATCAACTATGTAACAAAGACACTTCAAATTAAAAGTGTGTTTGACACATGTCAGTGTGGAACAGCACCAACACAATTGTTACATTCAATTTTTTTTTAATTATTATTAGTGTCTCAGTGTCAATGTCTTATCTAATTCTTACATTTTTCAAGAATGATCTTATCCATTTTGCCATGAAAAACTGTTATAGTGAGATAGTGATAAAATCATAACTCAATAAATAATCCTAAACCCTAAACCCTAAACAATAAAACAGAAATAAGAAAAGAATCTAGAAAATTTGTGACTTGCATTTTTTGTTCTTATGGTATTACAAAATATTATTCAGTGATCTTTAAAATATTATAAAACTAATCATTCAACGGATCGGTGTTGATCAGAAATTTTCCATCTTTATGTTGCCAACATCCTACTAATGAGAATTTTTGCTGAATTTTGATACCCTTTTTTTCATGAACTTGGTGTAGGGAGGAAGAGATGCAAGATCTGAACAAAGCAACTGATAACAAGATGTTTACCTTCATTTTCCTTTCTATCATTGTTTGCTTGTCTGTTGCTGGTTTGCAACTATGGCATTTGAAAATATTCTTTGAGAGGAAGAAGCTCCTCTAAGATCCTTCACACAAATTTTATCCATTTGGTTACCTTGGATCTCAATTTTGGATCTCAATTTTGGATGAGACTGTTCCTAATGTACCTAATGTATCCAAATTATTATGATTATAGCTCTCTTTTATGATGTATAGTGATAATTAGAAATGGTAAATGATTCTTGACATCAAAATTTATATAAGTGTTATTTGATTTTTATGTGTACTTTGAAATGTGTATATATATTGTAGAAGATAAACAGGAAGTGAGAAATAGGGATAAATACATACGCAGTTTGTATTTTGATGTTCAAAATAACACAACTGATTTGAAATTGCTGCAGATTATAGATTATAGGGGACATGTAGATTCTGAGACCTTTCTTTGGGAAGAACTTTGTACCTCTTCACCTTGTCCAATTAACTCCTCAACATCATGCTCTTCGCAAATTGCTTCAGTTCCTTTTTATGGGGTCTCCAAATGTTGCCCATTTACTTTGGCCAGAGGTCACAGTATCCTTAAAAAGAATCTTCATTTCAGGTAAATTTCTAATCCGCCTGTGTCTTTGAACTTTGCAGCTTTAAGCATCAAACTAAAAAAATGAAAATATAGACTCAAACATCAAACTGAAAAATTAATGAATGGAAATATCCTTTATTTACTAAATATTTTAACACAACTGTCACTCATCAAACTTAACATCAAAGACTGAGATTCAAAAATAATTAAATAAACAAAACCAATACTTCATAACACAATAAACAAGTTCTAATTAATTACTACCTGTATAACTTCAAATCCCATCAAATGCTTGCTGTTGCACCACTTCCATGACAAACAATAAGGATTTTGAAATCAAGTGATGAGGTTCATCAAAAGATTTTGCTCTATTAATTGCATCCTTTACTAAAACAAAACCTTTGGCAAGCATGGTGTTCACCACATCTTTAGCCTTCTTTAACAGCAGCAGGAGTCTGTTTTTAGTCCTGAGAAGAGCACTTGAGATTAGAAATATTGTTGATAAATATTTGATACTAAATAGTTTAGATTCCAAAGTATGGGTGGGAAGCATTGAAGTTGTAAAACCTTGAGGAGATTATGCATGTAACTATGATAATGGCCCCTTAGTTATTAATCTAACTTTAAACAAGGTGTAATCCAGTGGTAAGGGTTGGGACACAAATTCCTTCTCCCCTTAACAAACTAACCACTAACATTTGCCTATAACAAAAGTTAACTTCAAACAGAATTTTAGAAGGGTATAACTAGAGGTAATTTGATCTTCATGCAAGATGTATGCATTGATTATTAAGCTGCAAATGTGTGTTGCTAACAAGACAAATCTATTAAACATCCTAGAATTTATCTGCAATTGTGACGCAATGTTTCAACCAGTTAAATTAATGAGTCATATACAAAAAACACACTAGTACAAAATTGAAATAACACATTAATTGCAGTCAATAATTAGGTTCTTAAAGGTAACATAATCAGTAAATCAGATGAATGAATCACACCAAAAATCAGGAACAAGCAAAAATCACAAGATGGAGCAAGCAAATCGAACACGGGATACAAGAGACATAGATGAATACCTAAATTGAAGAGGGAAAAGGGAGAAGACCAGAGGTACACGCTAGGGTTTGCAAGAGTTGCATAGTGAATGAGGTTTTTTAGAAATGTGTGGGTGAAAAATAGCACCCATGTTTAAAATCACTCAATCAATGGAAATAGTTACCTATGCACTAGCACAAACACATAATCTACCACCAAAATTAAATCCTTATGATGGCAATACAAAGTTACTTATGTCTGATAAAACACTGCAAATTAAGAGGAATGAGGGCCCAAAGAGTGGCCCCACTGACCCAAGTCACACCTCACACACATTTAGTTTCCTAGAATGATGGATGGAGGGAATAAAAGCAAGTTAATAACATCTTTTATTCTACTGATATTCCATTAGAGGAATGAGGGAAGAGGAACTGGGAAAGGTATTCAGTTTCAAGAAGCATGAATGAAAGGAATAACAGCTAGTTAATAATGTCACTTATTTTATGTTATAAGAATGAGGGAATAGGAAGAAGGAAAGGTATTCAAAAAATATTTTAAGAAATAATTAGGGGAATTCTTTCTCTGGTTAGGAGCAATTTTGCTCTGGTTTAGGAGTTCTTAGAACTCTGGTTTAGTTCTTTTTCTGCATTTTCAGATTTCCAGCATTGTAAGAGCTTCAGAGCTCATCAATTCTAGTCAATAAAATTTTGGTTTCTAACCAGAGAAAGAATTCCCCTAAATTCTAGTTCAACTAAAAGTCTAAAACCTAATCACAGTGTCGAATCTTGATTTTGAAGAAAACCACATCCACTACATAAGAACTAGTTTTGTTGTCAATCAGTTCTTCGACTCTTATATCACTGCAATAAAAATATTAAGCAATACACATTGATTATAAAAATGAAAAAGCATCAAACATTATAAATATCATATGTACAAAAATTACCATTCTAAGGTATAACAATGTTTTGTTACCTGGAGTTTGATGTAGGCCTTGAACCAAGACAACAAATTGAGCATCATGTACTAACAAGTAACATTTTCCAATCAAAAAAATAATAATAACAATTCCAAATAAATGTTATGACCTTCCTTCCACTTGCGAATTGTGAGCACATTGCAGATCATTAAGTTAAACTTAACACCAATATCACAGCAGCAAATAGATCAACTTACCTACCTAGCATTGATACTGCCATAGCAGAGATTCCTGTATTGAGTAATTGGAAGATTTGAATTGTTGAACAAGTTCTGAACTCAGCTGCAGACCCTACTTTATACTTCCTTCGTTCCATTTTAGTTGTTGTTTTAAGGTTATTAGCACATACAAAGAAAATCAATAAATTGTTACTTTTGATGAAATTATTCATCTTTTCCCTACAATAATTTCCTTCACTATTTATTATATTTTTTTTTAAAACAAATAGAGAAGGGGAAATTATAATTAATAACAGAGTCACTAACGATCATTTTACAACTGTCTCATACGGATTTGGACCTTGTCCCTTCACTATTTAATATATCATTCAACCTAATTCTCTCTTCGTAATAAATAGTTAAGAGTATTATCAATCAAACAATAGTTAATGTTGTATTGAACTTTGAAAATGGAAAATAAATAGGAACATGCTTCTACAAAAGCATCAGTAAAAAAGGAACTGAGGGATTAGCTATTAGCATTCCTCTCTTGATGCATGTATTACTTAAATCGAAGATTAATAAATTGTGAGTTCCCTAAATATAAATTTACAGAAAAATTTATCATGTACACTAGCATACAGGTAATTTACCATAAGATGTAGTGATAAGTCTGACATCCTACAGTAGAGTACAAGTGAGCGAGCATGTTGTGTATTGAATGAGACTATGCCATATTAGCAATTTAAGATGTTTATTCATTGAGCCCTGTTTTACATCAGAGGTCCTCAAATATGGCTCAAGGAACTGGATATAGAAGCATGAAACGATTTTCATATAAACCTGCACTGTAGAAATATCATTTTATTAGAAAAAATTCAAACAAAGAATGCACCATCATGTTCAAGCAGTTAGTTGCATATGACTACTTATTTCATAAAAAATTGTGAAACAAAAACTAATCAAATGCCACACATTGTAAAGCTAGAAGTGTTAGAAACATGATATGACAATATCTTGTTTTGAAGTGTTTAGGAAAAAGGAAGGGAATTGAATTCAAATAAAAGTTAGCTTACCAAAAAATTGTATTCAAATAGCGAATATAACATCATGAATGTGTTTTTCAATCACCGGATGCCAAACAGTCACTCTTCATCTGATTTTACTGTGCAAATAAATTTATCTGCTGGGGCATAATACATGTGTACAGGCATCATACACATGATGCCCTAGAAAAGCTGCAAAGAGAAAGAAATCAGAGATTAGTATCAAAAGTCGCAGCATGGGAACATGGATGCGAAAGGTAGTATAGTAAGCAAGGAAAAATTGGGCACAAAAGAGGAAATGCAAATGCTGAAAATTTACCTGCATGTAGATTTGAAGTTTAAGATAAACATCAATAGTGTCAGAAGCATTGCCATTGATGTAGGATAAGCCTAAAGAATGCAGACACAACTCAGCTTGTTAGGAGAGAAAAGAAAGGCACCATAAAATGTGATTACTTAAATGAGCATTTTGGGGGTCACGTGAATATGCAAGAGAAAAAGACACATGCAAGAGGGCCAAAGGAGATAGATACCTTTATGATGTTATCGGCATATTACATTAACCAGGAAATCAAAAGACATTATGTAATACCATCATCAAGCATCAAGGTTGCAATGTGTAACCACCAGGTCCATTTTCAAAACCATATCTAGAACCGTCCAAAAGAAGTGTCACACTGAAAATTGTACCAAACCTGGAAATAGAAATTGATTTAGTACATATTCCTCTTTTAGATAACTAAAACATGAGGCCATGACAATGGATACAAGGAAGAAACAACAGAGAAGAAAGTAAGCTGAAAAATGGAAGATTCAAGAAAATAAGTTGTTAGATTGTCTACTAGTTATTTATTATTTCACATTTTTATCCAGAATCTTATTCTTTAGTATTATCCACAAAATTAACGACAACATCAAAATAAAAATCAGTCCATTTTATTGTAAAATTCCAAAATGATCCATACCTACGTTCAACGACATCCTGGTAAGTGACTTGTGTCTCTCTTCTCTTTCCAATCTGTAGAAACAAGAACGACCTTTCAGTGAAAAAATTAAACAAGTTTCAATTCTAAGTCTTATGCTTCACTTTTAGGTACCAACCAGATAGACTTTCAAACTTGTGATAAATCGCAGCACAAGCAGTAAAACTGACTAGCTACTTATGAAATTGCATCTTTATAGCTTTTTGAATACAACGTTTTAAAGCCGAACTTAATGTCATTCCCTTGAAACACATTTCATTATACAACTCCAAAGCTCTCTTCACGTGCCCTCTATTTAACAAGCCATCAAGTAGAACTGTGTAGGCAATGACATCAGGTTTAACCCCTCTTATATTCATATCTTGAAAGAGGTCATGAGCCTCTTTCAAGCAATTCATCATACAATAACTATCAATCATAATTGTGTAAATTACAACATCAGGTGTAAATCCTCTCCCGATGAAAGAATCAAACAAAGAGCGAGCACATTTCATATTCCCTGTGCTACACAACGCAGTAAATACTTTAGAATACATTACTTTTCTAGGATCCATATTCATCTTCAACATTGCGTCTAACAACATAATAGCTTTTCTAAGTTGATCAGATTTCTCAATAAGGTCAATTTCACAATAGCCATTCATCATAGCGCAATAGATTTCGACAGTTTTATCTTCCAAACCATTAAAATATGCCTCAGCTTCTTCAACCTTGCCTTGTGAACACAAACCTTCAATGATCATCTTGTGTGTAGTCGAATTTAACATCACACCTTGATCTGCCATATATTTCAAAAGGTCAATTGCCTCACAAGCATGGTCATTTCTAAACAACCCGGAAACCAGTACATTATAAGTAACAACATCGGGTTTCAATCCCTTTTCCTCCATTACTTTGAACAAACGTAGGGCTTCAACAGGTTTACCCCGAAGACAGTAACCATTGATAAGGGTTGTGTAGTGTTTGATATCTAATTCTAAGTCAATATCTTCCCGCATATTCATTGCATCATCCACCTTTCCCGAATTACACAAAGCATTGAATACAACATTGTAAGCAACCTCGTCAAGAAACACACCCGATTGCTTGATATTTTCAAATGTTGCTACCACTTCAGAAGCCATTCCCATCTCATTCAAGCAATGGAGGATGCAACTAATAACCACACAATTTGTTTCTATACCCCTTGAAATCATGCTATCATGTATGGCTAAAGCTTTATCCAAATTCCGGCTCTTACAATACCCGTTGATCAACGCAGAAAAAATATACACATCAGGAACAAGCCCTTGCCTTTCCATGTCCAAAAACACACTCTCAGCTCTATCTAATTGCATTTGATTACAAAATCCGCGAATAACCGCAGTATATGCATATACATCTACAGATGCAGCTGTACTTCTACAATGTTGGAGCACCTCATATCCCAAATCAGACTTGTAATTGTTGCACAACCCCTCAATCAAAGTTGTGTTGCAATAAGAATCTGGATTCACCCCAACTTCCTTCATTTCGTCAAACACACGGAATGCATTTTCCAAATCACCCTTCCTACAATGTGCCTTAATGATAATGGCATATGTGTAATGGTTGGGAATCAAACCAAGCCTCTTGAATTGCTCGTAAACAAACAAAGCCGTATCAATTTCATCGTGTATAACCAACCGGTTAATAAGAAAGTTAAAAGTAAGTACATTTGGCAAAATCACACTCCTCCTAGTATGCAACAAAAATTCAATAGCTTCATCAAACATGTTAAGACTAACACAAGCTTTAACAAACCCATCAAAAGCTCTAAGCAAGTAATGATTTTGATTCACATCAACACCTTCAAACAATGAATCAAACAATTCATGGATTTTAAATGATGGGTCTTGTTTGGAATGAGCAATTACATCAAGGAACAAAGAATCCAACTTTCTAAGCCAACCCCAATAACACATTATTCTAATGATGGCAGCATAGGTTGAAATGTTATAAGAGAAACCTTGTTGGTTGAGTTGAGTGAAGTATGAGAGTGCTTGAGAAGGGTTGTTTCGTAAAAAGTAAAGTTTTTGGAGGACTTGGAAGGTGTTTGACGTTATGTCTGAGTCAAAAGAGGAAAAATTTGAGGGTTTAGTGAAGTGGGTATCAGAGTAAGAAGAGAGTGCAAGTGAAGTAGAAGAAAACCTGAATTTGTTGAAGCGAGTAGTTTTGGAGAATGATTTGAAGAGAGAACGATGAATGAGAGAAGGGAAATTGAAGAAACGAAACAACATACCAGTGATGTTGCTGAATAGGTGCGGCTGACCAACCTACGGCGGGACTGGGTGGATGGCGCCACGACTCACGGCGGAGAAAGCCGCAACTCTGTAGAAGCGGCACAACTCGGCTCCAATAGTTTGTTTTGGATTTGAAATGAAACCACATACCAGTTCACTTCTCCTTTGAATTTCCTCTTTTTTTTAGGTGATTCTTTTTCTTTTCGTCGAAAACATTAAATTATATATATTTTTTATAATACAAATTTAAATTTTTTTTATAATAATAATAATTAATTATTCTTCTTCAATCCTCTCCTTTTCCTCTTTTATATCTCTTGTTCATTGTTTTTCTTTTTTCCTCAACGGTGGTGGTTATTAGGACTTTATGTGAGAAGATGTCAAAAAATTGTAATGGTATTTTTAGTAGAAAATAGGCTACAAAATATCTTTATCCCCTTTAATATAGGTATAGTAGATGTAGATTATTATTATTATTATTATTATTATTATTATTATTATTATTATTATTATTATTATTATTATTGTTGTTGTTGTATTTTATAATTGAATTTGAATCACAATTAATCAACACGTATATTGATTGGTTGTTAATATAAAATAATTTTATATTAACAATATATATTTAATTACTTTATAATTTTAGTTCAAATTATATATGACCTCTTAACTTATTTTATAATTTCATTTTGGTCACGCTTGTTTTTGTTTCATTTTGATACCCTCACATACTTCAATTAGTTATTTATGTTAATCTTTTTAAACTCTTAATAACAATTTGTAAATTAAAAAAAATAAAAAAAATTAGTACAAAGAGTACTAAGAAATAAAAATACAAGAGTTTGTTTGTTAGAAAAAAATACCCTGCCAAAATCATCTACAATTATATAATTCAATTAATTCATTCATTCAAGACATAAACAACTTCTACAAATTATTAGATTTCAAATACACTCGGTGAGAGTTTTACTAAAAATCGTATACAAAACTAGTACTCTTAACTCTAAATCACATCTACAAAATTAATTGCACATTTTGAACTATTAAAAAAACATTACATATTACCTGCAAAACAACAACAAACAACGACAAGACACAATCCTCTACTAACTCGTTTTTCCACGCAAATAGCTTCGTACACCACTTCCAATTGAAAACTCTCACCACCATGATATTTTTATCATAAGTCAAATTATACAATCTCCTAAATCTATCACACAAAACACCACCCTCCACCCACTGATCCTCTAGAAACGCATCTCATCTCCATTCTCCACCACTTTGCTAACATTAACCACAAACCACATTTGACCGAGCTCTCCTCCCCTTCCTTCTAACAAAGAAAAAATAATCTTTTACCACTGCAAATCTCTAGAAGAACCTTCACACATATTTGCATTGACACTCTCACACTTATGACATAACACTTTTAAACCAAAAACCATATTTCTCACGTCTCACCCTCCAACACCATTTATCTAACAGAGCTAAATTAAAAGAATTCAAACTACGCACCCTAGTCCGCCCTTCTCTCGACTCTGACATGCCTTATCCCATTTGACCTAGTGGATTTTTCTTGCCTCCTTACTCCAACCCCATAATAAAGTTTAAAAATATATCCAATTTTAAAAATGGTACCTCACAAAGCTTTGAAGAAAGAAAAAAAAAGTAAATTGACATCGCAAACGAAACAAGTTGACCCCACCAATACAAATTTACCTTTTTAAATCAATTTAACTCGGTTCTATGTCTGAGTAAATAATAGACGACTTAATAAATACTAAGCTTTTAAGTCGGTCCGTTTACCCGACTTAACAAGCATTTTAAATTAACTCAATTCCTTTTACTCCACTCAAATGATGAATTTTGCTTAATTGGATAATATCACTTTTGTTAAATTGATTTTTTTTAATTGAATTAAATTTCTTTTCTTTTTTATATTTTTTTTCCATTTTTTATATTCCTCCCAAATATGCATGACCAAAGTTTGTATCAATCCACAAGAATTTTATACACAACCATTTAATAAATAAAATATCACCATAGAATCATAATTTCATATCAAATTAATATATAGATCTATTACAAAGTTACAAAATTATATATAAAAGTAGAGTGACAAAGTTCAAGCATTGCCATCTTTTTCAAGAAATTCAAGAACCATATTCTTATAGCGTTCTTTCATAATCGTGTGCTTCATCTCTTAAAGTTCCTCCTCATAAGTAATTACTTTATGGTTGCCACATGACTAGGGAAAACAGTTGAGTATAACACTACATTCAAAATTAAAAGTCAAGCTAAAATATGTGAAATAATTAACCTTAGTTCTCATCAAAGTAAAAGGAATATAAACATAGTTGTTATAGATCATCCCCAACACTGAATGTTCAAACCAAAATTAGAGAACAACTATAGTGTCTAAGCAAGTTAACATCCACTAAGAATATACAATAATAGGTTATGACAAAGAAAATCAACCTACCTAGACTTACACACACACTAGCTATTCAACTCATGCATTAGCAAATAAAACCGAACCAGAGAGCAAAATCATCCTCCACCTGAAACTACTAACAAAACCACGATATTTGATCCATTACATTTTAAAACCGATTCACTTAAAACCCCAGGTTGTCAAACAAGCGACTTAACCGTTAAGACAAATTATTATTATTATTTTCTTTTTTTATCAATATGTTAATTCAGTTTCCTATATATATAATCGAGTTAACAAATTCTTATTAAATGATTTTAACGATAACTTATTTAATAATAGTATAACTTAAAAATAGTAGAAATTATTTTAAATTTATTTATTATTGACTAAAAAAATAAAATTGACATTCAATAACTAACTGAGATATTTATTTTTAAATATTTTAACATAATAAAAATTATATATTTTTTAAATTATATCTTTTAAAAATAAATTTTATGAAAAAAAATTCAAAATAACTTTTAATTTTAATCACTTTTTAAAATTTTATTATCTAAAGATTGTAATAAATAAATGAAATATTTAAACAAACGGGCCAAATATTTATGAAAAAAAATTAAGTAAACTTACCAACCATAATTACATATTTGTAACAAATCAAGGTTAGAAAAAAATCATACCATTAAGAAGAATTTGTGGAAGAGAAGGATTTGGAATTTCTTAGTTTAGGTATCATACTCTAATTTTATAAACAACTTTTTTTTTATTAAAATATTATATATAGTAAATTATAAAAATATAATAATTAATTAATATAAATTTTATGGAAATAAACTCACATCATAAACAATAGAGAGAACCAAAACAATTCAAAAAACTTTTAAATACAGAGATAACAAAATATGATATTAAAAAAGAAAAGATTACTAAAAATTAAAATAAAGAAAAATAAAAAACTAAAAATACATTCAAACCAAAAAAGAGTATTAGCGTAACTAATTTACAAGATCAATATGATCATTTAAAAAAAATATATATTAATAAAGTCAAACACACTTAATAAAAACCGAAAGACAATTCATAATCTCATTGAAGTTTGTACATAACATACACTTGGAAAGAATTAAAAGTGTGCATATCTAAAACTATTTAAAAATATCCAAAATATTTGGATTTGGTTACAAACCAATTCTATTCTAACTTTAGAAATGAATTTGATTATTCAATAGTTAAAAATCGGTTATTAACTAATATCCATATTAGTGTAAATATTTTTTAATATAAAATACTATTTTATATTATTTAAACATATTGATATACTCTTTCTATTATTGTTTAAAATAAATATTTTTTTAAATTATAAATAAAAATTTAAATATTATAATTTATTTATTATTAATTTAATAAATAGTAATAGTAATAGTAATAGTAATAGTAATAGTAATAGTAATAGTAATAGTAATAGTAATAGTAATAGTAATAGTAATAGTAATAGTAATAATAATAATAATAGTAATAGTAATAGTAATAGTAATAGTAATAGTAATAGTAATAGTAATAGTAATAGTAATAGTAATAGTAATAGTAATAGTAATAGTAATAGTAATAGTAATAGTAATAGTAATAGTAATAGTAATAGTAATAGTAATAGTAATAGTAATAGTAATAGTAATAGTAATAGTAATAGTAATAGTAATAGTAATAGTAATAGTAATAGTAATAGTAATAGTAATAGTAATAGTAATAGTAATAGTAATAGTAATAGTAATAGTAATAGTAATAGTAATAGTAATAGGTAATAGTAATAGTAATAGTAATAGTAATAGTAATAGTAATAGTAGTAATAATAATAATAATAATAATAATAATAATAATAATAATAATAATAATAATAATCTATACAATATAATAAAGCAAACATGATACTTTGGCAAATTTTGATACGTGTCAGTTAAATAGAATGTTAGACAAATATAAAATTTAATTAAAAAATAAGAAGAATTAATTAAAAATAAAATACATGACTTGACAGTTTCTTGAAAGTAATAGTTAATAGAAATAACCACATCATTGTGCATATTTTTTTTAAAGAAAAAAATAAATAAAACTTCTATTAAATCATGATTTAATACGTGCTTGATTTTTTTGTTAAGTAATTGTTTTTTGAATAATATTTTAGCAATCCGCACTTCAAATTAATTTAATTATAAAATTTATTTTATTTTACCAATTCTTTTAATGTTTTTCTTATTAATTCTTTTAGTTCCTATGCTAGCCGTCTCTCTTTCAATAATATCTCATTTCCGGTTCATCCCTTATAAATATCATTCATATTATCTCATTTATACACAATTCTTTATGTTTCTCCGATGTCTGAAAAAAAAAAAAAAACAGATTTTGTTGCTTCAATTTCTCCAAAACATAAGTCATGAAATTTGGTTGTTAGAGTTGTACGATCATGGTTTCTGTCTGATCTGAATTCAAATATAAATTTTATGCGATGGAAATGGTATTGATGGAACATAAATTTTATGCGATGGAAATGGTATCGATGGATGACAAGGTTTAATTATTTATTTTATAAATTCAAAGTTTTAAATTATACAAAAACTTATTTGTTATGTTATTAATTTAACAAATTTATGTTTCATATTTGTGATAAAATTCAAGCAACATTGCGAAAATCTCTTATTTCTCAATTTGAGACTAATATTAATGAGGGAGATGTGTACAATTTTTGTTCTCTCGGTGTTGCGTCTAACTCTGTAGCATATAGAACAACTAGACACCAATTCAAATTGAATTTGCAAATGATACAATGGTCCGAGAATTAAAAACCAGTTTTGTCACGGCCTACCCGTACTCATTCATTTCATTACCAGAAATTCGAAATGTTGATATGAATTATTTGATTGGTAAATTTATTTCAATTTGTCATTATTATTTTATTTTAATTATTAACAGTTTAATCATTGTTATTTTAGGAATGGTGTCAATACAAAATTTAAAGTTATTAAGTTAGAGTCAGAGAGATTTTTTATATTATATAATTTTTTTAGGCTAAATTACATCCGTGGTTCCTTAACTTAATTTCAGGTAACATTTTAGTCCTTTATCTTTTTTTTTTTCCGACTTGGTCCTTTATTTTAATTTTAAGTGACAATTTGATATTTTATGTTTTAAAATTTCAATAATGTTATCCTTTTTATACAAAAATTAAAAAAAAATTAATCAAAACTCATAAAATTAATTATATTCTTCAATATAATATAAATTTCATCAAATTCGTAGCGCAAATCTTCAAATAAACTCATATTTTCATACTTTATTTGATATTGTTAGGAATAAAGGACTAAGTTGGGAGAAAAAAAAAAGATAAAGGACTAAAACGTTACCTGAAATTAAGTTAAGGGACCACAGATGTAATTTAACATTTTTTTTTAGTATTTAATAACTTTCTATATTAATCATTAACTAATTTTATTATATAATTTTCATTCTTTTTTATGTTGGGTCTAACTCTGAAACATATAGAACAACCGGACACCAATTCAAATTGAATTTGCAAATGGCACAATGGTTCGAGAATTAAAAACCAGTTCGGTCACAGTCTATCTGTACTCATTCATTTTACCAAAAATTTGAGAGGTTGACATGAATTATTTGATTGGTAAATTTATTTCAATCTGTCATTGTTATTTTATTTTAATTATTGACAGTTTAATCATTATTATTTTAGGAATGGTGTAAGTACAAAATTTAAAGTTATTGAGTTAAAGTCAAATCATTGAGGTTTTTTATATTATATAATTTTTGTTATTATTTAATAACTTTCTATATTAATTATTAACTAATTTTATTTTCTTTATGTAGTATAAGGATTGAATGTGCACTCTTTGGATCCTATGTTGATGAATTTGCAATCCGGTTATAATCAAAATGTTGTTGTACTTGCTCAATTTCTAAAACTGAAGACGTTTAATGGTAAAAGCCAACTACAAAATGCAATGAATTGTATTAAGCTTTTATTCAACTCTGAAATTCTTTTTTCAAACTCAATTAAGGTTAAAAGTAAACTAGAAGTACTACCAACTAACTTATTCAATTCTTTTATTTTATTTTATTTATTGAAATACTAACTTTATATTATGAATTGACATATCAACTGCTTTTACAGAACATAAACAATCTGAAATACTATGAAGAGAGGGCAATACTTGCTATGACTCATGATACTGTAGATATCATTAATGATTATGTTTTAACATTAATTCTAAGTGAGGAAAAAGAATATATTAGTTCAGACTCAACTGTCCTTTTTGATGAAAATTTTATCGTGCAGGGAGATTGGTTCACACCTGACTTTTTGAATGTCATGAAATGTTCAGGAATTCCAAATCACCGATTAAGATTAAAGATTGGTGTTCCAGTCATGCTTTTGAAGAACATTGATCAAACTAATGAACTATGTAATGGAACAAGACTGCTCATAAATGAACTATGTACAAATATTATTGAAGCAACTGTGATAAAATTTATATATCAAGGACTAATTTGGTTCTATCTGATCCAACTTTCCCATTTAAATTCCAGAGAATACAATTTTAATTGTCGTTGTGTTTTGCAATGACCATAAATAAGAGTCAATGTCAATATCTTTCTCAATTTGTTTTGTATTTAAATCGATCTTTATTTACTCATGGTCAGTTATATGTGGCTATTTCACGTTTAAATTGTATGGAATGATTAAAGATTGTTATTTTAGATGAAGAAGGAAAACATATGTGTACAAAGATATTTTAAATAATTTATAAACTTGTAGACGACATTTTTTTTACGATTTAGATTTATTTATTGTAAGTTATTTTTTGTATGGAATTGAATTGACGATAAAATTTAAATTATGTCTTTAATGTCAATGCCAATAAAATTATGTATTGAATATCAATAATAATTCAAATTGTTATATTATATATATTAATATAAAAATATATTTATCAAAATAATAATTTATATGATAATTTGTATCCGTGCACACGGGTTACACAGTAATAACAATAACAATAAATAATAATAATAATAATAATAATAATAATAATAATAATAATAATAATAATAATAATAGGTTGGAAATTGATGGCTGCCGACCACCGAACCGATTGATTGAATACTACCTTCAACCACCGCACCGACGGCTGAAACTGTCGGAAGAAATTCTGTAGCTGCCAGTAACTACTTTTTTAGTTAAGTTAAAAAAACTGTTTTTTAAAATTATGTAATTAACGAATTACGTTAAAATAATAAAAAATTAAAAAATAAAATAAAATTAACTTTAATCAAAATCAATTAATCGAACCGTTATAAATCAGTGATGTATTTTTGAAACAGTTTTTAGAAATGTTTTAAAATAAATGGTTCGAATAGAAAAGTAGACAAAACAAGAAATACACGTAAGGTAACAGTCCCAAACGTGAATTGAATTGAATGTAAACTCTCTTTCATACTTTTTCTATTGACACCAAAATCACACACTTTTCAACACAATGGCAGCTTGTGTATTCACCGTCTCACAAGATGGAACCGGAGATTTTCAAACGGTGCAGGAAGCAATCGACGCTGTGCCGTTTGGCAACAATCGTCGGACTGTGATCCGGGTTTCTCCGGGAATCTACCGGCAGCCGGTGTACGTTCCCAAAACTAAGAATTGCATCACTCTTGCTGGTCTGTGTCCTGAGGATACTGTGCTTACTTGGAATAACACTGCCAATGGAATCGATCACCATCAAGTATGCACATTTTCTTCATGTTTTCATCATCTTGGGTAATGGGTATGTCACAAAATTGTTCATTTTTCATCCAATTTATTCTTCAATTTTGGGTAATGGGTATGTGACAAAAAATTTCCTTTTTCATTTTTCATCCAACTTCTTCATTTGGGTATAATGGGTTTGTGACAAAATTGTTGATTTATTCATTTTTCATTTTCCATCCAATGTTATCTTCAATTTGGAGTAATGGGTATGTGACAAAATTGTTCTTTTTTCATTCTATGTTTTCTTCAATTTGGAGTAATTGTTCATTTTGTTTTTAATTGTTTCATTGATTTGGGTTAGCTAGTATGTGTAAATGATGGTTAATTTGTTTTTTGTTTTTTTTTTGGATTGTTGTGGGTTTTTGTTTCAGCCAGCTAGGGTGATTGGAACTGGGACATTTGGTTGTGGAAGTACCATTGTGGAAGGAGAGGATTTCATTGCTGAGAATGTCACTTTTGAGAATTCTTCCCCTCAGGTAATGCATGTGAAATTTCAATGTTTCCATGGTGTTTGCTTGTGTTTCTTCCTTTACTATCAGTTATCACTTTTTCACTTTGCTGGATGGCACTGATTTGATTAATGTGCATAAATGTATGTTGGTAGAGAGAATTGATTTGTTGTAAGATTCTGTTTTTATATAAAAACACATATATGCAATTTGTGTAGTTCCCTTCCCTTTATCGGTAGTTAACATGCTGATAGTTGAGCTGCCGTTGCCTTATTTACGAGTCTAGTGTTTATTTGAGAGAATAATGGTAATTTAGATCTTTTCCTTAATTAGGGATTTGGATCTTTTGATTGCTTAAGATATAGATCGATTGACATTCATTATGTTCCTAGTCAGTAATCTGTTTGTAAATTCATTAGATGATTTTGATATTTTAGCTTTATAAATCTACATCCCAATTAGGATATGAATTTGCTGGGACAGACAATAAAAGACCTTATACAGCGCTTCTTGCTTTTCCTTCTCTTTTTGGCAGGGTTCAGGACAGGCAGTGGCAATTAGAGTAACGGCAGATCGTTGTGCTTTCTACAATTGCAGGTTCCTTGGATGGCAGGTATCTCCAGTGATCCATTATCCCCCTATATCAATGTATTAGTTTACGTAGGTTTGAGGCTTTGTGATATATGTCATGTTAGTTATATATGTGTTGAGTATGGCTCATATTTGCTAATAAGTGGGCGGTCACTTGAGTGTAGCGAGAGCACTTGCCTTTGGTCTTACGATTCAAAGGTTAACTTGTGATCTAGACCGTAATATTTGAACATAGTTTTGTACTTTGTAACCTTAAGCATTGCATAATAGAAAAACTACAACAAACACTCTGTTGTCAGAGACGTAGGCACAGTTGGCCGAATTTTGCGATGAATCGTTGTGTGTTCTTGTGTGTGTTTATCTATCTATTTACTTTAGAGCCTAGTTTGCTATTCTAACAATATGCAACTTGAATGTCTAATTTTTTTTTAAAACCTTCATATAATAATTTTTTGCTGATGAATATATTCAAAAATGCATTGGTTAGGTGATTTATTTGTTGGATGAGTTCTTTGTGTAAGTTATTATTATTGTCACCTTTCTAGCATGTTGTCTCAAGAATAATAATATCGTAAATTAACTTTTGGTTGTGATCGTAATGATAAATTGTTTTTTTTTCATGATTATCGTGCAGGACACGCTGTACTTACATTATGGTAAACAATATCTGAAAGATTGCTATATTGAAGGAAGCGTGGACTTTATCTTTGGCAATAGCACTGCTCTTTTGGAGCACTGTCACATCCATTGCAAGTCTGAAGGGTTCATAACTGCACAGGGTAGAAAATCATCGCAGGAATCAACAGGTTATGTATTCTTGAGGTGTGTAAGTTTCCACTGTTCATTGTTTAACAATCGCATTATCTATCACCAATTACCGTGTTTTAGTCATTACAGAAAGTGTTAGTTACTCAACAATGTGAATTGAATTTTAACTTTAGTATATATGATGGAGAAAATATTGCAATTGCCACTTTGTTATCTCGAGGCAACATTCTCTCCTCTTAGTGCGTGTGAGTTATGACTTGAACTCATCACTCGTATTTGAGGTAGAAGAATAGTGTGATGATGCTAGTAAAACGGGATGAAAACGAGAGAAAAAATGACTGCTAGTATTATGATGTTATGATGATGAACAATCAGTAAAATAATACTCCTATTTATACCGTTATTTTAGATCAAGTAATTGTGCATTTAACTATTCCAAATACTTAATGTAAAAAACATAACTACTTCGATTACTCCTACAATTAAAATAATAATAATTCTTATTGTAAGTGGTTGGTGTGTTGTAAACCCCGAGTACTGAGTATGATTCCTACTAATAAAAAAAATATTATTTGATAAGATAGTTTCTTTTGTCTATTTTAGCTTAGGAGTTTTCACTTTCGCAAATTTACATTACATCAGGCAAGTTGTTTTATTTAAGATTCACTTTGTATATTGAACACGGTATAAGAACTCCTCTCTCTCTCTAAAATGCTTCTCTTGCATAATTTCTTTCTTTATGGTATGGATCATTTGGTTCCTTAAAGTATTTTACTGACTAAGTGGTCTCCAATGCCATTGCAGATGTGTTATCACAGGTAATGGAGGAAATTCATACGCGTATCTTGGACGACCGTGGGGACCTTTTGGAAGGGTGGTTTTTGCATACACTTATATGGATCCATGTATAAGACAAGTTGGCTGGGATAATTGGGGGAAAGTAGAGAATGAGAGGAGTGCTTGCTTTTATGAATACAGGTATTTCATGTCAAATTCCTAGTTTGTAATGTTTTATGGTTTTTCTCAATAATTAGGGTAAAAATATATTTTATTGAATTGAAATATATTGACAATACATCAGATATATATATATATATATACTATACAACCAAATTCCTACTAGTACTCCTATACAATCGAATCCCTATACTTGAGAGATTCCTACTAGTCCGTGATTAAAGTAATCTTTGGCATTATCAGACCTAATCCTCTTTATACTCACGCCAAATTGGTTTTTTTATCATGGAGAAGAACTGTACAAACACATAACTGAATTCATATTTTTGTTTTAGCAAGTAAACCCAAGTAGCCTGAGTACAATCATCAATAAAGGTTACAAACCAACAGGCTCCTGATATATTTGGAACATTAGAAGGACCCCATACATCAGTATGAACTACACGGAATGGAGAAGTACTCATTTGGTTACTAACTAGAAAAGGTACACATTTGTGTTTAGCAAGCTCACACACCTCATAGTGAAGACTTTCTATCTCTAATTTTTTGAAGAGGGAAGGAAACGACTATTTTATGACTATAAATGAAGGATGACCCAGGCAACAATGATACAAAATGACTTTGTTCCTATTGGTCTTTATTGATTTAGAAAAAAAAAAGTTGGTATTGTTGAGTAGATTTGGAGGAAGATTTTGATTATCCAAGTAATAAAGATCATTCTGTTCTAGCATTACCAATTGTCCTCCCTGAATTCTTGTCCTGAAAGACACAAGATTTGTTATAAAAAACATTACATGATAGGTCTTGTGTTAGTTTTTGTATGGAAATTAAGCTAGTGAACAATTTAGGTATATGAAGGACATTTCTTAGAGTTATGGATGAGTTTATTTGGACATCTCCTTGACTTGTTGCAGTTAGAAGGGTACCATCTACTGTGGATATTTTCTTGTTGCTAGGGCAAGGTGAACAAGTGGAGAAATGTGTAGGTAAGAGTGTCATGTGGTCAGTGGTTCCATAATCCAGTATCCAATATTGGTTATAGGCTTTATCTGAAGCATTAAGTCCAAAAGAAAATTGAAAATTACCAAGAGGAAGTGTACTTGTATATACCAAAAACTAGTACCTGTTGGTTTCTCCATCTTACTAAGAAGTGATATAATCTTCTCTACTTCATCTTCGTTGAGTCGGGCCAATCCACTTTTGATTTCTTTAACTGCCATATCCGTAAAATCACCAGACAAACGATATTAGAGACGAAAAATTAATCTATCAAACAAAACAAACTTCAAATGTCTAAAAAATATCCACAAATTATAAGTGTGCTATAATGGCGCAATAGAAAAGTCCGAGCAAAAATCGTGTGAGCTTCAAATGACCCACAATCAAAAGTGCTCCGATCAGAAAGTGAACCCCCAAAACGAAACGAGAAACGGCCGACCTGCAATCTAGCTGAAAACGGCGTTGAACGGAGGTCTAGAAGGCGGCTCGTGGGCACCACGCGCCAGAGAGGACGTCACGTGTTGAACTAGAAGGCGCGCGTGAATAGGCTGTTGACAACGACACCTTAGGTTTCGGCCGATCTAATGGAGACGAGTCTTGTGATGTGGGCGGTGGCGTGAAGTAGGCAGTCAAACGGACGTGAATAGTAACAGTGTGAATATTGAACACACTATGGCAGCGAACATGCCAAAAAGAAATCTCAAGTTGTTGCTATGAAGGCAACAAGTAGGGCCACAATGAAGGTGACTAAGGTTTCAAAAAAAAGAAACCGCAATGAAGGCGACTGGTTTATGCGGAAGCGAGACTCTCAGAGACCGAGATCTCTGATGCCATCTCAAGAATTAGGGTAAAAATATATTTTATTGAATTGAAATATGTTGACAATACATCAGATATATATATATACTAGATTACTATACAACTAAATCCCTATTAGTATTCATATATAACTAAATCCCTACTAGTACTTCTGAACAACCGAATCCTTATACTTGAGAGATATTTTTAATAATAAAACAAAAATAGATTTTTTCAGTTTTCACCATTATAAATGAATGTTATATTTTAGATACCGAAAGAGTTCGGTATCCAGAATGCATAGTATTTTTTATATTATGCTACAAAGTGTCTTCGACTTAGTGTTTCTATCCTACCCCAAGGTGAGTAAGCAGTTCGGTCCTCGAAAATGTAAAGGTTGAGCAATTTATATAATCAAATTTACATAATAGCAAATTAGTCCATTAAATTAAAGAACATCTATCAATTTAGTCCCTCCATCAAAATATCTCTTTAGTAAACATCCATCAAAACCAATGAAAAACCAGCATATGGACTTGAATAGTCACTTGCTGCATCAAAACAAGCCTATAATTTTTAAAATTGTGGTGTTAAATTTGAAAGAAGAAAAAAGACTATATTGACCAATGTTTTTCAATTTAAGAGACTAACTATTTGCAAATTTGAGCGACTAAATTGGCAAATCATTACAATTTCAAGGACTAAAATACTCGTTGATCTACCCCTAAGCAAAATGCTACTTTGTGTTTTGAAATACTATATATTCTTATGATCTCTCACGAGGCGTCAGCCGCCTACTATTAAAAATAATACAAGAAAGCATTTAAAATAAATCATATTTTCATTGAAGATTCACTTTGGTTTGTCTTCTATGCAAAATATTTATTGAGTTGAACAAGTTTGAAGTAAGTTTGTTTTAACTACTACAGGTGTTTTGGACCTGGTTGCTGTCCAACGAATCGAGTAACATGGTGTAGAGAATTGGTGGATGAAGAAGCGTTGCAGTTCATCATGCATCCTTTCATTGATCCTGAACCAGATAGACCATGGCTTGCTCAAAGAATGGGATTGAGGATTCCATATTCTGCTTAGAAAATACTCTTGACAGACGAGAATATTCCATACAGTTAGTCACGCGAGGATGGTGTGTATGAGATTTCTTTAGATACTATTTTCTTCATCTGTTTGTGATCGATTGTCTAGAGTCAGTACTTAGACGAAAAATAATTTCATAATTTTCCACTTTCTGTATCAATTAGATGTAGAAGGACTATTTTTGTTTAAATTGAGTTTTGCATAAATGAATAGATATACCTTTGCTTAAAAATTACCCTCCAACATTGTGTGGCAGTGTTGCAAAGATGAGCTATATATTAAAAAAAATTCACTGTAAATATAAAAAAGTTCTGTCGGATGAGCTATATATATTTTGATTCGTTGCTTTTGTTCTAGGTTGTTTGTTGGCATCTTCTCTGCCTTCATTTATTCACACCCTGGTGTTGTGTATTATATTGGGTGTATCTGCATCTATATCTGGTTGAGGTTTCTTATTTTGTTTCAATTTATGTTTGAAGTTGTGTTCACTTAAGTGGTTTTGTTTGACAATGTTTTGTTATCTTCATATGTCTCTTGTAATACTTTTTAAGGTGCTTATTTAGCGCCTGTTTGTTCTCATGGGACCATCAACATAAACGCATGGCTGCAGAGAAGCTACAATACGTAGTTTCAAAATATCACGATAAAATTGACATTGGGACGCGATATTTGCTCAAATCAACGCAGAACCAAACAATTGCTTAGTGTTGGTGTTTCTGTTTTAGTATGTCATAGACGATTCTAACTTTCAAGGTACTACAAAATGGTTTCGTTTGATTTAGGCTTCTGCTGCCGTAAACGTTGGCCCAATATCATTACAATTTAAAATAGAATTAAAAATACAATTATTAAAAAGAAGACTAATATTACTATTACCTTTTAATAGAGATGACTTCTTTGACAACTTACAATAGAGATGGTCAAGTTGATTTGATCATATATGAAAAAGAAGTATAAAAGTAACCCCAATAAGGAGTAGAATAGAAAAAATAGTTGTCCTGGGAGCATTGTCCTAAGGGTGATTTAGAAGTAAATCAGTGTCCTGGGAGCATTGTTACATTTTCAATGAATAATTATCTTATTTTAAATCCTTAAACAATGTTCTTACCATACATGTTATCAAGAATTTGATGGTCTGTATTGCTGTAAAGAAATTATATCCCATCAAGTGGAAAAAGGCTTGGTAGTGGTGGTTATAGAACCAACCTCTGTCTTGCAAATAAATAAAGCAAAAATTAAATTAAAAAACCATAACATCTTTTCACCTTTAAGTAAGACCTATGTTTTGGTATGTAAATAAGTTATATGCAAGAAAACGGTTACAGTGTTAGCAAAACTTGACAGGCGTTTTCCATATACAATGTTCCCAACGGATAAAATTTAATCCAATGAATTAGGCCAATTTTACAACAACATAACCACAATATATTTTAGTATCATATGAACTTCATTCAATAACTGTTTACATAAAAGAAATGAAATACTTACACGACAAAGCCAACGCAAAACACACATTTAAAGAAGCAAAATATTTTAAGTTTGCTTGCAGCACTGCACAACATTAACATAGAGCCAGAAAAGAAAACAAGGGAAATTCTATAAAGCCTTGCATTTTGGCAATATAGGAGAAAAGGTATGTTATTGGCTATTTTGAAAGTTTAAAGTATAGAATCAAGAGGATAGCAAGAACCAGGACCGCAACAATGGCGCTGATAATACACTTGTTCCTGTTCATCCTTTTAGACATGTTAGACAATATTTTCTTGCTCTTGCTTACGTTATCATCCACTCCATGAAGCTGCATAAAGGGATAAATGACTCATCAGTAGGGTAAATGGCGTGTGATTTGCCTTGCACCACCACCGATAAACAGAGTTACATTTCAGGTATATTCTCAAGAACAAAATGAGTTAATACTAATTGAACCAATATGCAGATAATCTTTGAAATAGAAGAAAAGCAACTTTTATAATGCTACATGAAAGTTGGCAAGTATGGAAAATTTAGAAAGATAAGACTGAACCAATTTCTGGCACTCAAAGGTCCTAAGATACAAGTAAAAGAAATGTTGCAAACTGAAGCTACCATTATTAGAAAGTAAAGTTCCTAAACACATCTTGTTACTAATAGAAACACAAGCAAATTATAAGAGAAAAGAGTAAAACATTACTGTGCCATGTGCATGCAGCAGAGATTGTCGCTGAGAATGCAAATCTTGAAGGATCGAAACGCCAAGCTCTTCAGTTTCCAACATTGTTCTCCTACTGTCCTTAATTCTGTCGCTAGAATTGTTCAACCTCCCAGTTGATATCATTAATCTGTCTCTTTGATCAGCTGATACCTATTTAAATCATATTAGCAATAGATGTCAAATTTGGCGGGGAAAATCCAAGAAAAATGAATGTTCAGAAATGTAGATTGAAGCTACTCAATCAATCTAAAAAATCAGGAATCAGATGGTAGAAATGCCATTTGCCACAATAGGACTCAAGATATCACCATTTTGTGCACCACATGATGAAAAGTGTCTGAATTTTATTATTAAACTTTACCTCTTAAGAGAGATTACTTTTAAAAATTTGTGCATGTAACCCCCTATATACTAATCTAATGCCGTCTAAATCAAAATTTTAATACGTATATAAACTTTTATTCTTTATTTATGATGTCAACTATAACTAGAAAATTATTTTAGAAAATTTGTAACTAGGAAAATCTTAAATGTTACACTTTTCCAGACATTAAATCTTATATCATCCCTTGAAAAAAGTTTATATTTTTTTGGTGTCTGCTTCACTAGAAGATATCTATAGCAAAAATTCAACCCAATGTTTACAATTTATATAGTAATTGATAACTTCTACTTCACAGCAAGACAAAATATGGACAAATTACTTAATAGGTAAATAAGGGTAAAGTACCATTTTAATCCATATATTCTAATCTTGATTACATTATGTCTCTCCCATTCAAATAGCTTCAAAGCAGCCCTTCAATTTAAGGGACAGTTACTATGTGATCTTAATTCAATTTTTATTCTCCATAATTAATGAACTAGTAATTTTAATGTGAAAGCAGCATGATTTACTTGAAAAGGAGAAACCACGACACATCAAGTCATTACTTGACCAATAATTTAATGGACAAGATATGAAAATATAAGGAAATAGAGGATCAAATTGTTGCCTTGTCATTGTTTCAAAGGACAGTGAATGGTCCTATAACATCATCAAAGAGTGTCAAATTAAAAATCAATCATACCGTCAAAGCATCTGCCATGCCTGATTCCAACAATGCATCCCGGGCAGAGGGGTTCAAGTTACCAGATACAAGTTTCTTAAGTTCAGTTTTAATATTGTTCAAATCTGATTTGTATTCCCGCAACTTAGCAAGAAGCACGGCCTTAATGTTTGGCTGTAAACTTCTTGCCTCAAGATCCATTTTTCGAATCTACAAATCGATAAGAACAAATATATCAGAATCCCATAATAAAGCAGAAAGAAAGGAAACTTTCAAACAGAAAAAAGCGAAGAGGGTACCAAAGCTTCTGCTTCATCAATTCCAGCCTTTATTTCTGAAATCTTTTGCTTCTTTCGCTCTGCAAATTGAACAAAAAAGACACAAATCATAAAAGAATATGTGTGTGTGTGCGCGTTTAGCTCTAGCATGAAATGATACGCGTCAATAATCGCTCTTTTCTTGATAAATATCTTAAAAGGTTTTTGTTTATCATTTTGAAATTATATTTAGGGTATAGGGTTTAGCATTCTATAAGAATATTTAAAGATCCATTAAATATTCAAGTAAGCCAATAGCAACATACCCTATTCCCACCAAATGAGTATTTGAATTTCCATTACCATATTATCACTAGATCTGAATGCTACTCCACCCAGCACCCAATCAACTAACAAAAGAAACCGAAAAAAGGGGATTTAGCTCCTCTAAAGTGAGCAATTCACTTTAGAAGGTGAAGTACTTAACGTATTGTAAACCATTGATGAATAAATCATCACTTATAAACAGTTGACATATTTACTTTACCCTCTAAAGTGAATAATTCACTTTAGAGGAGTTAATCCAAAAAATGGAGGGGACTCAAACATAAAGAAAAAGAAGTACACATTTGAAAAAGTAGGAAATGCACCCAGCCATCTATAAAATCATAAATGTAAAATCACACAGAACTTAGTTTCTGCTTCAATTCAGAGCAACTCAAGCAATGCTATAGGAAACATTACTGGCTTCACGATTAAGACGTTGCCTCTCATGCCAACTTTATATGAAAGGGAATGAAATAATTCACATTGTATACATAAAGAGCATTACCAACTTAAGCAATTAACCATTCAGGGCAATACTCATTAATGGTTTTATATTGTCAACATTATGTAAACAGAATCAGTTTTAATCCATAGAAAAAAATACAAAAAGTAAGGTTATTGTTTTTCTTTAAGTACTGCAATAAATTTAGACATAATTTACTTTGGATTCATTTTAAACTATTTTCCACTCATGTCAGACACACTGTTAATAAGTTTGGCTATGTTTGGATTGAATTATTCGAACTTTTCTCTTAACATAAGTACTTGTGAGACTCTTTGGAAGAGCTTATGTAAACATCTTATGACATCTCAATAAGTTGTTTTCAGCTTACTTCCATAAGCTCTTTAGCCCAACACTTTATTTTATCTTTTTTCATAAAATAACTTATAACTTATTCATAAACAATTATATGATAGGAGTATGCTATAAGTGCTTAACTATACTATTAATGAGTGTGACAACAATCAAAACTACTCAGCATTTGTTTGGTTACCCGTTTGCTACTTAGTTTCTCTCGTTCCAATAAAAATAAAAATTGCCGTGATTTACATAAGCTATGAATTGAAGCTTCTACTTCACCATGGGTTTTATGCCGTGATTTCTCAATTTTCCAAACATGCACTGAGAATGTAGCAAAACATGATTGGATGATAACACTTATTTTAACTAACTAAACCGCAGATCAAAATTAAACTCAAACAAATTATATTACATTTTAATACAAAAATAACCTATATCCAAAATAACATGCAACCTAATTTAGAAAAATAAGAATTAGAAAGTAAAACTAAATAACAAATATCACTGAACCTAGAAGCACAAAGCCACCATTAAAATTTTAAAATACCACATAAAAATGAAGAGTGAGATCAAGAAGATTTCAATTCAATTCAATTACCTCCATTAAGAGATGCAGCTGCAGTACATATTTTTGATAGATTAGCAGAAAGCTCGCAGTATTGACGTTCATATCCCTCAAAAACGGTACTCATCGTCTCCAAAAAAATTGCTACGTTCTTCGTTCAATTCACGATTAACAACAAAATTTTCAAAATAAAATTGTGCTATGTTTCTCTGTTCAATTCACGATCAACAACAAAATTTCAGTGCCGTCCAAATCAACAAAAATATATACCGAATTCATAAAATAGAAACAGAATCTAGAACCTTAAGATCGAAAATCAGCAACCGAAAAAGACCTAATTCGTTGAAATGATAAGGATCGGTCACGATAAATTCGATAGATGCGTGAAATTGAGCGTGCAACTGAGGTTGTCGGAGACGAGGTTGGAGATTCTCGAAACCACCCGTAGTTTAAGCGGAGAACGGCGTAGGAATGGCGTTTAGATTGAAAGGATCAAAACGACAGCGTAAGTAGATTGAAGCATATTCCCGTTCGGATACACATTTTCTACCATGTATGCGCATGATGGCACGTGTCTAAAAAAAGTTGTTATTATTTAAATGTAATAACTAGACTTTAACCTGTGGGAGCACGCAAACACCTTACGATTCTAATAAATATACTAATGTGTAACTCGTGTTCGTGTTGATAAATAAATTATTATATTAGTTTATATATATATATATATATATATATTAATTTTTATAAATTTTATTCACATCGATATTAAATATATAAGTTGAATTAAAAATAAATAATTTACAAAAAAAGTAAAATAAAAAAATTTAATCGTAAACTAAATTAAAAAACATCATGTTTTATATTGTCAATGTCACTATTCAAAAGAATGACTCGCTCTTTAATGATGTCTTATTTGTTAATTCTCTAAATAATCTTTTTTTTTTTTAAAGTTTATTATAAAACAATACTTTTAATTTTAAATAAATAAAAACAATGATTATTGAAAAATTAAATAATTAGATATGATGAAATAAGAATTTTTAAAATAATGTACATGGACATATATAAATTAAGTAAATTAGTAAATGTAAAGATGAATAAGTAACTTAATAATTAATTTTTATTTTTATTATTCAACGTAGTATGTTACTTATATGAAATACATGACATTTGAGAATTCATATAAATTTTGCTGTATCAAGTGGCAAAATATTTTTCAGATACTATTCGTTATAGAATACTAAAGAAAAATAATCTTTCCATTACAAAAAAAATTACAATACACATGATAAAAATTATAATTATCTTTTATGTTTAAATTTGCATATTAGTCTTCATGAAATTTAGACGATAAAATGTATAGTATATTAGTAAAATTAAAATGTAACTATTGAAAAAAGTAGTGTTTGAAAAATCATTACAGAAGTATCACATCGTCAAATCGTGATATAATGGATTTGTTAAATTAGTGTTTAAAGATTACTTAAAAAAAATTATGTCGAATTAGATTGTATTTTTTTTTAATTCTTATAAATTATTATTTTTTTCATTAATATTATAATATTATTGTTTTTCTAATTAATATTTTAATATTCTAGAAATTAAGTTGTTTGTATTAATAGGTAAAAGCTCGTGTTCGTGTTAACCGTAGAGTATGTTAACTGTAGAGTAGATTGAGAACAACTATTTAGTAGATAATTTAGAATCCGAGTTAGTATGACAAATCTTATAAACAAATGTTGGAGGATAGAGATATACATATCCATGCAATTTTTTATACAAAATTTAGAAACACACAAAAAATAAACAAAATATACAGCAAGATAGCAAGATAGTGACATAAATTTTTTAATTAAACATTTCGAACTGATGTAATAGATTGAAATAAATTTACTGAATTTGAATGAGTATTCGAGATTGTTCCATATGCTCCAGAGTTAGACGCAACACCGAACAAAATTGTACACATCTCCTTCACGAAATTTTATCATACAAAAACCGTAGTCGCACAATTCTAACCACCAAATTTCACGACTCGGAGAGATTGAAACAACAAAATCTAGTGTTTTTCAAAGAAATATAAACGCAAAGATGAATAACAAATCTTTGGTCAAAAAAATTAAAAGGGAAGTGTGTATCATGATAATATGAATGATAGTTATAATGAAGACACAAAAAATAAGATAGTAGCGAAGAGAGACAATTTATGGAGAACGTGCCAAATTAAGATAAAATAAAATAATTTTTTTAATTAAATTAATTTGAAGTGGTGGTTACTAAAGTAGTGTTTAAATCATTACTTACAAAAACAATTGTCAAGTCAAGTCGTGTAATTGATTATATTTTATTTTTAATTCATTTTTTATTTATTCATTGGCCACTAAATTCTCAACGGCTTCAAATCGTGATGGAATAGAAGTTTTATTTTTTTCTTAAAAAAACGAAGACGTGGTTATTTCTATTATCCGTTACTTTCAAAAAATTGTCTCATGTAATTGAGTGTATTTACTTTTAATTCATTCTTTTTTTTTTTAATAGAAACTTTATATTTGCCTAATATTTTATTTAACTGACACGTGTCAAACTTGTCAAAGTATTACGTTTGTTTTTGAAGGTAAAAAAATAAGATCTCAATCCAAGATTGATCTTGGCAGTGATGAAGATCGATCTTGGTTTTGTTGAAACAACAATATCAATTTTATCAATATAAAATATGATTGTAAAGCATAAAATAAATAGAGATAGAGATAGAGATAGAGATAGAGAGATCACACAAGGATATATCCTGGTTCACCAAATTCGGGTTACGTCCAGTCCTCACAACCGTGAGATTTTTCACTAAGTGTTCAAACCAAGATCGTTCTTGGTTTTCATGGATCAATCTTGATCTTTACACAATTCCTACCCTTCTACCTAGAAATGATTTCTTCAGTTCTACCTTACTGTTTTGGAAAGGCTTTAACAAGTTACCTTTCAAAACATGAAAGGATTTTTGCAATTTACTCAAGATTTGACAAAACAACCTTGAGTTACAAAGTGATGGATTTGAGACTATTTAGAATCTTGATATTTACTCAACTCTTGTTTGAGAAATATATTCTATAAGAAAGATTTTGAGACACTTGAGTATGATCGAAAAGATTGATCTTTTGCTTGGTGCTGATTGTTGTGTTTTGTTCTTCAACTTGCAGCTGCATTTATAGACTCCAAGAAGGCTTAGGACAACTCATGTGGCCGTTGGAAAGGGACCAGCTGTCATAAAAGAGTTGTTGGATAAATTCTGCCAAATACAAGATTGATCTGCTGCATCAAAAGATCGATCCAGGATTGATCTTCTGGTTTGTGATGAACTAGCCTTGTACTTCTGTGATTTGTGTCAGTATGTCAGCCTTGAGTACATGCTTTTCTGTTACGTGTGCAGGCTTTAGAATAGTTCAAATCAGTAGTGTACTTTGCTACTTGTAGTCTTGTACTTGCATTTGCTTTATAAGAAGAATGATCTTTGTGCTATGTCTTTATTGAGGCATGTCTTTGATTCTTCAAATTCTGGAACAAATGTGACTTGGATTGATCTTTTGTTGATTCTATATGAGAGTATAAGATGAATATTGTTCCCAGGATTGACCTTCGTTTTTCAGAACTGCTTCAAGATCAATCTGTGTTTTCCAGAACTGCTTCAAGATCAATCTGCGTTTTCCAGAACTGCTTCAAGATCAATCTGCGTTTTCCAGAACTGCTACAAGATCAATCTGCGTTTTCCAGAACTGCTACAAGATCAATCTGCGTTTTCCAGAACTGCTTTCTTTGATCTGATTTGTGATGTTTGATACCTATCTTGTTTTAACATACTCAAAAACACATGTTAAATATCAAAACACTTAGAATTCTTAATTAACTTTTTGTTTGTTTTCATCAAAACATTAAATTGAGATTTTGTCTCAACAGTTTTATTATATTGTATAAATTTTTTAATTAAATTAATTTGAATGATTGCATTCATTCTTCTTGTGTTTTAATTAGCCACTAAATTCTCAACGGACATGTGAAATCGTGATGTAATAAAAGTTTTATTTTTTTCTTTTAATCAAATTGTGATATAATGAAAGTTTATTTTATTTTTTTATAAAAAATCTGCAAATGGTTATTTCTATTAATAGAAAGTTTATATTTGTCAAACACTCTATTTAACTGTCACATGTCAAACTTGCCAAAATATCATGTTTGCTTTATTATATTGTATAGATTATTTTATTAATCTCTTTTTTTTTTTTTGTAAGTAATTTATATATTGTTTGTGTAGAAAATATGTAATAAATTTTATTGGCAATAATTGAAATTTTATAAATCAAAATTATGAATTCAATTTTATATACGGCAAATAAACAACTTACAACAATAAATTTAATCGTAAAATAAATTTCGTCTACAATGTTTATAAATTATTAAAAAAAATTATTGTATACAACATTTATAACATCGACGCATGGTTTTCCTTCATCGTCTAAAGTAAGAATATTTTTTACTTTATTTGTGAAACAACTGCATAACATTGACTATGAGTACATACAAGTTGTTTCGAATACGAACCAATTTGAGAAAAGAGGTTAACATTGACTCTTATTTATAGTCGTTGCAAAACACAACGATAATAGAAATTGTTTTCTCTCAAATTTAAATAGAAACTTGGATCAGATGGAACCAAATTCATCATTGGTATATAAATTTTATCACCTATGTTTTTTATGTGATCATTATATCCCATAATATTTGTACACACAATTCATGAGCAATATTGTTCCATTACATAGTCTATTGGCTTGATCAATGTCATGACTGAAACACCAACCTTTAATCTTAATGGATAATTTGAAAATTATAAACAATTCATATAAACATGAATCGAAGAGAATGATTTTATAAACAATTCATATAAACAAATTGAATTATCTCCCAGGAAGTGGGGATGTTTATGTGAATATAAGTAAGTCTTCTAATTGAATTATCTTGCTTCTTAGACAGCCATGTTCTGCTATTTTTTATATAAACAAACCTTGTAGGAAATTCAACATAAGTCAATTCTCTTCATTCAGGATACTTTTTGTTTGCCTCAAATGAAGCCAAAAACATTGTGTCAAGTTCTTAATTACACGCCGCAACAAATTGAATTGAATTTTTTTCTAAATACATTATAGACTACTCATTTTCAATGTGAAATGAAAGCCATATAACAAGAGGCCACCTTTGAGGGATGTCATACTCAAAAGTCCTCCAAATAGCCTCGCACAGGGCCAAATATCTGCACTCATAGTACTCTTTTATCTCATCTAGTACCTGGCCATTTTTAGTTTGGTTTGAAATCTCTATTGTGGCTCTATCTAGTCCTTTATTAACATATTTAAACAAATACTTTATTGAGTTTCCCTTGTTGCAACACTCAACACTGACATGTGCTTGATATCTCATCAACAAATATGGATTGTATGGAACTACAAACCTATTGTCCAAATTGATTCCTTTTTTCAAAACAAACAAACCAATATCTCGCTGCTTGTACTTTGCTTCATTGTCAACTATTTGGTAATCCTTTGGGAAACACTTTGAGTACTTGTCATTTTTCATGTATGGCGATTTTGAATTGGAAGATCCACACGGACAAAATAGCATGAAACTTTAAATTTGCAATGATATATTTTACAATTAGGCAATTCAGCTGAAATGAACTTGTCGATGTCATTACCTATTTTCGACGAAATTGAACAAGCCAAAATGTGTGCGTGTGGCAATTCCCTCTTCTGAAACTTTATGGTATATGTCCTTATTAAAGAAATTTTAAATATATTAATTTATAGTATTCAAAAGTTCATAAATTATCTTTGTATAAAACTAATAATAAAAGTAATAAAAAATATATAGTAAATATTAACTGCAATTTTTTTTTCTTTTTAAAATCACTCATCATGTGATCAAGCGTTGCCTTAAATGCTCTACAAACGATCACTTGCTTTAAGGTCTCTAATAAAAAAATTATTTATTTATTTATTTTTATTTTTCTGGCCAATTAGTATTGCATGTGATGGTGATAAACAAATCAGGATACCCAAACTTTTTGCAAATGACCTTTGCATCTTGATAATTATTAAACATGTCTTGTGGACCTCCGATAAGATATGAAGGTAGTACTACACGTTTTCCAACTACAAATGGATGGATTTCTCCGCTATGAACAACTTATGTCTTATAGTAAACCACTTAATATGTCACATATAATTGTTAATTAGTTCATACATATCCAATATAACCTTTGTGACTCTATCATAGAAAAACAATCAAGAATATATATTAAAATAAAGAAACATGTCATTTTAAATGTAATGAACCTTATAATTTGTAAATGTCAAAATGTAGTAAGTTAATAATTATCAAGAGAAAATAAGAAAGCATACAATATGAAAATAGAATATACAATATGAAACGTGTTTTATTGGTTTGGTTGCTTTGCTTCTCATTATGTTTTTCCTACGAATTCTAGATGAAGATGAAATGCAAACATAGTTTTAAAAAAAATGAATGTGAATATATATAAAGGAAACATTTTGAATTGATTATAATAATAGTGAATTGTCAAACATGCATCAATTGTATGGTCATAAGAGGTTGTAGTCGAATTAGTAGGATTGTTATGTTTGTTGTTCAATGTAACTGATTCTATGTCAATTGAAGTTGTGGTAATAGAATTAATATGAGTTGTTCCATTTGTTGCTGTAAAATAAATTGTAAAATATACTTAATTGAAGATTGATATGAATGATTAAGTTCAGTTAAACATTGAAGATGAGATAATGTATGTCAATTTACCAATAATTAACTCAAACAACATAATTCTTGCAACAAAATTTTGTTCAGTGGTTGAAACTTCAAATCTACACGTATGCATATGTGGCGTACCATTTTCATCTAATAAAGATTGAGGCAAGTTTATGTTAATTTCATAAACTTAATAGTTAAAAGTTAAATAAGTATATACACCATTTTTTGGGATACATATATATCTTGTGTGACGTACAAGTTAACACACTGTTAATATTTAAGACATCATTTTTTTGTTTAAATGATTTGACTTTCATCATCATTTTTCTCCTCAATCTTGCAGTTCAAGTGGCAACTCACTGTTAGTGTTAGAATATAATTACAATGATTAACATTTGAGCTCTACAAATCAATAATAACACAAGTTTCGCTTACCTGCAAAAAATTGTAAGCCAAAGAGTGCATCAACTTGGACAACTCATACTGTGTCTTCAAATGGATGTATCAAATCTTAGTAATTTCATCCTTATTCTAACCTATGTACTTGTTCATTTCCTCCAATTCTAAATTCACTTTGAAATTGTTTGCATTTTAGTACTATTATTTTTGAGTGGAAAAGCACAAACAACATACAAAACACAAATGCATTCCATACAAAATCTTTATTGAACAAAACAAGGCAACCAATGAAAGACTCATAATAGCAATTATAAACCCAAAAATTGGTAAAAGGAGACTGAAACAAAATTTATAAAAATTCATGTATTTTATATTGACATTGAAAATTGCACGAAAACAAAACCGATGCATGTATCTTTAATAGAGGTGACTTTTGTTTACCTGTGTATATCTATAATTAACGTACTAACTAGGGGTGTTTAAAAAAACAAAAAACTAAATCAAACTGCTGAACTGAACCGAACTGGTTTTGAACTGAACTGATTTATAAAAATTGAGAACCGAACTGTTTTCGAACTGATTTTTTAAAACAAGAACTGAACTGAACTGGTTTTCAGTTTAAAAACCGAATCAAACCGGTTTTTAATTTGAAAAAACTGAACCGAACTGGTTTTTATTTCAAAAAACTTGAACCAAATTTGTTTTTTATAAGTAATTAGGGGTAATTATGTAAAATTTGGCCTATATGAACAAAAAAACTAAGTTAAACCGGTTTGGTTCAGTTCAAAATAAAAAACCGGTTCACCATTTTGTAAAACCGGTTCAGTTCGGTTTTTTGAACTGAAAACTGGTTCGGTTCATTTTTTCGAACTGAAAATCAGTTTGGTTCAATTTTCAAACGGTTCTAGTTCAGAACTGAACTTTGCCCACCCCCTAGTACTAACGGTCGCACTCCATATTTTAATATTTGTCAAGTCGTAAACCCTAAAAATCACTACCTGACATATTTGACTTGTCCATTTGTTTTTATAGTTTGTGATCCTAATAGCCTACTCTTCATATTTGGCGTACAATTTGACTACAATGATGCTCTGATTGGGGGATGCTTTTCTTTCAAGAATCCTAACGCTACACAAACTCGTGGATGTGGTAAATCCTTTAATGCATAAATGTAAAATCATGTTTATATTCAGTAGTTACATTACTAAGGTGATTGTTTCAAGCAATACTATTAATTATTGGGTTTTATTATTAACATTTATTACATTATAGGAGTTGTCCATAAAAGAAAAAAAAAACTGAATTTATTTGTTATTCCTATTTCTGTTTATGTTTGTTGTGCTACATCAATTTATTGTTAAGGTCTACAATCAATTAATAGGATATGTTGTATTTGTTGTCCGAAATCTATTTGTTATTATAATAATATAAATAAATACCAGATTAACATGACTTTGAAAATAGTTGTTGAATTATGATAGAACTTAGCTATATTATCATTCATGTATATCGTAATAATAGTTGTAAGAGATACAATCTTTTATCACGTTTGACATGTAAGAATGAAAATATATTCATGGATCTATGTAAGAATGGAAGTTGCATGAATAATGACAACAAAAATCGAGAGTTAAAAAATATAAATAATGTAAATAAATAAATAAAGAAAGAAAGAAATTCATAGTTACATAAATGAGATAAATGTCCTGATTTATGATTGATATTTCTATAAATGATTTGAGTATGTTTGTGTGCTTCTAACTTTGTATTCTAGATAGTTTCTAAAAAGATAATGAAATGATTGTTGAAGAAAGTAAGAAAGGAAAGAAAAGTAATTGGTATACTGAACCTGCCAAGATTTAATGCTTCAAGTAATTAATAATTGGTTAGATTATCTATAAATTGTTTCCAAGACAAACCAATTGCCAACAATTAAGAAGAAAAAATTTACATTTAATTTTGTTACTTGATATAATTGGCAGCCAAAAAATAGAAATATGTGAACATGTAGATTATAATATCAAATAAAAATAATAATTATTGAAAAATTAAATAGGTGAATATTTACAAACACAATATTTGAAAGAGAAAATAATTAGATTCAATGGAATAGGAATTTTCTAAATAATAGACATGAACATATTTAAGTAAATTAGTAAATTTAAAGATGGGTAAATAATTGAATAATGATTTATTTATTACTCAACATAGTTTGTAACTGATATGAAGTACGACACTTAGAATTTAAGGGGCAAAATGGCATTTATTCAAGTATTACTTGTTATTGCTTAAATACTAAAGATAAATAAACTTTTCATTACAAAAAAACAATTACAATACACATCTAAGCTATCGTCTAATTTGATATACACAATCTTTCTACATGTATCTTTTATCTTTGAATTTACATATTAGTCTTCATGAATCCTTCAAAATTGTTGATTTTGACAACTGTAATATCATTTGATCTGCATATACAAAAAGTAAAATAATGAGTAACGTATAAGTTAAATCACGGATTAAAAGTATAAAGAAATTGAAAAAAAAAATTGTTTGCATACCTTGTACAGACGAGGTTTATTATAAGTACATAACTAAAATATCAACTATTGATATTTAACAATAACTTTAGAATGTATAATGTATAATACATTAGTAAATTTAAAATTGAAATGCAGCCATTGAAAATTTAAAAATTGGTATGGTCATATCCATAGAAACATAGTCTATGAAGTCCATACAAAATTGAAAGCAAACAAACATAACATTAAAATATTCATAAATGGAAATTGATAGAAATTCAATATATGAATGTATCCGTGCATAACTGACAAAGTTTTGCCAAAACAAAGGTTTTAATTCAAAACAAAACAACAAAAGTCCTATGTTCATATGAAGCTTGATTCTCAATCCTTCTCAATTTTTATATTTTTCACATTCTTTGAATTGGCTTCATCATTATCATCAACGACTTCCATGAATCTGTTGGGAAAAATAGCATAAGTTAAAAAAATTAAGACACAATCACAACACAAGAATATAACGTGGAAACTCCAAAACCGGAGAAAAAACCACGGCCGCTGCCTAAACCGGCAACCAGAGAATTAATACTATGTGAAAATTGTTACAACACATAGACTTCTCTCACTCACACCCCAGACACCCCAGTACAACCACACTCTTACAAAGCAAATATATAAACTAAGTCAGATACAAGCTTAAAGTGCTATTGCTGACTGGTGCATTTGAAAACAAATGACCAAAACTCAATATATAGCCTTGGCCTTCTCCTTATTCTCCCACACTAAAGGATGTGGGACTTGCAATCAACCCCAACAATCTCCACCTTGATTGTAAGAGTTACAACTTCCGCTTCCATTGTCTTACCGACAATCATACTCCACCATCAAAAGTACACTTCACTTGGAACTAAACCATCCCAAGAATTTTCTCCACTTGGAACTAAACCATTCCAAGAATTTTCTCATGTCGAAACCTTGCTGAAATTTATGGTGCAACTCCCATGTTGGCTTCCAGGAAGTTCTTCAGCCATCGACACATCACCACACACCTTGCATCAATGCCAACCAATGCCCGTGTGCTGTTCTGAATCCGCTAGCAATAACTTGTCCTTTTTCATGGTATAGCGGAAATACCATAAGGACAAACTTTATCTTCTAGATGAGATCATCATCATCTCCCCAAACAAGGGAGACCTTGCCAGCACTTGTCTCAGAGTCTTTTTCAGATACTGCTCCACCTGGACAATTTCTCTTCACATGCCCAGACTTTCCACACTCCCAGCACACCAAATTCTTTGCATGTATCTTCTTCCCATTAGCCCCACTTCTAGTCAGCAACATTGAGCTTGATGAAGTGCTTTCATCATTTTTCATTCTCCTTTCTTCAGAAATAATTTTAGTTGCAACTTCTTCAAAACTCAAACTTTCCTTCCCATACATCAGAACAGGTTTAAGATGAACATAGGAAGGTGGAAGGGACAAAATGAGCCTTAATGCTTTATCTTCATCATCAATCTCAACTTCATCCATGCGCAGATTGTGGAATTGCTCTTTCAACGCCTTGTGTAATCCTGATTGTATAAGCACATCCTTGACTTGTACTTTCCACAAGCCAAAGTTGATTCTTCCATCAAACTTCTCTATGTCAAACTTCATAACGCTTGAATAAGACATAGCAGCTGCACGCAGACTGTAAATTGTGCACCAGGTAAGTTCCCAGGAAAGAGAGGTGGGTCACAACAGACACGCTTAAATACCAAGTCTTTCCTTAGCCAGAACCTCCCTAAACAACACTTTCACAGTATCACCTTTCCCCTAACAATACCAAGGATAATTCTTTTATGATGTGGAAGATCAGACAAAGCTGCAACCACAAAGCATACTAAGAAAAATTATCCTACTGAACCTCCGAACCTGGCTCTTGATACCAGTTGTTGGGAAAAATAGCATAAGTTAAAAAAATTAAGACACAATCACAACACAAGAATATAACGTGGAAACTCCAAAACCGGAGAAAAAACCACGGCCGCTGCCTAAACCAGCAACCAGAGAATTAATACTATGTGAAAATTGTTACAACACATAGACTTCTCTCACTCACACCCCAGACACCCCAGTACAACCACACTCTTACAAAGCAAATATATAAACTAAGTCAGATACAAGCTTAAAGTGCTATTGTTGACTGGTGCATTTGAAAACAAAGGACCAAAACCCAATATATAGCCTTGGCCTTCTCCTTATTCTCCCACACTAAAGGATGTGGGACTTGCAATCAACCCCAACAGAATCTCCTTTAAAAGGGCTGCAATCGTCAGAATCATGTTCAACTGATATAGGGACATAGTTTGGGAATTGACATTTCTCCTCAATAGCTTCTTCTTCAAACTTGGTCATCAAATCATTCGTTATACTACCTTCTACATCATTGTCAAGTCCAACAACAACTTTAATCACAAATTGCCAAAATCAGGAACTTAAATATGATTTTCGTTTCTATAATTTTTAAAATTTAATTTTGTAAATTCAATTTGATTTAACAGTTAAAAAAAAACTCAAATAATAAATAGAAAAGGACAAATAATTCAATTGTAAACTTGCATGAACTTCATTTCTATTGCTTTAAAAAGAAAAAGATTTTCTATGGACTTCCATCTATTACTTTGTATAACTTTATCAATATATTTCATAAGTGTAATCAAATTAGTCTATAAAACTTCAATTTAATATTTTCCTTATGTTTCTCCTCTATCTCGAGTTTCAAATGCAAACTCATCTTTGTTTCGATCTTCACCTTCGTCTACTGATATGCAAAAGAGAAATAAGTGTTTTGTCTTGTATCTCCTCTCTTCTTTTAAGAAGCCAATTCTAAATTATTTAGGATTATGAAAAATATTATTATTAATAATCCTAAATCGACTTGTCACTTAGGGCTCATTTTAATAACTCTACATCAACAAATTTAAAACATATTAAAAGATAAAATATCTATACGAAAGAAAAAAGACAAAGAATAATTGTGTATACGTTTTAAATGAGAAATGATAACTTTATAAATATTTTAAAAGATAAAAGACCCAAATGTTACAAGATTCGAATGAGAATAAAATAAAATAAATTATCTACATGTTATATCTAAATAAGATAAAAGACTAGAAGTGTAATTTTTCCTAAAATATATGAACACATTAGCACATTAAAAAAGAAAAGGACATACAGACACATACGAAAGATTATTCATCCTATATAAGTGCAGTGCATATGATAAAAGGCTACAAAGATTTTTGATACGCCAGGGCACAATTTCAAATCCAGGATTCTTCTTGAGATTTTTGGTGCTCTGAATGAACTAAAAAAAAAAAGAAGTCTCAACACTATTAGAATTATTACCTTTGTGAATTGATATTCTTTACAAACACATTGATAATATATTTATTGTAATTAATTTTATTTGAAAAAATCATTTGCCATAGAAATTAATGTAAGAATACTTAATCTATCTTGTAACATATAGTAGATAGCAAATAATTAAAATTTTAATAATTTCAATATAGAGATCACAAAAATTGTAGATGACAAAAATATATTCAATTTCGATTTGACAGTAATTTTTTCAACACAAACAATAGTTTTTACAAATTCAGATTCTCTATATATTTTTTTAGTACTTAGAAAAACATTTTACTAATTCTAAACCTACATTAATACACATGTATTTCTTCTTTTAGTACACTTTTACTAAAATATTTGTCATTACAGTCAATATTTTATACCGTTCAATTAAATAAGAATAAAAAGTTCCGATTACTATAATAAAAGAATGAAATTAAAATATATTTAAAATTTTATTTTAAGTACTTATATGGTTAACCATCTTCTCCTAAACAATAAATATTGTAAGCCATGTAATTCAATTCCCTCCAATGAAATCAACTTAAAAAAAAATTTACTTTATAAATCGTAATTAAAATTACACAAAAAAAATTTAAATTACATTATATGTTATTTATGTAACACTTAGATTTATATTTTTTTTCTCGTTTAAATTTTTTTTATTTTTTAAAATACTTACAAAATTATCTTTTATACTTTAAAATATTTAGAAATTTAATGCTTTATCTTTTTTTTTTTCTTCTCATTTAAGTTTTTTGTTTTTAATATGTTTACAAAATTATCATTTAAGTCATAAAATAAACTTAGTGGCAAGTCTATGTAGAATTATTATTAATAATTTTATTTAATATTGATGAATTATGAAGATGATGTATAAGATGATAAATGTCGAATTGTTTGTTATGGATTTGAAGAACCTTAACAATTAAACTTGAATTTTTTTTTACTCAAATAATTATTAATTGTAATCCTAAATCGACTTGTCAAGTTAGGGCACATTTTTAATGACATTACATCAACATATTTAAAATATAATTTTGTTAACATATTAAAAGATAAAAGACCTAAATCAAAGAAAAATGATAAAGAATAGTGGTGAAAACATTTTAAATAATAAATGATGACTTTGTAAATATTTTAAAAGATAAAAGACTCACACGTTACAAAAAAAACGAGAATAAAATAAAATAAATAACGTACATGTTACGTGTAAATAAAATAAAAGACTAGTATTAGTAGTTGGACCAAATAATAAAGATAGTTTAGTTAAACTATTTTTCTTTCTCTTACTTGATTTACTTTTTTTAATATATTTAAAATAATTAAATGAGTCAATTATTTTTATTATTATGTGTGAAATAAATAAGTGAGTCCATTATTTTAGGACAAAATTATTATTATTAATATTATTATTATTATTATTATTATTATTATTATTATTATTATTAAGAAAATACTAACAAGTGTCATTGAAACACTTACTAAACATGTAAAAATAGAAATATTACATTAAAAAGTAGATTAAAAATTGTGTATTCAATTCAACATTTCTTCTTTCCGATACAAAATTTTTACTTTTGTATTCTTAATGGCCACACACTTCAAGACACTTATTAACATAATCCTTAATATCTATAATCTATAATATTAATAAAGATAAGACTAAATAACACTCGCAATCCCTTAATTTAATTTCGTTTTAGTCATTTATCTTTATTTTTCCTGATATGGTCATTTATTTTAATTTTAAATGACAATTTGATCTTTTATGTTTTAAAATGTCAACAATGTTATCCTTTTATTTTTTTACAAAAATTAAAAAAATTCATCAAAATTTTCAAACAAAACCCATAAAATTAATTATCATCTTCAATATAATGCAAATTTCATTAAATTTATAACTTAAATATTTAAATAAGCCCATATTTTCATTCTTTATTTGATGAATTTAATGTTGTTAGAGATGAAAATATGAATTTATTTGAATATTTAAGATATGTATGTGATGAAATTTACATTATATTGAAGATGATAATTCATTTTATGGGTTTTGTTTAAAAAATTTAATGAATTTTTGATTTTTTTTTTAAAAGGATAGCATTATTGACATTTTATAACATACAAATATCAAATTGTCACTTAAAATTAAATTAAGGGCTGCAGGTGCTATTTAACCTAAGACAATATGCACATTTGGTATAGTCTATTTTTCTTCCAAACCTACAATTTCAAAAAAAAAAATTTCAAATCTTGTTATCAATTACAAAAAAAAAATAAAATTCATATATTAACTTCCTTCAATAACAAAAAGTTCATTTTACTATTAAGTATAACTTACACTAGCACCACCTCAATTTTATTTTAGACTTAATTGTAGTTTTGGTCCCCTATTTTAGTTGAATCGCGAAAGTAGTCCTCCTATTTTGTTTCTTCCCAGTTTTGGTCCCCAAACAGAATTTTGGTAAAAAATTTAATGAAATTTTATTTTTTAAAATCGTACTATACCATTTATAATCATAGATTCCAGATACAATTGTTGCAAATGAGATTTTGAGGTATTATGTGATTTAAATAAATGCAAAAAAAAAAAAAAAGAAATTTCATCAAGTTTTGGACCAAAATTCTGTTTGAGGGACCAAAACTGGAGACAAACAAAATAAGAGGACTACTTTTGCGAATCAGTTAAAATAGAGGGACCAAAACTGCAATTATGCCTTTATTTTATTTAGGTAGGCAGTTTTCAAAAACCGTTTATTTATTCCAGTTTGGACAAAAAAAAAAAAAAGACGAATAAGCAAACAGATGAAAACAAACGAGGCACCGACACGTGGCCGTAAGGTTTCATGATCACCACCAAAAAAAGCGGGAGAAAAAACTAGTCAGCTTTTTTTGTTTCATTTCATTTCAATTTTTTTTGTTGGTCCCTCACCCATTCATATTCATTCATGTTGACGAACAAATTTCTTCTTTCTATTTCTATCATTCAATTCAATTTTCCCTCAACTTTACTCAATCATGCTTGTTTCATAACCAGGTTCCAACTATACAATTTCAATTTCTATTATATTTTTCTCTATACTATATTCTTCTTTTGTTTCAATATAATTCATAATTGATTAAATCTACCAATTCAATCATGCTATATAATTCTTTATAGAGATTTGTGAAGCAACGTAGTTTTGCACGCTAAAATGCCTCGTTACTATGATTTCTATCATTCTGTTAGAAATTGCATCTCGTTTGGATCCGTTGTATGATCTGTCAATGTATGTGATCAAAACCATTGAAATTTCAATTTGCAATCTTGTATCAACAACATTGTTACTATTGGATACTAATGCTCAATCAGTTATAATGATTTGTTATTATATGCCTAAGGTTTTTGTTTCTAGATTTTTCAACTCAATGATTGAAGGGTTGTGTTGTGGGGAATACTAGTATACTAGTGTATAAATATATAACTATCAATTACTACCTACCTATGTAGCACCGACACTTCGTATTGAAGGTGTGTCCAGTGTGGAACATATGTCAGTACAAATACCGACACGACAACGGCACGTGTAATTTGATTCAACCACTTCTATTTTCTTAAATTATTATCGGTGTTTACTATTAGTGTTAGAGTCATGTCTAGTATCAGTGTCTATGTGTTTCTATGGGTTGGTGTTTCATAGATTAGTAAATTGTTTTATTGCTTTGTATACTATGTGCTTTAGGGTTCAGTGTTCAATAGGTTGGGTCATTTGCATATTGCATTCATTTTATGCTTACATGTAAATGATTGTTTACCTAAGTCTTAAAATTTTCGTGCCGAGTTACATGAACAGATTCTCAGAAATCCACAGAATAATTTTTTGGTAATTGTATTGGATGAGGAACAAAATATTCTGATAAATAAATATGTTCCTCTGTAAAAGCATAATGACTCTTGAAATTATGTTCAGCCGCATAATGATACTTAGCCTCTAAGTTTAGAAGCCAACCACCATAGTCATTATCCATCTATCATTATTAATTCGAAAATGGAACGAGTTAGCAACAGTTCTTATATCATCATATAAATTAATTATTACAACAATCTGTATATGAATTATGCAACAGATAATGTATATTATCGGTACTTTGAGCCTTCATATTCAATTTCTGATAGTGATGTTTTATTTGATTTCAGGACCATAGTTGTGTTATCAGGCATACAGAGTTGATTTGCTGGTTTTGAACCAGAATTTTAAATAATGATTCTTTCTGCTCTTCTAACTTCAGTTGGAATTAATCTTAGCATTTGTTCTTTATTTTTCACCCTGTACTCTATATTGAGGAAGCAGCCTGGTAATATTACTGTCTATGCACCACGCTTAGTTTCTGAAAGAAAACTTGAAGAGGGTGGTCAATTCAACTTGGAACGGTTGTTCCCTACTGCTGGTTGGGTGAGAAGAGCATGGGAGCCTTCTGATGACGAATTTATAGAAACTGCAGGCTTAGATGCTTTTGTCTTCGTGCGTATATTTGTCTTTAGGTAATTTGAATTTAGGTTTAAAGAAGTATCATGTCATATCTTATTAAATGTATTATACTAGCTAATCAAGCCTCTTCTCTTCATTTTGATGGATATTTCCTGCGCTGTCTGTATCAAGGGTCTATTTTATGCCAGTTCATTCATGTTTACCTACACACACATATATATAAGTATGCATAGGCTATGAAACACTGTGGTAGACATCAAACACGACACTGACACGTTCACATTAGTAATAAATTTGTAAAAATTGAAGTGATTGAATGTAATGGCATGTTTTAAAGTTTAACATCGACATGTCTTGGACACTGGACACGATTTTAATCTGAAGTGTCGGTGCTACGTAGTTTATGCACCACTACAACACATTCTTTTTTATTGGTTTTATTACACTGTTCCAAATTCATTTGTTAATATGATATAACATCCATGTGTAACATTGATTACTTTCTATCTGCATTTCTTCAAAATATTTTATGGTCTAACTATTTTCTGTTATCTTGCTGTGTTTTGTTTGAAGGGTGCATTTATTTTGTTTAGCTGATACTTTCCCTTTTTTGTGGTATTGTGCAGTTTAAAAGTATTTACTTTTGCTGGAATTGTTGGAACGCTCTTTCTTCTCCCAATTAATTTTATGGGGACTCAGATTCGTGATAATTCTGAATTTCAGAACAAATCCTTGGATTCCTTCAGTATTTCTAACGTTAACAATGGTTCAAAGAGGTGAATATTATTGATCAAGATGGTCACAACTCTTTAGTATTGGTCTTATTTATTCACGTTGAAGATAAATACATATATGAAATATTATTTTATTGGTTCTATTTTGGCATCAATTCATACTCTCATTTTCTGTAATCTATGAATCTGCATTTATTATGTGAAGTCTCTGTTATCTTTATATTAATTGTTGTGGGTGCTTTGTGATCAGTTGAACTGAAGAAAACATTTGTCATGTTTTACAATTGCAGTGCATTTGTATTGTGATTGATATTGGTTTTTAACTACTTAACTTGTTTCCAAAATTATGCAAGTTTATCCAAATAGATGACAATTTTCTTGTTTGCTGCTGTATTTACACAACTTGTGTGAGTGAAATATTTATAATAAATGTTATTGAAATTTGATTCTTTTTACTTAATTTTTATCTATGTTATAACATGGGAACTCTGATCGCTAGATTTGGCCTTTATCAAGGTTATGGATTCATTTTTGTGCTGCTTATGTTTTCACTGGGGTTGTCTGCATTCTTCTTTATTATGTAAGTTATTATTGCTCAAGTTTTTTTAGCACATCCTTACAAAATTTTCTCGTTTCTGTTAATCTGTATGAGTATGACAGTGGCTGAGTTTCATGCTAGATTTCAATATCAAATGCAGGAGTATGAGTACATTTCATCAAAAAGAATTGCTTGCTTCTATTCCTCCAAGCCGGAGCCTCATCAGTTTACAATATTAGTACGAGGTATTCCTGTTCCGCCTGGATGGACATGTAACGAGGCTGTTGAGCGCTTCTTCATGGATCTTCACCCTTCTGCTTACCTTTCACATTCGGTTGTCCGTCGAAGCAGCAAACTTCAAATTCTAGTTGTAAGCATTTTTCTTGAGTTCTACTTCTAAGTGATTCAGTCTTTCCCACTGACACTTGCTTGATGTTGCATTGTTTGTTACTCAATTTAATGCCTCAAATTCTTAATCCTGTAAGTGAGTGTCTTCTAAATATCCGCAATCCATTGAAGGAGAAGAAGTACAACAATGGAAGATCAGGAGCATTCATATAATTAAAAGAAACAACTTTTAACATAAAAACAGGTGAAGTACCATAGGTAGTGAGGTCAGCATAGGCATATTGAGGGAAAATCACTCCCTTAGAGCACCTTTGAGTTAAACCCACAATGTTGCCAAGAAAACGGGCTTATCTTACAAATTCTTCATCAGAATACACTACACATCTGCAAGGAGAGTACAGCTGCAAAGCACCTGAATTTTCCTTTCTACTTTAGAAACTGTTAGGTATAAGACCTTAGTTAGGAAAACATTGTTACGGACTTGACGTATAAATGATCTTAAGTCAGTTCACATATTTAGTTTCTTCCTGGTTCCAACTTGTAAGGCTTTTTCCACCATATAAAAAATGCCTGATCAAATGTATCTTAAAGACTGCATATTTGTTTAGACTTTTAGAACTTGTCTTTCTTTTCATAATCGTACTATTTTATGCAGTACCTTAATGTGTTATCCTTAATTCTTTGTGTAACTGACTTTGGACTTTGGAATGATGCTTTACTTGCAAAGCAACAAGAATGAAGTCAACATTAAAAGCCATTCTTTGGCCATCAAATAATAGTTTAAGCTTTAAGGTGGAATGGTTCATGGAGAAAGCTAATGCATTAAAGAGTCTGTCTTACCAATTATTTTTTGGATATGACCCTTGAGCTTGAAGGGTGGTCAATTCACAGCCCACCTTATCTTGTGGTGAAAACCATCTTTTATTTAGGAGAATGAGAACAACAGCGATTGATCTACTCACCCCTTTATCATAAAGGCTTAGCTATCATGTCAATGATCAACTCTTAATTAAGTGATTTAATTTGAATCTTGTTTTCTCAGATAATGTTTAATAGTCTTTCCATAAATAGCTTTGTTCGTTCTTTCTTTTAAAATAGATTATACATTATTTATTTCTGTAAGGATTCTCCTTTTTGGAGGTAGAAGGGTCTGGATTTGAATCAGTCATTTCATATCTATGTGAAGTTATGAACTTATTAGAAATAGAAATTTAACATTAAATTCTTCCTTTCCATATTTCCTATACTGTACTTTTGACTATGAAAGGTTTATTCCTTGTAGACTGATGCAGAGAGACTGTACAAAAGGGTTACCCATCTGAAACATAAAGATAACTCTCCTCAAAGGCATAGGCGTGATGGATTTCTGGGACTTTTTGGGCATAAAGTTGATCTGTTAGATCATTATGAAAAGACATTGGGAGACATTGCAGATAATGTGAGAATAGAACAGTCTTCATTGGCAGGAAAGGTAACCATTGTGACAATTAATTTTGTTTCCTCTAATGTTGTTTAACATTTGATATGTTTTCACCCTGTCTAACAACAAATCAAATTAATTGGATAATCATTTTCATTGAATCATTACTTTAAACCATATCATCTGTAAAGTAAATATTTTATCCAAATTGTGGTTGGAATAATTCATTCAGTTCAGTACTACATATCTGAATAACTAGTAAAGATCCCGTGTTCATACACAAATCTGGGGGAAAAATGGCAGAAAACAGATGCGTGAAATTTCGTCATGTATCATGAGAGAAAGACTATTCTTGTGATAGGTAGATTCATATTGGCACAATGTGGTACAAGCAAAATATTTTTAGAACTCCATTTTCATAAAAAGATCTATATTAAATTAGATTGGGGAAAGAAAATATTAATTTAAAAAAGTAGAAGAACTAGAATAAAAATTGTCAAAATATGTTTCTGTTTAATATCCCTCAAGTATAGGGATCCAGTTGAATAGGAGTACTAGTAGGGAAGTAGGGGTTTAGTTATATATGAGTACTAATAGGGATTTAGTTATATATGAGTACTAATAGAATTTGGTTGTTTAGTAATCTAGTATAAATATATCTGATGTATTACCAATATATTTCAATTTCAATAAATATAATTTTATTCTAATTCTTGAGATGTTATCAGAGCAGGTTCTAATTTTGTGATCTGTTTTTGTGCTTCACTACCGTTGTCGGTGGCGGCAAATGCCGCCGGCAGCACCACTTTTTTCAGTGTTTCAATTTTTTGGCTTCATACAGTCATATGTCACCATCAACTCCGGCTGCCTTTATAGCAACTAGCCACGACGCTACAGCTGCCCTCAAAAACACCACTTTCACTATGTGTTTTTTCCAATGACTTTTTTTTTTGTTCTTTCCTGTTCTTGATCTGTCCATTCATCAATCACTTGTTTGAAGTTAGTGAATGCAATGTCATCTTCACCGGTAAAAGGGATGCCAACAGATGATTTCATACTCTGCAACAAATTTCTATTCTCAACCAGAACTCTCTGAGCTTTATCAATCAAATCCTGCTTAGCAGCAAGAAGCTCATGGGGCACTGCTCTATGAAACTTGTGTCTAGGATCAAAAAGGTTCAGGAAGATAGTTCAACCTTCAAACTGCAACATCGAATCAAATTACTACCTAGGAGCCAAGAAAAATTCAACACCAGCTGAATTTTCTAGTGTGCATCCAAAGTCAACAAACATCGCCGCAATCCACCGCGTGTCCATCTTCTCTATGTATGGGTCTTATGCACCTCCACCAAATTCGTGCGTGAGAATGCATGCACCTGTCTCCGGCCCCCCTCTGCAGGTCTTTTCATGATGTGATATAGTGGTCGTGCCTTTATCTTCCTGAAGCATGCCGCTCTCTCCTTGAAACATATTCAAGTTTAAATATTTTGAGTCTCCGATATTATTGTTTTGAAGCTTCCAAATGAAGTCTTTTAGAAGAACGGAGCTTGCTTTGTTCAATTGCTTGCCATAAATTTCTCTCAGACTGATGATCAATCAGGCTATCTGGTTAGGCTATATTTATAGCAATTCTCTCCGACTTCAAATGCATCCCTGAGTTGTCTTTCCATCTTTTTTATTATTTTGTGGAGCAAAACATTGTTTTCTTGTAGCAAGCTAAAGTTAAGCTTTAGCTTGAGGGGGAGTGCTGTACCATTGCGGCAGTTTTTTCGTAGATTGTAAATAAGAGAAACTTGCTGTTTTTTGTTTTTCATCCATGGCGGGAGAAGGAGTAGTGATTCATAATGGAACCGAGACTGAAACAGGAAATAAAAAATTCCAAGCCGAATTGCAAAACCTCTCATTCGTTCACAAGTTAAATGGGAAGAACTATTTGAAGTGGTCTCAAATTGTGCGCACGTTTTTGAAAGGTAAAGAAATGACAGAATACTTAACAGATGAACCCCCAAAGAAACAGATCCCAAATTTAAGAGGTGGGGTAAAGCGCATAAACCTACCACCTTCATTGCGGTTTATATTTTCATGAAACCTTAGGCACCTTCTTTGCAGCAACATGAGATTTTTTCATACCTATTCCGCATAAACCTACCACCCACCTTCATTGTGGCCCTTGCTTCCGCATAAATTTGCCGCCTTCATTGCGGTTTCTATTTTCATGAAATCTTAGCCACCTTCATTGTGATCCTTTTTTGCCGCCTTCATTGCGGTTTCTATTTTCGTGAAATCTTAGCCACCTTCATTGCGGTCCTTTTGCCGCCTTCATTGCAGTTTCTATTTCTTAGCCACCTTCATTGTGGTCCTTTTGCCGCCTTCATTGTGGTTCCGCCTTCATTGCGGTTTCTATTTCTTAGCCACCTTCAATGGACCCTTTTTGCTGGGTTCCGTTTTCATTGCGGTTTCTATTTCTTAGCCACCTTCATTGTGTCCCTTTTTGCTGCCTTCATTGTAGCAACTTGAGATTTCTTTTTGGCCTAATTTGCATTCCATATAACTCCTCCCATGCCAACCTTGCAGTTCTTCTAACTAAAGGGCTGGACAGTAGCAACTTTGAAAGAATTGTATTCAAGCTGGGTATGGAGAACACCTATTCACCAGCTTGAGGGGGAGTGTCAAAATATGTTTCTGTTTAATATCCCTCAAGTATAGGGATCCAGTTGAATAGGAGTACTAGTAGGGATTCAGTTATATAGAAGTACTAGTAGGGATTTAGTTATATATGAGTACTAATAGGATTTGGTTGTTTAGTAATCTAGTATAAATATATCTGATGTATTACCAATATATTTCAATTTCAATAAATATAATTTTATTTTAATTCTTGAGAAAAATATCTAAACCAACTTTTCTTAGAAGAAATGCTACACATCCTGATTGCCCACTCATGATATAAGAATGTAAGATGGATGGATTACAATATAAACACTAATGGATGCTCCACTCCACATGCTGTATGATTTTATTTTCAAAGATTTAATCTCTATTTTAATTAGTCAAATATAAAAATATAGTACATGGATCGATGGAATGCATATGAAAGGAGTAGGAAGAGCGCTCCCGTGGTGTCATCATATATGGGGAAGTAGAGTACACTGTAAATACACTGTTGTGGATATGCACATCAAATCAGACTCATCAGATTCTGACTGCAGTAGCCAGCAATTATATAAATTAAATGTTGCAAAAATATATATATGTTTATCTGATTTTGTAAATCACATGTTGAAACAGTAATCGAGTCGGCAACAAGAATTAACCAACAAAGATCATAGCAAAAAGAGTAATAACGAAGCTGTAAAAACAGAATGGCTATAATGCAGTTTTGATACTTAACAAAAGAATAAGACAAGAATAACACTAAAATATACGTGTTCAACCTCAATTACTTGAGACTTACGTCACGGGCAAAGAGAGCAAAACAATTCACTATGAGTATGAAGTTTACAAGATTAAGGCCTTTACAATTGTAGTGTTTTTTTATCCTTGTATCTATCACTGTTGAGAAGACAGCAATACAAGTTTCCTACTTACAATCTCTCAATATTATCTTCCCTTAGTCTCTTTATTTTTCCGATTTTCTATGAATCTTCGTCTGAATTGCATAAAACTCATTTTCCCCATCAATGCAACAAATGCATTCACAACTATATATAGCATTCTAAAAACAAGTTAGCTTAACAAACTATAACAACTTGTCATAACCAAATTGACTAGATTCAATTATAACAAACACTAAAGAATAATTAATTCTAATTGTTGATGATTGAGGCATATCTTCACAATTATCCACCTTGAATCAATATCAGGATACTCCTTTTGTAGCCTTTGCTCCCGTGCCAAAGCTTTACTCTTCACAGAAACCAACTATGTCCAAGCAATGTCTGAACTTAGTTTGTGAAAATTACTTTGTGAAGGCATCAGCGGGATTATCTTCAGTTGCAATCTTTTCCACTTAAACTTGCTTTGATTCAATCACGTCTCTTATGAAGTGAAGCTTGACATCAATGTGTTTAGACTTATCATGATACACTTGATGCTTGGATAAGTGAATAACACTTTTTCTATCACAAAAGATTAAAACACAATCTTGATTTATCCCTAGTTCACCAATCAGACCTTTCATCCATATAGTTTCTTTAACACTTTCAGTAAGAACAATGAATTCAGTTTGAGTTGTAGAAAGAGCAACCACAGATTGAAGAATTGCTTTCCAACTCACAGCTGTTCCGTATAAAGTGAAAACATAACCAGATATTGATTTCCAGTATCAATGCTTCCAACATAATCTGAGTCCACATATCCCTTGATTGGTTCCCTATCATGATGAGCCTTTTTGAACTTCAAGCCTGCTGGCAAAGAGTCATTCAAGTATCACATAATCCACTTGAGTGCTAACCAATGCAATGTCCTTGAATCAACCATAAATTTGCTGACAACATTCACATCATAAGTCAAATCTGGCCTGCTGCAAATCATACCATACATTATGCTACCAACACCACTAGCATAAGGAATGGTACTCATCCTTTGTCTTTCCTTATCAGTCTTAGGGGAGTCTTACATGGACAATTTGAATTTTGTCCCAAAGGAGTAGTAACATGTATTGACTCATGCATTCTAAACTTAGTGACAACTTTCTTCAAGTAGGCAGCTTGTGATAGGAATAATTCTCCCTTCATTATGTTCCTTTTTATGTCCATACCTAAAATCATCTTGGCCTCTCCAAGTTCTTTCATCTCAAACTCATTAATAAGTTCAGATTTGAGCTTTTTAAGCTGATCCTTATTTGAGCTTGCAAGAAGAATATCACCCACATAGAGTAATAGATAAGTAAGAACTTGACCTTCCTCTTTAAGGATGTAAACACAACTGCCAAAACTGCATATTTGGAAACCATTCTTTATCATGAAATCATCAAATTTCCTGTATCATTGTTTAGGACTCTGCTTTAGACCATACAAAGATTTTTTAAAAAGATAAACCTTAAGCAAATCCTTCAGGGTGCTGCATATAAATGGTTTCTTCAAGATCGCCATGAAGAAATGATGTTTTGACAAGCTGCTCTAATTCCAAGTCATGTTGAGTAAAATTGAAAGGTTTCAGATAGAACAATGTTTCACAACAGGTGCAAAGACTTCATTGATATCTATCCCTTCAAGCTGAGAAAATTCTTTGGCAACCAACCTTGCATTAAACCTTATCTTCTCTTGTCCTTGAATGCCCTCCTTTGTCTTGAACACCCATTTTGATCCAATTACCCTTTATCTCTTATGAATGTCAACCAAAATACAGGTTTGATTCTTTTCAAGTGACTGAATCTCTTCATTCATAGCTGTCATCCAGGCTTCTCGGTCTTCAATGTTAATGGCTTCCTTGTAATTTCTTGGTTCAACTCTTTGAAGATCTTCAACATCACTTAAAGCATAACAAATTAAGTTTGTTTGACCATACTTGATTGAAGCCTTGATAACTTTTCTTTCTCTATCCCTTACCAAATCGTAATTGGCCAAATTTGGTTCAGTTGCATTATTATCTTCAATTGATGTATCAATCATGTCTCCATGATTAACCTCTTGATCTTCAAGTGATTCCACCTCAATTTGAATTCTCTCAATATTGTTTCTTGAAGTGCTGTCCTACTGATGGACCTTGTCAATCATGTCCATTCTTGTTTTATCAAACGCTACATCTCTTGATACGATACACTTTGGCACACCTTGGTCAATTCTCCACAACTTGTAACATTTTACTCCTTTAGGATATCCAATAAAAACACATCTGATAGCTCTAGGATCCAACTTATCTTGCCTTGTGTGAACAAATACTTAGGAGCCAAATACTTTTAGATTAGAGTAGTCAGCTGACTTTCCACTCCACATCTCAATTGGAGTCTTGAATCCAATAGCTGAGGAAGGACATCTATTGATTAGGTGCACAACTGTTATTGCAGCCTCACCCCAAAAAGTCTTAGGAAGGCCTGCACTCAAAATCATACATCTGACCCTTTCCAAAATTGTTCTGTTCATCATTTTAGCAATGCTATTTTGCTGAGGGGTACCTGCAGCTGTTTTATATCTTTGAATACCTAAATCTCTGCAATACTTATTAAATTATTCTGAAAGATACTCCAGGCATTGTCAGTTCTCAAACATTTCAACTTAGATTCCTTTTGAGTTCCAGATTGTGTATGCCATTCTTTAAATTTCATAAAAGTGTCACTTTTATTTTTAATGACATAGATCCATACTTTCCTAGAATAATCATCAATGATAGTTAGGAAATAAGAACAACCAACATGAGTTTTTGTCCTTGAAGGTATTGTGTTGTCCAACACCAAAACTGACCCTCTTAGACTTCCTTAGAATACAATGATCACAAAATTCCAACTTATCAATTTTGTCACCATTAAGAAAATTCTGTTTTGATAACTCAATTAAGCCTTTTTCACTTACATGACCTAACCTCATATGCCATATTCTACTAGATGAATGCAAATTGGAACTGACAACAGAAGCTTGTGCAATTATGGTAGAACCATCTAAAATGTACAAGCCATTTCTTTTTATGCGTTTAACAATGATATCATCTTTATTAGTAATAGTCATGATACCATTCTTAATTCAGGTATGTACTTTACATCTTTTAGTAAGAACTCTTTGTCATTGAACATTCTAAATCTGATGGATCCCTTGCCTTGTACCTTGCATGGTTTGTAGTGGCCAAGCAAAACAACTCCACCTTCATGAAGATATATTGATTCAAAATAAATCTTTTCTTGGACACATGTGAAAAGTAAATCTTGAGTCTAATATCCAGTTATTTTTAACTTCAGAATTTGAAATCATCAAGGCCTCTGCAGATTCATAACCAGCATCAAGAAGTACAACATTTCCAGAATCTTGAGAGTTTCTTGAGTCATTTCTTTCAGGACAATCCTTCTTAAAATGTCCCTTCTTGTGACAATGGAAGCATTTATACTTCCCTTCAAGCTTAGTTCTTAACTTGGACCTATGCTTCTTTCCATTTAATCTTTTCTTGTCAGTTCTTCCTCTGGTAACATTTAAACTTTCAGCATGATTCTCATTCTTGATCTCTTGTCTCTTATGGCTTTCCTTTGTACGGATAGAGATATGCACTTCTTCAAGAGTAATTGTTTGTTCTCTTCCATACATGATAACATCCTTGAAGTGTTCATAGGAACTTGACAAGGCATTAAGAAGGATCAAAGCTTTGTCTTTATCCTTCAACTTGACTTTTAAATTTTCTAAACCATCAAGAATCTTATTAAAATCATCAATTCGTTATGTAACAGGTTTCTCTTCATCCATTTTAAAAGAGAATAATTGCTGTTTCAAGAAAAGACTATTTGAAACTGATTTAGTCATATAGAGAGACTCAAGTTTAAGCCATAAGGCTGCTGCTATTGGTTCTTTTGCAACTTCCCTCAAAGCTTTGTATCCAAGAGACAAGATGATGACACTATTTGCTTTCTCAATCAGTTCTTCCTTTTTTTGAGTAGTCATTGTTGCAGGAAGAGCTGATTCACTCTTCAATGCATTCAACAAACCCTGCTGTACTAGAAAAACATACATCTTTATCTTCCTAAGACCAAAATCATTTGATCCATTGAACTTTTCAACATCAAACTTTGTGGTTCCACCCATTGTTGCTCCTTTCCCACAGACGACGCCAATTATTGAAACAATAATTGAGTCTGCAACAAGAATTAACCAACAAAGATCAGAGCAAAAGAATAGCAATGAAGCTGTTAAAACATATAATGCAGTTTTGATACTTAACAAAAGAAATCAATGTAAAGTAAATAAAAGAAAGATAAGGCAAGAATAACACTAAGATATACGTGTTCAGCCTCAATTACTTGAGACCTACGTCATGGGAAAATAGAGCAGAGCAATTCACAATAAGTATAGAGTTTACAAGATTAAGGTCTTTACAGTTGTAGTGTTTTTCTACCCTTGTATCTATCACTGTTTAGAAGACAACAATACAAGTTTCCCACTTACAATCTCTCAGTATTCTCTCCCCTTAGTCTATTTATTTTTTTGATTTTCTATAAATCTTCATCTCAATTGCATAGACCTCATTTTTCCCATCAATGCAACGAATGCATTCACAACTATATATAGCATTCTAAAAACAAGTTAGCTTAACTAACTATAAAAACTTGTCATAACCAAATTGGCCAGATTTAGTTATAACAAACACTAAAGAATAGCTATAATTGTTGATGATTGAGGCATATCTTCACATGACACAAAGAGTGTATTTATAGAATAAACGAGACCTAAGTTTGAGTCCTATTCTCCATACAAATGTTAACTTTAAATATAGTAAAACAAAAAATCAACTAATTATTATTTACATAAAGTCTTGATTAGTTATACAAATTGGAATCTGTTAATTATGCTTGATATGCGCTGATCTTCAACACTCCTTCTCAATCTGGGGGGTAGATATCTATCATACCAGATTGGATTTGATATTTTCGTATATATTCCTCAGAAGGGATTTTGTCAGAATATCTACTGTTTGTCTGCATGATGGAACATCATAAACACTTCTGATTTCATGATCGATTTTCTCCTTAATGAAATGTCCATCAGTTTCGATTGCTTTGTCCTATTGTGGTGAACCAAATTCTTTGCAATGCTTATAAGAGCTTTGTTGTCAGACAATATCCTCATGGTGTAATTGGTAGGAATTCTGATTTCATCTAGCATTCTCTTTAGCCAAGTTCCTTCACAGATACCTTGTTCCTTAGTCCTGAATTCAACTTATGCACTACTCCGAGCTACTACAAATTGTTTCTTGCTTCTCCAAGTTACTAAGTTTCCCGATACAAATGTGCAATAACCTGTAATGGATTTCATGTCATACAAGCATCTTGCCCAATTCGAATCAATGTAGACTTTAATACCTTTGTTGGAGTTCTTCTGGAAATAGAGCCCTCGATCTGGTGTACCTTTTAGGTATTGGAGGATTCTATTCACATTCTTCATATCAGTCTCAGTTGGGTTTGACATGTAGCGGCTAGCCAAGCTCACGGAAAAACCAATGTTTGGTGTTGTATGAATTAGATAGATTAATTTTCCAACTAGACTTTGATATCTATCCTTATCAGTTGGCACACATTCCTCTTCACTTTTTTTTACTGGTTCTATAGGGGTATTTGCAGCTTTGCATCCGACCATTCCAGTTTCTCGAAGTAAATCCAGAGTTTATTTCCTTTGAGAAACATAAATTCCATTCTTTTTTTAGCAATTTCTATCCCTAAAATTATTTGAGTTGACCTAAATCCTTAACTTCAACTTCCTTGGCTAAGAGACTCTTTAGATACTTGATTTGATCATAGTCGTCTCCTGTAATGACAATATCATCAACATAGATTATGAATAAAGCTACCTCCCCATCTTCAAAATGCTTAGAAAATATAGTATGATCGTTTTGGCATTGAACAAAAGCATCTTCCTTGATAACCTGTCAAACCATGCCCTTGGTGATTGTTTAAGGCCATATAGAGTGAAAAATATGTGATTTATGTGTTTCTTGTGTCTCTAATAAGGTCACACACCTTTCTATTTAAAATGATGCTGCAATAATTACATTCAATGCCTAGGAAGTTGTATTGACTAGGACTACTAACTATTAGCCTAAGATGTTGCACAATTAAAGAATAATTAAAGCATATATTGAATTTTAACACTTCCCCTCAAGCTAAAGCTTACTATGCTTTAAGCTTGTTACATCAAAACATTTTATCACAAAAAAAAAACTGTTGGACTAGTTTGAGAAGATAAGGCCCCATCAATGATTCATGTATGAAGAGTCACCACTAGATTGATCATCGGTGAGAATGCCACTCATATGATTCATATGTGAGAATAGAGTCACCACTGAGTTGATCGTCGGTGGGTATAAAATGATTGTGTGAGCAAATGATATCTTGTCCTTGAAATTAGGTTCTCATAGCAGCAAATGAGATGTTGATGAAAAACCACCAGATGATGAAAAGACCCGCAAAAGGTGGTAGAGGGTCGTTTGCAACAGCCAACAATGAAATATGGTGGACAAAGACAGGTGCATGCGCGTGTTTGGTGGCGACATGTGGCACCCACACGTAGAGAAGGTGGATGCGTGTGATGGCGTGTGCTTTGTCGGTTGGCAACGGGAAAAGCACCGCCGTGCCCGCCGGAGGATTGTGCAGCAGTGTGTGGTGGTTTTAGGTAGTGGGTCGCAGTGGAAAAGGTGCAGCTAGTGTTGGCACGACATAATAGTGTAAATAAGCACAAAACTATGGAAAAAAACGCTGGTTATGGCGCAGCTGGAAAATGCAGAGAAGATAGCGGAAAGGCCACCGAAGTTGACGATGATGAACAATTGTTTGTGGCAAAAAATTAAAAGATTGAAAGGTGGTGCTGCCGACAACAAATATTGCCGTCGAAAGCTGTGGTGAAGCACAAAGACAGGTCACATAATCAAAAGTTGCTCTAATACTATGAAAATTATGTGATTTATGTGTTTCTTGTATCTCTAATGAGATCACAGACCTTTCTATTTATAATGATGCTGCAATAATTACATTCAATGTCTAGTAAGTTGTATTAACTAGAACTACTAACAATTAGCCTAGGATGTTGCACAATCAAGGAATAATTAAAACATACACTGAGTTTTAACATAGAGATTTACGAAGCTTGCACACCATATTTGAAGTGTCGGGTGATTCAAGCCCTGGTGGTATTTGCATATACACCTCCCTTTCTAACTCACCATTTAGAAGAACATTCTTTATGCCTAGTTGGTGCAATGACCAATCTAGATTTGCAGCTGTTGAATGAGAAGAGAAACATGAGAGACATGTTAGAAACCCGTGTGTTTCAACTAAACAACGAAAGTTCTTTGTATAGACTATGAACAATAAATACAAATAATGATAGGAATAATTACAAGATATTCTATTTATTTACATGATCTTATTTTATTTTCAACTCTCCCCCTCAAGCTAGAGCATATAAATCAAATGCACTAAGCTTGCTAAATATATAACATTCTAGGACCTCGCAACACCTTTGTCAAAACATTTGCCAATTGATCATTGGAATTGACAAAACTAGTGATGATGTTGCCTGATTTGATCTTTTCTCTAACAAAATGACATTCTATCTCAATATGTTTGGTCCTCTCATGAAAAACAGGATTTGAGGCAATGTGCAATGCAACTTGATTATTATATAATAGTGTCATTGGGTTGGTCTCTTCAAATTGAAGTTCTTGTGGTAACTGTTTCAACCAGATGAGCTGACATGTTACTAGAGCCATGACACTGTATTCTGCCTCAATGCTGGATCTTGCAACAACATTTTGTTTCTTACTCTTCCAAGATCTTAAATTTCCTCCGACAAGTACATAATACCTAGAAGTGGATCGTCTATCAATGGGTGAGTCTGTCCAATTAGCATCTGAGTAACCAACTATCTTAGTATGTCCTCTATCTTCATAAATGAGATCTTTTCCAGGAGCACTTTTGATGTATTTAAGAATTCGGATTATAGCATCCATATGTTCTTGGCCAGGAAAATTTAAGAATTGGCTTACCACATCGACAACAAAGGAAATGTCAGGACATATGATTGTGAGATAGTTTAATTTTCCAACCAATCTACTATATCTTCCTTAATCTGAAAGAGACTCCCCCTGATTAGGTAGGAGTTTGACATTTGGATCCATATAGTATCAACTGGCTTGATATTCGGTAGACCTATTTCTTCAAAAATATCCATAACATATTTCCTCTGTGAACTTACAAGGCCATCCTTGGATTGGGCTACCTCAATACCAAAAAAATAACGAAGTTTATTGAGGTCTTTAGTTTGAAACTAATTTGAAATATGTTGTTTCAACTGGAGTATTCCTTATTGATCACTACCAATTATGATAATGTCATCCACATAAACAATAAGATAGATGCACCATTGGACTGAGTGACGATAAAATACAGAGTGATCGACTTCACTACGAATTATACCAAACTCTTGTATTGTGAATTGGGAAATAATATTAATTTGTAATTATATTTATCAGTTTTCCTAAAATAGGTTAGACAAATCAGGATTTGATTTGATCCTCTTACTTTGTAATTATTAGATGTAAATGTTGTAACTATTATTTATACTGAGACATGCAAAGCAAAATGCATCAAGCCCTAATTTGTGACACGATATCAGCAGGTTCAATCAAACCTGTCAGCTCTTAGTTAATCTTGGCTTTATTCAACGACATCCCACTGGATTGCTCTTTAAATCGTTTCTTCTGTTTTTGGTTCATGCTTGTTGTTTCGTGATTACTTTGCGAACTCTCAATCGTAGATGCTTGCGGTTGCTTGTTTGACTCTTGGTTTTATCTTGGCAATTCCTAATTGTCTTTCACAATTTTTCGATGTTGAGATTGTGCTTATGGGTTGAGTTCTAGATTGTTTCTCGTTGCTGCTCGATCTTGATTCTGGTTTTGTTGATAGCATTTCTAGGTCATTCTTGCTCGTTATTGCTTCTCATTGCTGCTTGCTTGATGGTGCTTCTTGCGCATGATCGCGAATTGGTTAATTTTATTGCTTACGGGCTTGTTTCTATTTTTTTGCTTACGAACATGTTTGTGTTGGGTGTTTTTTTGTATTAATTTTTTTTTGCTGCATATTAAAAAAAATATTTGTGCACATGCAATCTCATGACTTCTGAAAAAGAAAGAGACAATTTTTGTGTCCGTTTTACCGAAAAGAATTACGCTGGTTGGGAATTTCAGTCCAAATGTATGTTAAAGGAAAAAGATTATGGAGGTCACCTTGATGGGGTTTCTAAGACACCGACAAAGAAAGCTGCCTTAGATGCATGGGAAATCAAAGATGCTAAGATTATTTCTTGGATTCTCAATACTATTGATCCTCATATGATCTATAATTTGTGCTCTTTTTCAATTGCTCAAGAAATGTGGAACTATTTGAAGAGTATCTACAACCAGGACAATACGGCCAAACATTTTCATTTGGAGCTAGAGATAGCGAACTACAAACAAGGTAATTTTTCCATTAAAGAATATTATTCTGGACATAACACTCTGCTATTATATTTGCTGCGGTTCCCAAGACTTCTCTTGCGGATGTCCAAGTTGTCCTCAACACCAGTAAGCGAGATCAATTTCTCATGAACCTTCAGAATTTGAGGCTGTTAAAGGTGCTTTGCTAAATAGAAATCGTGTTTCTTCTTTGGATACATGTGTTGGTGAACTTCTCAGAGAGGAACGTCTCCTTACTCAAGGAACCATGTCTCATGATACTGTCACTTTCGAACTTCACAGTTGTATATACTGCTCAGAGCTGAGGTAAAGGTCATGATATGCGACAAGTCCAATATTTCTCGTGCTAATAGTTTGGACATGTTGCTCGTAGTTGTAATAAGAAGTTTTGTAATTATTGCAAACAACAAGGTCATAATATCCCTGACTGTCCCACGTGCCCTCCACGACCAACACAACGTCCGGTGTAGGCATTCCATGCCACTACGAGCTCCGCAGTCGGTCCTTCCAATTCTAGCACCTCTATTGGTGGTGCTCTACAACCTGAAATGATTCAACAAATGGTACTTTCCGCTCTTTCAGTCTTGGGAATTCAGGGTAAGTCTTCTATTTCCAATCCATAGTTTCTTGATTCTGGTGCATCGAATCACATGATGGGTTTTTCTAAATGCTTGCAGAATTTACATTCTTATCATGATAATTAGAAAATTCAAATTGCTGATGGTAATACTATTTCTATCACATGTTGGTGATATAAACTTTGATTTTCGGGATGTGCTTGTATCACCTAGGATTGCTTCCAATTTATTGCCTGTTGGGCAATTGATGGACAAGAATTGTAATGTTAGTTTTTCTCTTGATGGTTGTCTTGTGCAGGAGCAGGTGTCGGGGAAGGTGATTGCTAAGGGGCCTAAAGTGGGAAGATTGTTTCCACTCCAATTTATTTTCAATCATTTATCTCTTACTTGTAATAATGTTTTGAATTCTTATGAGAATTGGCATAGAAAATTGCGTCATCCAAACTCTGTTGTTTTGTCTCATTTATTTAAAACAGGTTTGTTAGGAAATAAAAATGTTGTTTCTAATGCTTGTGTGTCAAGTTCTGTTTGTAAATTGGCTAAAAGTAAAACATTTCCTTTTCCTCTGGTGTTCATCGTGTTTCCACTTGTTTTGAGATGATTCATAGTGATGTATGGGGAATATCTCCTGTAACTTCTCATGCTCACTATAAATATTTTGTCACATTTATTGATGATTGCAGTCATTTTACTTGGATATATTTTCTTCGGTCTAAATCTGAAGTGTTTTCTATGTTTAAGAAATTTATAACATATGTTGGAAACTCAGTTTCAAGCAAGTGTTAAATTTTTTGGCTCTGACTCTATTGGTGAGTATATGTCTCGTGAGTTTTAGGAGTTTTTTCAACAAAAAGGTATCTTGTCTCAACAATCTTTGTCCAAATACCCTCAACAAAATAGAATGGTAGAACGTAAGAATCGCCATTTGCTTGATGTAACACGCACATTACTTCTTCAAGCTTTTGTACCATCCTGATATTAGGTGGAGGCTCTTTCTAGAACTGTCTTCCTGATCAATCATCTTCCTTCTACGGTTATAGATCTTGACTCTCATTTTTTTTGTTTTTTCAATATCCAGTATGATTATAGTGATTTACATAATTTTGGATGTGTGTGTTTTGTTCACCTACCTCTATTTGAAAGACATAAGCTAGGAGCATAGTCTACTCAATGTGCATTTATGGGATATAGTCACTCTCATAAGGACTTTGTGTGCTATGATGTTTCTAACCAGCACTTTTGCATTTCTAAGAATGTGACATTTTTTGATAATCAATTTATGTTTCAATGTCTTTCTCCTGCCATGAATGATACTATTATTTTTCCCAACTTTTCTACTATGCCTCAATCTATAGAACATTTTAAATTAGGAAATGTATATGTTAGAAAACACAAACAACAAATTAAAACCCCCCTTCTCGACACTGATCCGCCACTTGACCCTGTAGCCGTTGAACCACGACGTTCTGGTAGAGCGTCTCAAGCACCAAATAGATATTCACCAGACAAGTATAATTCCTCATATACTTCTTTGTCTGCATCTCTCTCTAGCATATCTATTGCTACTTGTTACTCACAGACTATTAAAGATGTGCGCTAGATAAAAACATTGAATAAGGAACTTCAGACTCTTCAAGAGAATTTCACATGGGATATTGTATCTTGTCCTTCCCATATCAAATCCATAGGATGCAAATGGGTGTACTCTTAAAAATTGAATTATGATAGATCCCTCAACCGTTACAAGACTCGATTGGTTGCCTTAAAAAACAAGCAGGAATATGAAATTGCTTATGATGAGACATTTGCACTGGTAGTCAAAATGGCAACTATTCGCATTGTACTCTCTATAGCTGCTTCTAATGGGTGGACTCTTCATCAAATAATTGTGAAGAATGCATATGTTCACGGTGATCTAACTGAAGATATTTTATATGACTCCTCTTGAAGGTCTATTTTCTTCACCTTATGGTGTGTTCAAGCTCAAACGCTTTTTATATGGTTTGAAACAAGCACCTAGAGCATGGTGTGAGAAATTTCGTTCCACTCTACTTGAGTTCTTTTTCACTTAGAGTCAGTATGACTCCTCTTTATTTATTCATCGTACATCTACAGGCATTGTTCTACTTCTCCTTTACGTTGATGATATGGTCATTACTGAATCTGATCAGGCATCCATCTAGGAATTTAAACATCAATTGCAAACTTCATTTCATATGAAAGACCTAGGTAACTTGCAGTATTTCCTTGGCCTTGAGGTTTATTCTACCTCCAAGGGTATATTTCTTCATCAACATAAGTATGCGACATACCTTATATCTATGGCAAGCCTCCAATCAACTAATCCAGTAGACACTCCTCTTGAGGTTAATGTGAAATATCACCGAGATGAAGGTGACCTACTGACATATCAAATATTGTATCAGCAACTTGTGGGTAGTCTTAATTATTTGACAATTACCCGACCTGACATATCATTTGCTGTTCAAAAAGTAAGTCAATTCATGCACTCTCCTCGCTATCTTCACTTGGCAGTAGTTCGTCGCATAATTCGCTATTTGCTAGGTACCTCTCAACGGGATCTCTTTTTTTCCATTGGCACAACTCCCATATTGATTACCTATAGTGATGCTGATTGGGCCGGGTGTCCCGACACTTGGCGATCTGTCACTGTTTGGTGCATGTTTCTTGACTCTTCGTTGATATCATGGAAAAGTAAGAAACAAAGAAGAGTCTCTAAATCATCTACTGAATCAAAGTATCGTGCCATGTCTAATGCATATTATGAGATAATTTGGCTTCGTGGTCTTTTGGCTGAACTTGGATTCCTTCAAACAGAGCCTACGTCTCTCTATGCTGTCAATACAAGTGCTATTCAAATTATTGCAAATCCTGTTTTTCGTGAGTGCACCAAATATATTGAAGTAGATTGTCACTCTATCTGTGAGCCTATGATATCACATTATATCCATCTCTCACATCAATAATCAATTTCAAGTTGCTGACATTCTTACCAACGCCGTTCCTCGTCCGCACTATCAGTTTCTAGTTAGCAAATTGATGCTCTTTGACCAACTACATCAATTTGAGGGGGGATGTGAATCGGAAAATAATATTAATTTGTAATTATATTTATCAACTTTCCTAAAAAGGTTAGACAAAACAAGATTTGATTTGATCCCCTTAACTTGTAATTATTAGATGTAAATGTTGCAACTATTATTTATACTGAGACTGTTTGAGTTGTGCTTGAATCTACTTCCTTCCTCCTTCACCTTTCATAAATGTTCCAGTTTCTTTGTGGTGCTTCTGGGCCTTGGTTCGACTGTGATGAACTTGAAACTTCAACTACATCCTGATTGGTTTCTGCACCAGTTTCTGTTGCTATTTCTGATGTCCTTTCAGTTGGTTTAGGCGCAGTTTCGGTTGATTGAGCGTTAAAGGTTTGGGCTGGGCAGGAGGTTTGTGTAGGTTTGGTTAGCTCAAGGACCAAAGATTGATATTCTGAATTTTCAATTGGTTTAGGTGCAGTTTCGGCTGGGTTGGGTGTTGGTGCAGGTTATGTTATTTCAAGTGCCAAAAGTTGGTATTTTCTAATTTTTCAGTTGAATAAGTGTGTGGCTGCTCCCCCTAAATGCCAACTTTGGTGTAATAAGGCTGATTTCCAAAGAATGTTACATCTATAGTGTGGTAAAAAAGTTTAGTTAGAGAAGAGTAACATCTGTATCCTTTTTGGTGGGGAGAATTTTATTGGATGGAAAGAAGGTTAGAAGTATGGAAAAAGGAGTCTTAAAATCAAGGATACGGGAAGGCATTCTGTTTATGAGATGTGTTGCTGAAAGGACAGCTTCTCCCCAAAAATATTTTGGAACATTAGTGGCTAACATGATTGATCTAGTCACCTCCAGAAGGTGTCTATTTTTTCTTTTGGCAACTCCATTCTGTTGTGGGACGTCCACACAAGATCTTTGGTGAACAATTCCAACCTTTTGAAGATAGAAATTTAGAGCAAGATTGTAATACTCTCAACCATTGTCAGTTCTAAGTACCTGAATTTTGCTTTGAAATTGTGTTTGCACCATGTTGTGAAATATTTCAAAGATTCTCCCTACTGATGTGTGTGATCGTCAATAAAGGTGACAAACCATCTTTAGTTAGTAATGTTGTTAACTCTTGATGGTCCCCATACATCACTCTGGATTAATGAAAAAGGTTGAGATGACTTATAGGGCTGGATATAAACTGGCTGCAGGTATGTTTAGACAATTGGCAAATTTGACACTGAAAATACTTCTGGTTTTTATTGAATAATGAAGGAAAAATATTTTCAAGTACATGAAATTTGGGTGGCCTAGTCTATAGTGCCACAACATTATAGAAGGAGGTAGAGTCGAACACACTCTTTAGCATTGCCAATAGTCTTCTCCGATTCCAAAATCTGAAATTCATACAGTTTAGGGAATAATTTAGTAACATATTTCAAATCTCTTGTAATCTTGCTAATCGACAGCAGGTTACAGTTGAGTTTTGGCACATACAAAACTGAGTCAAGTGTAATATTTGAAGAAATAATAATTGTTCCTTTTCCCATGACCTTAGAATGTGTAACCATCAGCTATTCGGACAGTGTAATTGTAGGGACATGGAGAAAAACTACTAAACAAAGTAATATTTCTAGTCATGTGATCTGAAGCTCCAGAGTCCATGATCCATGACTTTATTTTTTCCTTACTAGTGTTTAGAGCATGTAAGAATTTACCTTTTTGGGCTACAACAGCAGTACCACTTTTTTCTGCAGTTAGTAAAGTTGCTGGAGGAGTTTTTGAAGAGCCTCCATTTGTTCTTTGCTGAATGGAGATGAGTTAGAATTTACCTCAACTTCTTGATGGTTAAAGACTGTGTTGCCTCTGCTTTCCTTGCCTTTGAACTGTTTTGCTTTGGAAGGTTTTCCATGTATGATCCAACACATTTCCTTGGTGTGGCCTGGCCCGGCCTTTTTCAATGATCACACTAGGGGCGGTTTTTCTTTGTGATGGCCGCGACTGGTCTCCTCTTGCTGCCATTGCTGAGCTCCCAATGGATGGGGCTGTGATAGATGTCCCTAGCATGAGTTTCCTCCGACTTTCTTCCCTTCTCGTTTCTGAAAAGGCTTCCCCGAATCTTGGGAAGTGGTTTGGTTCCAAGGATTTTTCCACGAACTTCATCAAGATCCATGTTTAGTCCCAACAAGAACTTGTAAATTCTATCTTTTTCAACCAGCTCTTTGTACTTTTTTCGATCCTCTCTACAGAGAACTCCCTGCCGAAGGTCATGGAGTATGCTTTTTATCTCAAACACAGCAGATGTATTATCCACATTTTGAGTATGTCTCCTTCACTACATCCCATATTTCTTTTGCAGTGTCATAGAACATGAATTTTTCTCCAATTTCATTTTTCATGATGTTGATCAGCCAAGACATCACATGGCTGTTTTCAAGCTGCCATTTTTGGAGTTTGGGGTCCCCCTTCTCGGGACACTTACTCATCAGATTTGTCTTCCATGGCTTGGCGGCGCTAGGTTAGGGAGGGTAAATGATACAAGGAGTGTATTTACACGAGACTCAAATCTAAGTGCTATTCTAGCCTAAAAATCAGGGGAAATTATTCTCTAGTAAAACAGAAAATCAACTAATTATTATTTACATTATGTCCTGATTAGCTGTACATATCAGAATCTGTTGATTCTGCTTGATATGCACTGATCTTCAACAAATGTAATAGATTAAAGCAGCAGTTACAGCATTTTTAGGAATTTATTCTTTCCTAGTTTTTAGGCTAGATTAATGCACATAGGTACCTCCTTGTATTAGTTTCATAATCAATAAGAAATACCACATAATTGTGCGTACAATATTTAGTATCTACCACAAATCTTTCCAAAAGAACAATTCAAGACAAAGAAAAACTTTAAAAGAATATTTGGTTTGCATATCATGCACCAAGTTTATCAAACTGTTAATCACATGCTGAGCTGAAAAGTTCTCTGTTTGTTTGAAATCAAGACTTAAGCCAATATTGACAAATTAGTCAGTATAAGTTTAATCAGACTTGGTTATAATTTTGAATAGCCGTCCTCTTATCCATTAAATTATCTTTTGACTACTAGTTTTGTATTTGGATGTTCTATCCTACACTAGATATAATTTTTTGTGGTTGAGTTGAATATGTAATCTAATACATTCACTTGTTTAATAACTACTTTCAATTTAAAAGGAAGTTCCAGCTGCCTTCGTCTCATTTAAGTCACGATTTGGTGCTGCAATAGCTTTGAACATTCAAGAAGGTGTCAATCCCACCCAATGGATCACTGAACAAGCTCCAGAGCCTCATGATGTTTATTGGCCTTTCTTTTCTGTCACTTTCATTAGAAGATGGATCAGTAAGCTGGTGGCTTTTGTTGCCTGCAACGCCCTTACGATTTTATTTTTAATCCCAGTTGCACTAGTTCAAGGTCTTACCCATCTTGATCAATTGGAAACCATGTTTCCTTCTCTGAAAGGCATGCTGAGACTGTAAGTTGGAAATATTAATGTCAAATTTTACCTTCCTATACTTAAGCTTGCCAAAGAGTCAGATTAATATGTAGAGTTTAGTAGTACACTGACTGTGTAAACATAGTCGTCCAATCATATTTCACTATAACATGATACTACTTTTTTAAACCCATTTACCCTGTACCAAGATGGTTAAATATGATCTGACGTCTATGTTAAATTTATTTACGCTGTCAGTGTATAATTAAACTATAATATGCAAACCGACATACATTTTCAATTACATGAGGAATGAGAATTATTTTCAAGTGAGATTTTAAGCATACATTTTATTCTGCCTAATAAGAATCACATAACCCTGGCATACATCCTTCCATGGAAAACTTCATTGGCTTACATCTTACCATAAATTTAACATATACCCTGGCATCTTTCCATACATTTTATTGAAAATAAATGTCTGGCATCTTTCCAGGGATTTGCAAATGAAGTTTTTCAATATTTATTTGCAGGGCAGTTGTAACCCAAGTTATAACAGGATACCTTCCCATTCAGATTCTTCAGTTGTTTTTGTCCTGTGTGCCAGCTGTTATGATTATGCTTTCATCCTTGCAAGGATATATTTCATGGAGTCAGATACAAAAAAGTGCATGCACTAAAGTATTATGGTTTACCATATGGAACATTTTCTTTGCAAACGTACTATCAGGATCAGCTCTCTACCGATTGAATTACTTTCTTGAGCCCAAAGAGTTTCCTAGAGTACTAGCCGAAGCTGTACCAGCACAGGTGATAATAATGACTAGTTTTTTACACAAATTTAATGCTAGCTTCAGGGATGAATCCGGGGGTATCTATTTCTGATTTGTGGATAGATTGGACAACTTTCTTACAATTTTGAGCCTCTTTCCAAAATTGTTCTTGTAGTTACTGTCGCACTGCATTACCTGTATTTACTTGCAGGCAACGACATCTTCTATTTTATGCATAAGATATTACTTGATTTGGATCATATGCAGCTCATTTTTTATACATATTTGGTGCAGGCATCATTCTTCATGGCATATGTTGTGACATTCGGATGGACTAATATAGCATCAGAACTTTTTCAATTGATTCCACTTTTTTACAATTATGTAAATAGAATTTTCGGTGGAGAATGTGGTGAGGATTTTGAGGCACCGTCAATTCCTTACCACAGTGAAATTCCCAGGATTCTTTTCTTTGGTCTTCTTGGTGTAACATACTTTATCCTTGCTCCTCTGATACTGCCTTTTCTCTTGGTCTATTTTTGTTGGGGATACATCATTTACCGCAATCAGGTTTGCAATTTGTTTTTTCAATATATATACTTATCTTTCTTTGTTGTTGTCGACTATACATTTAATATAACTTGGTAAACTACCAGTGCTTATGAAAAGTTCTCACTTTGCACACTATGGGATAAAAATGAAAATTATTGTCTGGGTACTGCATCTGTGTGCATCAATCAAGCATTTCATCAACTACTTTCCCTAGCCTCAATCATGTTTCCATCTAATGCTTATAGTTTCACTCATAAGTCTAAATTATTTTATTCTCTTTGATAAGATCTAGATGCAAAATATGGTTTGTTCACTCTAAAATTGTAATGATACCTTAAATTTCTTTTGTTGACAGCTGTTATATGTTTATGTGCCAAAGTTCGAGACTGGAGGAGAGTTTTGGCCAACAGTACACAACTACACAATTTTTTCATTGTTACTAATGCACATCATAGTAATTGGTATATTTGGGCTGAAGAAGCTTCCAATAGCATCTGGCTTGACTCTTCCTCTTCCTATTCTCACACTTCTTTTCAATGAGTACTGCCAGAAGCGGTTCTTTCCTATTTTCAAGGCTTTTTCTGCTGAAGTACGTTGGTTGAGAACTAAAGCTAATTTCTTATTATTTTCTTGATAATGATGCTTGTATGGTTTTTGAAGAAAGTAAAAGACAAAATACTTTCATATATTATTACTACAGCCCTAAGCTGTTTATATAGGACAAGAAATTACAATAGTAATACTGAATAATAATGACAGAATTATAAAATAAAAATAAACATAATACTATAAAATAAAAGAGAATAAAATCTGATTTCTCTTGATTCTTCAACACCCCCCTCAAGTTGGTGCATAGACATCTGTCATGCCCAACTTGGCTATAAGTCGCTCGAAATTGGGTCTTGCCAAACTTTTTGTCAAGATATCAGTAGTTTGCTGATTGAAGTCACAAATGGCAGGCATTAATTCCAGCATCAATTTTTTCTTTTATGAAATGACGGTCAATCTCAATATGTTTGGTTCTATCATGTTGTACAGGGTTGTGAGCTATACTTATTGCTACTTTGCTATCACAGAACAATTTTAAGGGTGAGTCAACTTTCATTTTCAGTTCGTCCAAAAGTTTACGGATCCATAAAAGTTCACAGATTCCTTGAGGCATTGCTTTGAATTCAGCTTCTACACTGCATATATCCTTGACTTTTGACCGACCGAGTGAATTTTTCAAACCAAGCCCTTGGGGATTGCTTGAGACCATAAAAGGATTTTTGTAGTTTGCACACATTTGAACCAAATTTATCTTCAAAGCCAGGTGGGCTATCCATGTATACTTCCTCCTCCAAATCACCATTCATAAAAGCATTCTTTACATCAAGTTGGTTAAGAGACCAATCTAAATTCACTGCCAAGGACAAGAGAACTCTAATAGTGTTTAATTTGGCAATGGGAGCAAAAGTCTCTAAATAATCAATGTCATATGTCTGAGTAAACCCTTTAGCAACCAAGTGTGCCTTGTATCTTTCAACTGTGTTATCAGAATTATATTTCACAGTAAATACCCATTTACAGCCAACAATATTATTTCCTGTAGGTAACATCATGACTCTCCAAGTTTGATTCTTCTCAAGAGCTCTCATCTCCTCAAGAACAGCTTCCTTCCACTTTGGAATTTTTAGAGCCTCCTGTATATTTTTTGGAATTTCTACAGTAGACAACTTAGAGGTAAATGCAACAAATGAAGACAATTTTAAATATGACACATAATTAGACAAAGGATATTTAGTGCATGATCTAACAAATTTTCTAATTGCAATAGGAAGGTCTATATCAGGATACTCGACATGACTCTTAAGAATAGAAGAAGACTTACCTGTATCAAGATGATGTGTTGGATTATCTATTGGTTCAGAATCTTGGAAGGGTTGGAGAATGGGTCCTTCATTTATCTGTTTATGGTTTCTTCTTTCAAAGACATTTCCCTTCCAAGTAGGGTCAATTGTAGTAAACCTGCTTTATGTCTCTTTATCTGAGTCATTATGTTGTGGCTTTTCAGGTGGTCCCTCATTATTATTGAGATCAAGAATTTGATCATTGTAATATTGATTTGAAATTTTCGCCCCTGAATCTGTCGAAACCTCATTCATAAGTGGATTGAGTTCCAATATGGATTCTTGGGCATTTTATTTTGGTGCATCAATATAAGTCTCAGAACTATGTGACAATACTTTATCACTTAAAGTAATGATGGTTTCAAAAGTAAAAGATGAATCTTCCTTCAAATTTTCCCCCTGAAGATGAATGTCAATAAAAAATGGTTGATTTTCAACAAAAGTAACATCCATAGTTACAAAAATTCTTTTTGATTTTGGTTCAAAACACCGATACCCCTTATGAGATGGAGAGTAACCGGTAAACACATTTTATTGCTCGTGACTCGAGTTTGTCAGGGTGTTTATGTTCATGAACTAAAGCAGTGCAATCAAAAACTTTTAGTGGCAAATCAGCAGACACTAGTCAAAGGAAAATAATTTCAAAAAACATCAAGAGGGGTATGAAAATCTAAAACTTTAGATGGCATTAGATTAATTAAATATGATGCAGTTAAAACAGCTTCACCCCACACATATTATGGAACTTTGTTTGCAAATAGTAAAGCTCTAGCAACCTCAAGAAGATGCCTATTCTTTCTCTCTGCAATTCCATTTTGTTGGGGTGTATTAACACAAGAACTTTGATGAACAATTCCATTTGCAAGAAAAAAATCGGACAAAAGTATATTAAAATATTCTTTACCATTGTCACTTCTAAAGACTTGAATATTTGTTTGGTATTGAGTGTTCACCATTTTAAAGAAATTTTTGAAAACCTGTCAAACTTTTGATTTTTCTTTCAATAGATAAACTCAACAAATTCTAGTATGATCATCAATAAAAGTTATAAACCATTTCTTATTAGAAAATGTGTTTATTTTATTAGGACTCCAAACATTACTATGAATAAATGCAAACGGTTTTTATTGTTTATATAATTGTGTAGAAAAAGAAGAACGACAATGTTTAGCCAATTCACAAGTTTCACAATGAAATAAAGACGGATCCTTCTTAGAAAGTAATTTAGGAAACAAATGTTTCAAATACGGAAAACTAGGATGTCCTAACCATAAATGCCATAACATAATATCATCATTATTAGAAGAAACAAAAATAGATTCAAAGCAGGTACTTGTTTTTGGTTGGTCTTTGAAGTCGAGTCCATTGTCAAGATAATAGAGTCCTCCACTCTCCTTAGCATTGCCAATCATCTTCCCCGTGCTTCAATCCTTAAAAGTTCAATGAGAATAAAAGAAGTTAGTTTGACAATTTATATCCCTTGTTAATTTAGTAATGGATAACATATTACATGATAAATTAGGAACATGTAAGACATCTTTTAAGGTTAACTTAGGTGACAGAATAACAAAACTTTTCCCTGCAATGGCTGAAAGAGAGCCCATCTGCAATTTTAATTTTGTGGTTACCTACACAAGGACTATAAGAAGAAAACAGACTCGACTCCCTAGTCATATGATCAGTAGCACCAGAATCGATAATCCAAGTATGGCTGGGAGTGACACTAAGTAGAGCAGTATTTGGAAAATTACCTCTCTGAGCTATAGAGCAAGAAAGAGTTTGAGACTCAAGGAGTTTGTACAATTGATCTAATTGTTCTTTGGTGAAAGGAGATGGGCTTGAAGGAGACTGCTTCTCTTGATCAGAGGTACCAGCTTGGAGGGCATGACCTTCGTTTCTTTCTTTTTTCTTCCAATTTAGAGGTTTTCCATGGAGCTCCCAACATGTATCACATGTGTGCCATAGACATTTGCAATGTTTGCACCATAGTTTCTTGCCATCTCTCTTCCCGTCTTCATTCTTAGTGACTAGGACAGAGCTTTCAACCTCACCGACAGAAGGTGTCTTACCCATCATAACACCTTGTCTCTTGTATTTCTTATTGATTTTGTACATAATACAATATGTTATAAATAGCCTAGGGAGTACAAGTAAAACAGAAAGCTAATTAAATCCTAATTAACTCAATTATTTACAATAAAAGAGGAAAATTATGAGGCTATTAAATGGTAAGAGGATATTCCTACGATACAACTAATGAAAGCTGTACAGTTGTCCCTTAATGGACATAATCGTAACCAACACTCCCCCTTAAGTTGGGTCATAGATGTCAATCATGCCCAACTTAAATCTTAAGTTTTCATAGGTGGCTCTAGGAAGTGCCTTGGTCAAGATATCAACAGTTTGGTGGCTTGAGGGTGTGTGCTGGAGAGAAATTAGCCCATTGTCAACCTTTTCCTTGATGAAGTGTCTATCAATTTCAACATTCTTTGTTCTGTCATGTTGCACAGGATTTTTAGCAATGCTTATGGCAGCTTTGTTATCGCACAATAGGCTTACTCCATGGTTAGTGTAAACGTGTAGTTTTGCAAGCATCCTTTGCAGCCACACCCCGTTGCAAATCTCATGTGCCATGGACCTAAGTTCAGCTTCTGCACTGCTTCTAGCAACCACAAATTGTTTCTTGCTTCTCGAGGTCACTAAGTTGCCCCATACAAATGAGCAATATTCACCGGTTGATCTCCTATTAGTCGCTGAACTTGCTCAATCTGCATCAGTAAATATTTTTATTTTCCTGCTTGTGTCCTTCTTGAAATGCAACCCTTTCCTTGGTGCCTTTTTCAGATACTGCAGGATGCGGTTAACTGCTTTCATGTGAGCTTCCCTAGGGTCATTCATGTAACAGCTAACCATGCTAACAGAAAAACCAATATCTGGTCGTGTGTGGGTTAGGTAGATAAGTTTCCCAACCAACTTTTGATACCTTTCTTTTGTTAGCAGGTGGACTCTCTTTTTCCTTTCCAATTTTCACATTGGATTCCATAGGAGTTTCTTCTAGCCTGCATCCCAACATCTCTGTTTGTTGAAGTAAGTCAAGTGTATATTTCCTTTGAGATAAATAGATTCCATGTTTGGATCGTGTCACTTCCATTCCCAGAAAATACCTTAATTGACCAGATCTTTGACTTCAAATTCCTTAGCTAGAATCATTTCCAGTCCTTCAATTTCAAAATAATCGTCACCTGTGATAATAATTTCATTCACATAGACAATGAAAATGGTTACCTTGCCTTCCTTTGAATGCTTTAAGAACATTGTGTGGTCAGTTTGACACTGGGATAAGCCATGTATCCTAACCACTCCTGTGAGCCTATCAAACCAAGCCCGAGGGGATTGCTTGAGTCCATATAGTGACTTTTTGAGTTTACATACCTTGCCCGAGTTTTCTGATGTTTCAAGTCCAAATGGTATTCTCATGTAGACATCTTCTTCAAGTTCACCATTTAGGAAAACATTTTTTATATCTAACTGGTGAAGTGACCAGTCCAAATTTACTGCTAGGGAAAAGAGTACACGAACTGAATTCAACTTTGCTATAGGTGCAAAGGTTTCTTCATAATCCACCCCATAGGACTGGGTGAATCCTTTTGCCACCAATCGAGCTTTGTACCTGTTTACACTCCCATCTACGTTGTATTTTACTAAGAATATTTTGCATCCAACTGCCTTCTTCCCCTTTGGTAGGTGGGAGAGCTGCCATGTGCCATTCTTTTCAAGTGCCTTAATTTCTTCCATTACAGCAGTCTTCCATTTTGGAATTAGGACAGCTTCATGAAAGTTTTGAGGAATTTCAATACTGTCCACAAAGCTGATGAAGTTCTTGTACCCCTGCGATAATCTTTCACTAGAAACATGGTTTGCAATTAGGTGTTTGGTACAAGACCTTACTCCATTTCTCATAGCAATAGGTAAGTCTAGGTCTTGGTCATTAGTGACATTATCAGATAAATTAGAGGAAGAGTTAATGCACAATATGCTACCTTTGTGAGTAGGTTCAGGATCTGAATTGGGCAGAGTCTTGGTTCTGCTTTGGAAGAGTGCATGCTTTTACTTCCTCAAGAGTTTGTTGCTTGTTCTTCTTCCTTATGTATACTTGCAGTTCTTTTCCTCCATTTGGTTTTCCTTTTTGACCAATTGTTGGAGCTCCATTTGTTGGCTTGGTAACCTCAAGAGTGGTTGTTTGCTGGTCCAGTTCAGGTTCAACAATTATTGGGACAAATTATGTGTTTAGTGATTTGGACAGATTCAGGAGGGATTTGGACAGGTTCAGGTGGGGTGGTTAAGACAGGTTCATGTGGGACATATTCTGGTATTGTAATTTCCCAAGGTTGGTGTTAATCAATTGTACCTTTCTCCCCTTGAATGCCAACTTTGGGATAAAAGGCCTTGTCTTCAAAAAAAGTTACATCCATTGTGTGATAGATTCGTCTTTTTAGGGGGCAGTAACATTTGTATCCTTTCTTGGTAGGAGAGTATCCCAAGAAGATACACTTGATGGCTTTCGGGTCCAACTTATTGAGGTTAGGCTTTTGGTCATGTACAAAGGCAGTACATCCAAAAATCTTTGGTGGAAGATTTGTGAGGAGTTTGGTCGAGGGATAAAGGGACAAGAGGGTTTGGTGTGGTGTATTTAGGTTGAGCGTTTTGGAGGGCATTCTATTTATTAAGTAGGATGAAGAGAGGATTACATCTCCCAAAAAATGGTTAGGTACGTTCATGGACATCATGAGGGCTTGAGTGACTTCCAATAGGTGCCTATTTTTTCTCTCTGCTGTCCCATTCTGTTTAGAGAATATGGGCATGATGTTTGGTGTATAATGCCATTTTTGGTAAGGTAATTACCAAGGGTGTGGTGGAAGTACTCCCCTCCATTATCAGTTCTTAGTACTTGAATGTTGCTTTGAAATTGAGTTTGGACCATTTTATGGAAGTTCTCGAATATGCTCCCAACTTCTGATTTTTCTTTCATGAGGAACACCCAAGTGACTCTTGTATGATCGTCAATAAAGGTGACAAACCACATTGATCCAGTAACATTGCTCACTCTTGAAGGTCCCCACACATCACTATGAATGAATGTGAAAGGTTTAGACAGTTGTATGAAATAATGGGATTTGGTGTGTTTGGCTAATTCGCACACTTCACATTTTAAAGAACCAGAGTCTTTATTAAATAAGGATGGAAACATTTTTTTCACATACATAAAATTTGGGTGTCCTAGGCGATAATGCCATAACATTACATCATTATCATTCTTTGATGAAAGCATAATAGCAGCCTTGTAGGATCTCTTATTTTGGTCTTCAATTCTTAAGAAGTAAAGGCTTTCACTCTCCTCAGCATTGCCAATCATCTTCCCTGAATTCATATCGTATAATTCACAAAAATGTGATAAGAACTTAGCAACACATTCTATGTTTTTGGTTAATTTATAGATAGACAAAAAACTGCAATCTAGTTTAGGAACATGTAAAACTGAATCAAGAGTAATATCTTTAGAGATAACCACTGAACCTTTACCAACCACCTTGAAGGTGGTACCATATGCTATCCGAACAAAAAATCCATCTTGACATGGAGTGTATTTACTAAATACATTGATGTCTCCAGTCATGTGATCTGAAGCACCAGAATCAATAATCCAAGAGTTTGTTTTCTGGTGACTTACATGAAAGACAGCAGAAAGATTACCTTTTTGGGCAAGAGTAGCAGTGGAAGAAGAGGTACTAGTGTTTTGCAGTGCCTACTGCATCAGTTTCTGCAGCATCTCTATTTGTTCTTTGTTGAAGTGACTGGCCTCTGCAATGTTTTTGGACTTACTTTCATCAGTAGCAACAGCATATCCGCGTGCGTCCTTGAACCGTGGTTTTAGATCTGTGGGTTTTCCATGAAGCACCCAACATGTTTCCTTTGTATGTTCAAGTCGCTTGCAGTGATCGCACCATCCTCTACCTTTCTTTGGTGGATCTCTTACTGCAAGTGCAAAGCCTTCAATGGTTGAACTTGCACTTTGACTTTCCAACATGATTTTCCTTTGCTTTCTTCCCTTCTCACTTCTGCAAATGTTTCACGAATGCTAGGGAAAAGATTAGTTCCAATAATTCTCCCTCTCACTTCATCCAAATTTTTATTCAGTTCCAATAGGAACTGAAAGATTATGTCCTTCTCGACCAGTTTCTTGTAGATTTTGTCATCATATGTGCACTTCCACTCTATGTATGAATAGATGTCAAGTTGCTGCCAGTATTTTGTGAGTGTATGATAGTACTTGGTGACCAAAGAATCTCCTCGTCGAAGATTGTGTAAGAGACTTTTGATCTCAAATATGGTTGAGGTGTTGTCCACATTTGAGTAGGTCTCCTCAGCTGCCTTCCATATTTCTGCAGCAGTGTCATAACACATGAAATTTTCATCAGACTCATTAGTCATGGAGTTGAACAACCATGTCATAACCATACTGTTTTTAAGTTTCCATTTTTCATGGCTGGGATCAGTCTTTTTTTGGCTGCCTAGCCTCGCTAGTGATGTAGTCTTCCTTTCTTTTTCCTTGGAGGAAGATGCAGACAGATCTGGACCACTGTGTGTAGTTCTGTCCATTGAGTTTGTAGCTAGTAATGATAGTTGTTTCATGATGATTGGTGGTGTTTCTAGTCGCTGCTGCCTTAGGGTCAGCATCTAGGATGCTGCTCTGTTTTTCTTCAATGAGAAAATCTTTTTTTTTTGTTTGGATCAGAACTGTAGCTCTGATACCATGTGAATTTATTGTATTTCTTATTAATTTTGTACAGAATACAATATGATATAAATAGCATAGGGAGTACAAGTAAAACAGAAAGCTAATTAAATCCTAATTAACTTAATTATTTACAATAAAAGAGAGAAATTATGAGGCTATTAAATGGTAAGAGAATATTCCTACGGTACAACTAATGAAAGCTGTACAACAGTCCCTTAATGGACAAAATCGTAACCAACAATCTCGCCTCTTCTCTTCTAACTTCTGAGAACGCTTCCTGAAGTGATGGCAATGGAATCTTTCCTAATATTCTGCCTCGGACTTCATCAACTCGCTTATTAAGCCCAACCAAGAACATGAATACTCGGTTGTTCTCCTGTCTCTTAAGAAACAAAACATTGTCCTCACGACACTTCCAATAATCATCATAGAAGAGATCCAATTTTTGCCATAGTGACATCAACTCATTATAATAGGTAGTGACATCTCTATCTTCTTGTTTGTCATGCCAGAATCGTGATTTGAGATCGAAAATTTGAGAAGAATTCTGAATATCAGAATATGTTTCTTTGACAACCTCCCAAACTTCCTTCACAGTAGGCAAAAAGATAAAAGATTTTCTAATTGTTGATTCCATATTACTAAGCAGCCAAACAATAATAACAGAGTTCTCAGATTTCCAAAACATATAATTCAGATCAGTTATGGCAAGCATTTGCACTTCTCCTGTTAGGAAACCATATTTTCCCTTACCGTCTAGTATCAATCTTGCGGTTTGGGACCATTCGACATAATTTTTTTCATTTAATGTATGGGTTCCAACTTTTTTGGCCATTATAGATAAATCATTCCGACCGCTATTTCCATCTGGGCCGCTGCAAATGCCATTAGGGCTGATGCCACTACCGCCTGAGCCGCTGCCTAAACCAATATTGTCGCTGTTGTTGACTACTTCTGATTTTTTTATCCAAACCATCGTCACTATCGCCGCTAAACATAAGGGCTACCTTCCATGTATTGTGGACCATTTAGCTCAGTTGGTTGGAGCGCCAAAACCTATTGGGTTGTGGAAAGGTTTACAAAACCCTAACCAGAGCTCAAGAAAGTAAAAGACAAAATACTTTCCTGAAAAGAAATTACAATAGTAATACTGAGTAATAATGACATAATTATAACATACAAATAAACATAATAATATAAAATAAAAGATAATAAAATTTGATTTCTCTTGATTCTTCAACAATTTTCATCTCCCCTTCTTTGAAACTTATTTATGTTTTTCATCTTATTCCTCAGTGTTCTTGATGTTCACTTTGTTGTTGGATTGGCTTCCACTAATTAGTTTTCATACTTTAGAGAATGTTGCAATATACTGATGAAATGCATGATGATAATATCTTCAGCATTTTATTCTTAATTGACGTGGCATATACAGCTGTTTTTTTATTTTTTTTTCAATTGTTAGTTTTTCTCTTTTTGCGTTCTTATGAAATTTATGTCTTCTGCAGTGTTTGATCAAGAAAGACAGAGACAATCAAAATAATCCGAACATGTCTGAATTTTATGACAAGTTGACAAATGCCTATAATGATCCAGCTCTAATGCCCATCAAATATACCGGAAGGTTTCGTAGTCACAGGTCTCCACTACTAAGTAACTCAAGATGCAAAACTAACAACACAGAGAGTTCGTCCGAAGACATGCTTGTATAAGACCATTTACCTTAATTTATATCTACCTTTCAGTTTTGATTTGATGGTCTTATATGCTGCATGTCTGTTGTTTTTGTGTACGTTATTAGAAATGAGAAATTATGCTTGCAAGGTCTTGTTTGTTGGCACTCTTTTTTGTTCTTTTTTTTTCTCTCTTCTAGATTACATATTAGAATTCTAACCATATTGCAACTGCAATCTCAGTAGATAAATAAGCATTTCAAATAGGTATTATGTATGATTGAAATTGTGATGTCTATATGATAGAATGAAAACTTGTTCCAAGATCAACACTGTTGGAAGAAGCATGAATGAATCACATTCGAAGAAAAGAGTGTCATCTCAACATAAGGTCTATATATGGTTCGTCTTGTTGTCTACAAATTTGATCTTTTTTCTAATGAGTGCTTTGAAGACATTGTTTTAGAGACTAAAATAGTAAAATTTTATTGAAAGTTGTCTATTCAATACTTTGGAAATTGAAATACTTGACTATTTTGATAAATAAATACTTTATTTGGAGTTCTTAAGCAATGTCCTAAAGACACTCATTGTTTTTGGAATACTATAACTGGATAATGCTATAACTAGATGATTTAAGCATTTAATTTTTCCTAAATCCGAGAGAAATTCCTTGTTTTAGAATATAAAGTTCATTAAAATTCAGCTATATTTGTAAATCTTGGATAACATCAAACATAGAGTTTGAATTTTAGTGAGGTATTTAAAAAGAAAAAGTTTTGAATAGCAGCTCCTTGTTTGAAATATGTATTATCCAATGCCTTATGAATAGCAGTTTCAAAAGCAAATTGTAACTAGAAGATCCACGATTAGCATTTCTAGCATGGAGCTATTATCCATTGCTCCATCTAAAATGAAAAATAATTAAAAATGACATTTAAAGAGGTTGATGTATTCAAAATAAAATAAATAAATAACAGTTGATGTATTCAGTCAGAAATAATTAATATATAATATATTAAAATAAATTCTCAAATTATTATACTCACACATCACATTTTTATATACTATGTAACACTAATTATGTCACATTAGTCAATAATATGATATATCTTCCTTAGAATTTATTAGTTATTTATTCCTCATTTTACTACTTTTTTTTTTATCTATATCTCTAATATATAATATAATTACAAAATAAAAAATATAACTGTCATTATAAACTTAATTTTATTGTCTTTGTGAAAAAAAAAATTAATTTTATTGTCTGTTACTTTTTTAATTCAATACATATAAATACATCACTATTTTAATTATATTTTAATAATTAAAATATATAAATTATTAAATTTAGAGGTGCAAGAATCAAACCAATGTTCCGATCAAGTCGAAGATCCAAACCAATTAAATTAGTTTGGTGTTTTTTCCTTGTTTGAGTCTAAACTAAACCAATCAAGTCCAATATCTATTGGTTCGAGTATCGATTTTACATAATTCAAAATCGATCACCAAAAATCCAAACCAAACTAAACAATTATATTTTATTATTATATCTTTTATTTCACACTATATTATATTTATCTTAAAAAATATGTGACATTTATTTAGTTTTTTTATAATTAAATATTATCTTTTTTCGTTGTAGCTTATATATTTATTTTAATTGTATAAAAAGCCTATAGTGTTTGAAAAAAATTCAATTTACTTTAGATTTTTAAAATAAATTTTTAAAATATCATCTCGATCGAGTAATATACGGTTTATATGCATTTTACTCTTATCAGTGATCAGGTACATATTCTATTTCTCCAGCGATGATAAATCAGAACATAATTTCATTTGACAACAAAAATATTCAAAACCAAGTAGTTACGTCTTATCATTCCTAACATTATTTTTTGTTTTTATCTTAAAAAATAGTACTTTGAATTTGTTGATTATAAATACTTTCAAAATAAAATAAAATACAATCAACGTGTTTTTGAAAGAAACATATCACATAACATCTCTAATGAAGAAATAGTTATTCAAAGTTTTAAGTAGAAATGAGAGACAAATCATAAGATACAAGAAATAATAGTACATTCAATTAGTAACAAAAAAAAAATACATTTAAGATAAAAAATAAAATAAAAATAATGATCATATAAAAATAAATGCTTACAAATATATATAAAATTAAATGCTTACAAAACATATATTCTATTTTTGTTATAGGAAGAAAGTATTCTAGTTATAATGATTGAGTGCGTAAAGCAAAATATATATATATATATATATATATATATAAACAATCATTCATCTTTTTTAATCATATTTTTTAGAATAAAAATCACTCATATTTTGTTACAAATTTTTTAATTTTCATTCCATTTATTTCTTTTATTATGTAATTATTTTAATTTAAACTAAATACATCAATTTTTTACATATTATATTATATGATTTTATTTATATTAATTTAAACTAAATACATCAATTTTTTACATATTATATTATATGATTTTATTTATATTTCATTCGTTCTTAGAGTAACACTTTTATTTTGCCAAACTACTTGGCGGTAAAAAATGCTACTCAAGGTTTATTGTTTGTGTATTAGAAGCTAGAACAGTTATACTTTCCAAAATAAATAATAGACGTATATAAAAAATTCAATAATATTTGTGCAAATGTTGTTGTTGGACATGAACATCATGGTGGGGCATTGGATCAATCGTCTTTCTTGACTATGACAAGAGCAACATGAATATTTCATTTTGAGTGTTTGAGATTTAATTAATTGAGAATAACATCAACCTCGTTTTCTTGAATGAGACTTCTACCACTGGATTCCTTACATATCTGCAAGAGATTACAATTCTTAACAAAATGTATAAATGAATGAAAGAAAGAAAAAAGTATAAATGTAAAATACAAACCAGCATGTGCATTGAAAATTAAAATAGTAATTTATTTTAGAAACAATTATTTCTTTTAAATTTTGGTAGTTTTATTATGCCTTTATTTTTGGGTTGTTATAACTATTTTGTTGGTAGTCTATTATAAATACTCATATTGTATTTCTTTCTCAATTTAATAAAATGATGTATATTCAGTAAAATAATATTTATTATGGTATCAGAAGTTTCCTTTTCTTTCTTTATTTTACTTTTAAATCCAATTTTGCCAAAATCTCAATTTTAAACAGATCAGCGCATCTTCATTGGCAATTCTTAACTCTAAAATTTCCAACACAAAACCACACCTTCATTCCTCTTCTGGTTTGTCACTTCTTTTCCTCTTCTTTCCTTCACTCAACTCTTCAATGGTAGGTTTTGATGATGATTCATCCTCTACCACCTCTGCAACTATTTCTCAAGATGAATCGTGAAATTCAACATCACCGTATTACCTTCATCCGAGCGTATTGTTTATAAATCAAACTTTACAAGGGCCAAATTATTACAACTGTAGCTGTTTGATGAAACGTGCATTGATCTCCGAGAACATAGCGAAATTCATCAACGACAAGTTATCAATGCTCACAGAGAACGATGCGTTATTTGATGCTTGGGAGCGCTGCAATATGATGATAATTTCTTGGATAACACGTACTCTTTCTCCTTCTATTGCTCAAAGTACAATACACATTGAGAATTCAAAAAATTTATGGAATCATCTAAAGAATCTATTTTCTAAAGGAGACCATTTTCGTTTTTCTAATCTTCTTCAAGATTTACACTCCATTAAACAGGGCGATAAATCAGTCTCTGATTTCTTTACTGCATGGAGTATTCTTTGGGAGGAGTTAGAGGTTTTACGATCCATCACCGATTGTTCTTGCTCTACTTCATATGAGTGTAGTTTACAAAAATTAGTCTTAGGTTATCGATCCTCTAAAGCTCTCACCTGTTTTTTAAAGGGCCTCAATGATGATTTTAATACAATTAAAACCCAAATTTTGATGATGGATCCTCTACCTGATATAACCACAACATTTTCTTTAATTTTACAGCAAGAACGACAAATTACTAGTCCTTCTGTTGATGCTAAGGTTTTAATGAACTCTTCCATCAATGGTACTTCTAATGTTAATCCTGGAAATTGTTTAGGTCATGGTAAAGGTCACGGATCTGGTCGGGGCAGAGGTGGAGCTCCTCAACGACAATGTACTTTTTTCAACAAGCTAGAACACACTGTTGATCATTGTTATTTTAAACATGGTTTTCTGCTTGGATATTCTCTTAGAAACAAAAACACCAAATCTATTAATTCTTCAATTACTGATGATGATTTTGGGTCTGCTCCTAACAATCATAGTTCTCCAAAATCCAATCCATTTGATGGTAATGTGTCTCAATTCACTGATGACCAAATTAATCAACTCTAAAATTTACTTCAACAATCTGCTTTCTCTTTTGAATATCAATCTCAACCTACAAATCAAATTTCTCAAATTACTGGAGTTTCCTCTAATCAACAGAATTCTGCTTTAGGTAATATCTCTCCAAACTATTGGATTCTTGACACTGGCGCTACTGACCATGTCACTTGTAATTCCAAAAAATTTATTACTTTTCATGAAATTAAACCAATTCATGTTACATTGCCAAATGGAAATATTGTTATGGCTACACATTCAGGAACTATATATTTCACAAATGAATTTAAAATTTTCAATGTTTTATACATTCTTGATTTTACCTTGAACATTATTTATGAGCAACAATTAATTACTTATTTAAATTGTAAATTAACTTTTGTTGACTCTCAATGTGATATTCAGGATCCTACATCCAAGAAGGTTGGACATGCTAAGCTTTTGAATGGTTTATATCATCTGCAACAACCTATTAATGATGTCAAACATTATGGGTTGTATTCTTTAAATTCTAGATCGTCGCATGCTACTTTTGATATATGGCATCTTAGATTAGGACACCCTTCTAATAATGTTCTTACTCATATTTGTAAACATTTTTCATATGTGAGTTCCAATTCAAATAAAATTTGTGATTTTTGTTATCTTGCCAAATAATCTAGATTACATTTTCATGCTAGTAATACTATTTTTGATAACGCTTTTGATTTGTTTCATACGGATATTTAGGGACCCTTGTCTCATTCTTCTATTCATGGTCATAAATATTTTCTAACTATAGTTGATGATTGTACTAGACACACTTAGATTTATCTTATAAAAGCTAAATTTTAAACTCGAAAGTTAATGCATAATTTTGTTATTTTAATTAAAAATCAGTTTGACAATGTTATCAAAGTTATTAGGACTGATAATGGTGTTGAGTTCTTGTATCCTGAATTTTATGCAAAATTTGGAATTCTACATCAAACATCATGTGTTGAAACTCCACATCAAAATTTTGTTGTGGAAAGAAAACATAGACATATTTTAAATGTTACTAAATGCTTGCTTTTTCATGCTAATCTTCCAAAAAATATTTTGGTCTTTTGTTGTCAAACATGTCATTTATCTCATTAATAGATTACCATCAGCATCCATTGATAATCATAGCCCTTATGAGTTGTTATATAAACACCTCCCTGTTCTTAATGAATTGAAAGTTTTTGGATCTGTTTGCTTTATTTTTACTTTGCAACAACATAGGATTCAATTAGATTCTAGATCTAGAAAATGGCTATTTCTTGCATATAAATTTGGCACTAAAGGATTTATTTGTTATTATTTACATACTAGGGGAATTCTAGTTTCTAGACATGTTATTTTTTATGAAAATGTTTTTCCATACTTCTCTAGTAATGATTCTTCTAAAAGTGATTTGTCCTCTTGCGGTGATTTGGACACTTTTAATTTCCTTGTTGAACCTATAAAACTAGATTATGTCAATAGTAAATTGAGTCATTCTAATTTGAATGATATTAATGTCATGCCTACTTGTGATGAAAATAATTTTGTACATGAAGAGCCTTTTATACCACCTAGTATTCGCAAATCAACAAGGCCAAGAAATCCTCATGTTTACCTTCAAGACTTTCATTGCAATTTTAAACACTTCAGGTACTGCTACTAACTCTACAACTAATGTTGTTTTATATCCTTTATCTTTTGTTGTCTTATAAATTTTTTTCTTCTACTCATTTTAAATACATTCATGTCATGAATAGTGATGTTGAACCCCAAACTTATCATGAAGCCATTAAATTTAAGGATTGGGTCATTGCTATGCAACATGAAATTATAGCTTTAGAATCTAATAACACTTGGGAATTAGTTGATTTGCCTAAAGATAAACATGTCATAGGATGTAGGTGGGTATATAAGATTAAGCATAGGGTTGATGGTACTATTGAAAGGCACAAGGCTAGACTTGCTGCCAAATGTTTTACTCAATTAGAAGGTGTTGATTTTCTAGACACTTTTTCTCATGTGGCCAAATTAACAACTGTTAGATTACTTCTTGCTTTGGCTGCCACTAATAATTGGTTTTTAAAACAGTTAGATGTTAGTAACGCTTTTCTTCATGGTGACCTTCATGAGGAAGTTTATATGAAACTTCCTCCTGGTTATTTAAGTCATAAAAGTAATAAGGTTTTTCGTTTAAAATAATCTTTGTATGGTTTAAAACAAGCAAGTCTATAATGGTTTGCCAAACTGTCTTTTGCTTTGATATCATTTGGCTTTCAACATTCAAAACATGATCATTCTTTATTCATTCTCAAGACATTAAAATCTTTTACTGTTTTGTTGGTTTATGTAGATGATATTATTATTGCAGGTAATTATGAATTAGAGATTGATATGATTAAAACTTTTTGAAATTCTTCTTTTCAGATAAGAGACTTTGGGGACTTAAAGTTCTTTCTTGGATTGGAGATCTCTCGTTCGAGGGAGGGTATTCACATATGTCAACATAAATATGCTCTCGATATCTTGACAGACGCTGGATTATTAGGCATTAAACCTTGCAATACACCTATGATCAAGGACAAAAAATTTATATACAACTCAAAGGCACAACCTCATGACCCAACCTCTTTTAGAAGAATTATTGGACGTCTTATCTACTTGACCAACACACGACCTGATATAACTTTTTTCGTGTAACAACTTAGCCAATTTATGCAATCATCGACTGAAGACCATTACATGGCACTCATGAGGATCCTCAAATACATAAAAATTGCACCAGCCCAAGGATTGTTTTACTCATCAGTGTCCAGACTTCAACTGCGAGCGTTTAGCGACTCTAATTGAGCAACCTGCCCAGAAACAAGAAGGTTTGTAACTGGATTTTGTATATTTCTTGGATCATCATTGATTTCGTGGAGGTTTAAGAAATAAAGTATTGTATCTCGTTCATCTTCAGAAGCAGAGTATAGAGCATTAGCGTCAACAACTTGTGAAAATCAATGGATAACATCTCTTTTGCAAATATTAAACATAGATTGTTCTGCCCCTACAACTTTTTATTGCGATAATCAATTAGCCAATAATATTGCATCAAACCCAACATTCCATAAGAGAACAAAACATATAGAAATTGATTGTCACATTGTTCGGGATAAACTGCAAGCTAGATTGTTCAAACTCTTGCCCATATCTGCATCAAATATGTTGGCAGATTTCTTTACTAAGTCTCTTGAACCTGCAACATTCAATTCAATTCTTAACAAGCTGAGAATTTTTAACCTACATTCTCCATCTTGAGGAGGGTGTTAGTTTTATTCTAGTTAGTTTTATTATACCTCTATTTTTGGGTTGTTATAACTATTTTGTTGGTAGTCTATTATAAATACTCATATTGTATTTATTTCTCAATTTAATAAAATGATGTATATTCAGCAAAATAATATTCATTAAACCGGTCTAAATGTTTGTATTAATTTATGCTTTCATTTACTTCACACCACCAAATATTTATTTGTCTTTTCATTTCTATTTTGTCTTCACCATTTTGTATACCTGTATAAAACCAGAGTTAATTATCTCAATAATGAAGAATATTTTTTCCCCACCTATACAGATAAATGACCAAACAGAAAATACAATTTCACATAGCAATAATAATTGACATAAATTAAATATGAGACAAACACAATTTTTGACGTGTAAAACTTTCATCAAATTGAGAGAATAAAAACCACAAGATCTAGTGCAGTAAAAACTTCCATAATAATAATTAATGGGTACACTAGAGTCTTCCTAATAACAATAAGGAACATCAATCAACAATAACAACAACCTTATAATCTTCCACTAAAGTAGGTATTCCAAAGTAACTATCAGATAAGGTAAAACTACTATATTAAAATAACAAGTTTGCTACATACATGTTATCACCACCAGAACCAAACTTTTCTTTCTCTTCTTCTCCCTTTGCGGTTGTCGTTGCTCTTGTTGCTTAGGGATTTCAAATCCCTTTTTATTTTTCTTCTTTATGGGCCAAGCCCAATAAAGCCCTTATTCTTTTTTTTTTCCTTTCTTTTTTTTCAATAATAATAATAACAATACTAATACTAATAATATTAATAAAATTGGTGGACTCCACTTAGAGAGTAAGTTCACCCAACAAATCTCCTCCTCACGACTCAAGTGGGAATGTATTGCTCAACCATGTCGTCTTTCTTTCAACAACACATCATCTTCGACACAAGCAAAACCTTCGTCATCATATTTGAACCATTCTCATCCATATGAATCTTCTCAATTAAAAATGACTTCTTTTCCGTGCATCTCGTATCCAATAATATCGTACATCAATATGCTTCAACTTTGCATGAAAAGTCAAAATCTTGCAAAATAAAAAATATATAGAAAAAATTTATGTGGTTATTTGATATAAATAATAGTATATTATGTATTAGTTCAAATACATAATTTTCTTTTTTCATAAGCAACCTATATAATTATTTTATTTAATATTCATTTCATATATTTTCATATGGATTATCTCACATTTAAATTTTACAATATATTATATTTTAACTTAAATTTTTTGTCTTTATCTCTTTTGATTGATAGTAAATAAATAGTTAAATGAATATGTATTGTGAATGTAAAATAGTTTTACACCAATAATCAATGAAAGTTACTTATTTTACCCGAATCTTACCATAAAAGTGAAGTGATGTGACGAAATATATTAATTTTATTGAATTAATATCTCGTTTTCTCTTAAATAAATAATGTTGTATTAAAATTGATAAACATTTCGCTACAAATAGACAAAAATTATGCTTATAAAAAAAGAACGTGCAAAAAATATTTACATGACAATTTCATATAAATCTAAATTAAATTTAGCATATATTTCATTCCATCAAATAAATACCCTAGAGTTTGTTAAACTTGAAGACCGTCAAAATGAGGCACTGTGCTAAATTACAAAATATGTGTTGGATGATATTGAGTTCGAAATTTCTATTATGTATTATTCTATCTTCTAATGAATTATTTGATTATTTTAACTATATTAAAAGAATATATAAAAAAAAATATTATTTTTACTTAAGTTGTCTTTATCAAATATTGATACAATATCAATAGCATAAATAAATATCATAAACGTATTATAAAATATACAATATTTTACATAAAATTAATTATAGAATATAATAAAAATATATATTAAAAATTCAAAAGATATTATTTTTGCAAATAATGTTTAGATCTAGTACACCTCACCCTTTATAAGGGACAAGTGCTTTCTGTTCCCATTGGTTCAATAATGAGTATTTTGAGAAAACGATATATGATGGTCTAATAACACTTTCGGCAATATATCCAAACTTCATGGTGGATAATAGTGGATATATATAGCTCCCTTTTAGCCATTTTAATCATTTTTCTTGTTAAAAGTTGATAAGTTTACTTTACCAGTAATCCAATAATCATATCTACGTTGACTTTTAGATAACCCATCTTTTGTTAGATTAGCCGTTTGCTCCAAACTCTTTTTTCATTCTTCTTTTTAACTCTTCATTTATTGAAAAAGTTGATTTAAAGTCTTTTTTTTTTATAAAAAGTTATTTTTTTAAACTTTTTTTTAATTATATAAATGTTTTTTACATGTATATTTAAATTTTCTGTTTTGGTGCGGTATTTGATTTCTTGTCTCGATATAATATTTGATTCTCGTTTTGTTGTATTATTCGTTTGATTTAGATCGTTAGATTAATTTTGATTAAATTTAGATTTAAATTCAATAAATGTCTTTGGCGTTTTCAACATTAAAGCTCTAAAAACATGTGTATTTCTAATACTTTGATTTTATCATATTTATAAATTTTGTCAAAATTGTCGATATTATGTTTTTTTATGCTATTATTGAATATTACGAGTTTGTTCGTAGATTTTTTTTTTTATTTTAACAACTTTAAATTATATTATTCTTATTATAATTTTTACCGATTTAAACGATAAAATATTTTTTTTTTCAAAAAAGAAAAGTTACTACTGATTTATTACCCTAGCATATGGTTTTTATTTGTTGGCAAATATTGTTGACTAATGAGCGACATGTGTATTCAATTCTTTAAAGTTTTAAAGTTTTAAAATTTGTGACTTAGGTTTCTTTTATAGGAGATTACATGTGATACGATTTACAATTTTCAATTTTGATATAGAGAAATCTGATAGAAAAAACAATTTTGACTTATGGAAAATACAAGTCAATAAAAGTGTGCATACAATCAAGATTATACAATGTGGTGAAAGGAGACATATCAAATATAAACCAAGACAAATACGAGGATTTAGACTTGGTAGCTTCAAGTGCAATTCAGTTATAGTTGACTAAGAATATTCATGCAAATGTGTAGCATAAGTCGTCGGTCAGAGAGCTTTGGAGAAACTTGAAGTGTTGTATCAAAGCAAAACACATTTCAAAACAATTATTGTTATAGGAGTAGTTTCATAACTTACGCATGAATTAAAATATGAAAGTATTTGATCATCTAAGTGCTCTCAATGGTATTCCTCTGAATTATAAATTATTGGAGATAAGATTGATGATGAAGATATAAAGCACTAAGAAGCGCTACGACTCATACAATCCCTTTTATCTTTTTATGAGCATATTAAACTTGTTTTGATATATGGAAACAGAACTTTAAACTTTGAAGAAGTTGCCGATGAAATTACTTTTGAAAAAAAAAGATTAAAAAGCAAGGATAATACTTTATCAAACTCAATGTTGGTTGCTAGAGGTGGGCCTTATGTGAAGAAAAACCATGGAATGATTCTAAAATATTGAAAATGTTAAAAATCTAGGCATATAAAGCGTAATTGTCCTGGTACAGAAATGACAGAGAATGGCTATTAGTCTAATGTTACCAAAGTCTCCCTCATGATTGGAGATGATGATATTCTCTAAAAAAAATAAGGAGTGTATATTCATGGTATTTAAGTGCTTCCAAGAAAAGGATGATTTATTTCAGGAGCATTAGATTACATTTATTCAAGGTGTGTTGTGAGATTATGTCGATTGATGAAGAACTTTTTAAGAAAGCCAACATGATAGTTACACCATAAAATTTAAAGTTGGTTTTCAACATGTAGAAGAAATTATTAAAGTGCTTTTACTTCAAGTGAACTATACTCCATATATTGAAGTATAATAGTTCATTTGAATCATGATTATTTGGGTAGACACTAAAAATAAAAGATGTAATATTTCAATAAAGGTAGAAATTATTGAAATTGAACGGTCTAATTTTAATTTTATGGTTTAGGTTGAAAGCCATCTTTTCCACTACAATAACAGAAAAGAAAAAGTCAAAATGCTTGAGACATTTGAATCAATACTTTTGTTTGGTGGCATGTGTTGATCTAATGATTTTTATTCTCTCTTTTTTAACCCTGATTTTCTTTTTTCAGTTGACCAATAGGTGGGAGCAATAAGAAAAAAAAATCATGTTAAAAAGATAACCTCAATGAATTATACATGAGTATTTTTTTTTTCAAAGCAACCACAAATTTGTTATGTTTAATTAAGAATATTCCTTGGATCACATTTTTCAAACTACTTTAGGTACATGTATTATGGTATCAAAATGATTAGTAGTATCATTTAGGATATTTTTTTCCATTAATAAAAGCATGACAAAAAGTGTCATCTCAATATTTTTTTTTTCAAAAATAAAATAATTACCGACTTTGCACTCATGCACATAAAAAAAATAGTATATTATTCAATATATAAAGAACTACCCTACACATTTAATTAATACTTCTTTCATTTTTTAAATAAGATATAGTTGAACTAACAAAAAAACTATGTATTTAATCTATACATCAATTTTATTAACCTAACTATATTTTATAAAAATGACCATATAAAATACTAACATGTGACACCTTAATTTCCATCTTTACTAAATTCATTAAATATATAGTATAGATTTCTTTAAAATAAATAGTTAACAAGATTATAAATGAACCCTAGATGAACTAGGAAATTTGGGGCCTACCCTACAAAATTATTGGGAATAAGAAAGCAACAAAAATAGTGCTAGACACCACGGGCAAAATTTTGATTAAAGTTTCGCCACTAAATATTTGCATATCAATAAGCATTAATTGAAAGGGATACATTACACTCTAAATGTACACAACAATAAGTTGGCAAGAACCATTATTATGTAACATAAAAAGCAAGTCTACACAAGTTTGATATTTGATGACACATAATTTGTCGTGTTTCAACATTTATAGAAAAAAAGTCATAAAATGTATAGAAAACAAATTTGGTACTATCTTAAAAAGTATATAAAATGAAGTTTGTACCATCCTAATTTATTTATAGAGTGCCTTTACTAGCATTTGATCTCATATTCTCCTTTTGATGGAATCGAAAAGCTTTACCCCTCGATCAACTCTTAATTGGTATGTAATTGTCCTTTTATAATTAAACTACGGTTTAATATTTAACAATTATCTATCCATCATATTATATAAATTAGGGGTGTTCAAATTTAAATAAAAATTTCAAATTAATTAAAAAACTCAAAAATCGTACAAAAATTAATAATACTGAATGTATTGGATCTCCATTTTGTAAGAAACACTTTGAATTGAATTTCAAATTCTTTTTTAAAACAAACAAACCAAACCAAGTATATATTTTTTATTAGTATGAGATGAGATATTATATTAATAGATACTATTTTTTATTTTTTTAATAATATTTATTGATTTAATTTAATCTTTTTTATTATTTCATATATTTTAAACATAATCTATTATTATTAGTATTAATATTAATGTTATTTTTAGTATGTTATGTTTTATATTTTAATTTAAATATATTAATTTGTCTTCACATCATAACAATAGTATTAAAAGATTTTTTTTAATCCTAAATTGAATCACTCAATAATTAATCTAATCTAAATTGCGTTAAATTGAATCATATCAGATCAGATTTTTTAAAGAACACATAAAAACTAAATCATAGATTATTTTATTGTTTAGATCAAATGATTTTGTACTTTAAAATTGATTCAAATTATAATGCAAATAACTCTTGATGTAAACCACTATAAAGTAAACTTACCTGCCAATGGAATAGTCTCGCCGGTTGATGCGATCACTGAAAATTTTCACAAAATCATTCCTCAAATTAGCATCACTAATATAAGATTTAATTGTCTCAAGCAAGGCTATGATTTTTGTCCATGCAAGTCTTTGATGAGACTTTTCAGGTTCAAATATGTTTGCTACTGCCAAAAAGTAAGCCAATAGAAGACCCCTTTTGCTCAATCCAAATTGTCCCAATCTAGATTCCAAGTACCACTTATAATAAATGTGAACATTACAATAATATTGAGAATTCAATCAATGGAAAATGATTAAATTATATTTTAGCAGGAAGTATGCATATATGATTTATAGTGTTAGTATGAATGATAAACGAGGAATATGATTTCAAGAAAAAAATAACTAAACCAAAGTTTGTTCCATCTGATGATTTATGTACTATTTGCTATAAGAAATGTCACACTAAAATATCTTGTCCTATGTTAATCACATGAAAAGACAAGAAACCTTTAAGAACTAACAAACCAGGACCCAACCAAATTTGGGAACCAGATGATAAAATTGTTTATGTTGCAGATGTTCTAAGCAACCAAATTGAAACACTATAGTCCTGATGTCTGGTCAATGGATGCTTGCAATATATGAAGGCAAAAGGTCTATGTTCCAAGACCTACCAAACAGAAGCCAATTGACTCTAGTGGAAGAAAGACTGGTCAACACAATACCTATCAGAACCATAACCATATGATGAATCAGAAATATCAAAAAAATCACACATATCAACAGAATCAGAACTACCAGAAGAATCAAAATTACTATAAGTTCCAAAATTACCAGAGGAACCCGATACATCAGTAGAAACAAAAGTGTCATATGAACAATAAGATTTAGGAGACTTATTTGAACAATCCAATCAAATTCATCAAGACTACAAACCTATATGGAAATTCAAATCCCTTCATCCAGACTCTCTAATCAGAGAATTTGCAAACTCAAAATCTAAAAATCATAAAAGAAGAACTAAGAGGGTTTTGAGAGTGAAACTGAAACTATTAACATATAGGTAATATATTTCTTTAAATTATTGTTTGATATTATGTTTACTGTGATAACAAGCAACTTGATCTTAACAATCAAAGCTAGCAAAGTATTTTGCAGGTTCTAAAAAATTTAGAGGAACAAGGAGATCCGCATAATCTGAATACTTCAACAGAAGTAGCATACAAATTTGGTTTTCAGAAACAAGTAGAAACCACCAGAAACATCACTGATGTTTTGGTTGTATTAATTTCATTATTCAATTATATGATTTATATTATATTATATGACAAACAGTTTGACCTTAAAAAGTCAAAGCAAGTTAATGATACTACAGGTTTACCGGAACCCAAGGAAGCAGGTGCAGAGAAATCAGAAGATGACAAATCTGATCAAGTTAGAATCAGTCAAGAGAAGTCAGAAGGAAGATCCGGACGGAAGCACAAGACATCTCATCTCATTGGAAGTTCAAGTGATCTTTTGAGGATCATATCATATCATCATTAAAAGATACCACTTTGTTTGGCTCACTCTCGCCAATTGAGCCTACCACTGTTGATGAACCATTGGCAGATGATGGACATATTATTGCAATGCAAGAAGAGTTAAATGAATTTTAGAGGAATGATGTTTGAGATCTAATACCTAGATCAAAGAAGAACATTATTGGAACCAAGTTGGTTATAGGAAACAAGCTAAATGAAAAATGTGAAATAGTCAAAAATAAGGTAAGACTTGTCGCACAAGACTACAATCAACAAATGGGCATTGATTACACTAAGACATTTGCTCTAGTAGCAGGTTAGAAGCTATTTGTATTCTACTTTCTTTTGCTGCAAATAATAACATTATATTATTTCAAATGGATGTTAAAAGTGTTTTTCTAAATGGCTATATAAGTGAAGAAGTTTATGTTAAAAAAAACCCATAGTTTTGAAAGTTCTGAATTTCCAAATCATGCTTTTAAACTTAGGAAATCTCTATATGTTCTAAAACAAGCACCTAGGGCATGGTATGATAAACTCAGTAACTTCTTGCTTAAAAATAACTTTGAAAAAGGACATATTGATAATACACTTTTCAAAAAATCAATAGTAGATAATATTTTTATTACTCAAATTTATGTTGATGATATTATTTTTGGATCTACTAATGGCACTCTCTGCAAGAATTTTCTAAATTGATGAAGCTTGAATTTCAAATGAGTATGATGGGAGAACTTAAGTTCTTCTTAGGGATACAATTTCAGCAAAGTAAAAAAGGTATATACATTCATCAAACTAAATATACAAAATACCTTCTTAGAAAGTTTAAGATAAGTGATTGCAAACCTATGGCTACATCAATGTACCCTACTTGTTCACTTGAAAAGAGATGTTTCATGCGAAAAAGTTAACCAATAAACCTATAGAGGGATGTTAGGATCCCTACTTTATCTTACAACTTCTAGACCTGACATCATATTTAGTGTATGTGTATGTGCAAGATTTCAAGCTAACCCTATAGAATCACATTTAACTGTTGTTAAGAGAATCCTTAGATACCTAAAAGGCACTACCAACCTTACCTTGTTCTACAAGAAATCTCCTAATTACAAACTTAATGGATACTGTGATTCTAATTATGAGGGAGATAAACTTTAGAGAAAGAGCACTAGAGGCAACTGCACCTTTTTAGGTGACAACTTAATATCCTGATCAAGTAAGAGACAAAACAACATTGCAATGTCGACAACAGAGGTTGAGTACATTTCTGCAGCTGACTACAATTCTCAACTACTTTGGATGAAGCATCGACTTGAAGACTATAAAATCTTAGAATCCAACATTTCCATCTATTGTGATAACACTTCTACTATTTTTCTAACCAAAAATCATATTCTACATTCTAGAGCTAAACACATAAAGATCAAACACCACTTCATTAGAGACTTTGTTCACAAAAGGGTACTTAACATTTAGTTTATAGACGCTAAGCATCAATGAACTAACATATTTACCAAACCACTACATGAAGATAGGTTTAACTTCACCAAGAAAAACCTAAACATTACCTTCATATCTGACAGATGTTATGATCACTTCAAAGTAGTTTAGTTTTACACTAGTTATTATATTTTCTTGTATTATGTTATATTTATTTTATTCAAAAAAAAAATAATTAAAAAGAGACAGTTTCACTTTTAAGTCTTTTTGTTTTATGACAAAAGGGGGAGAAAGATACTTGATAAAGGGAGGAGAAAATGATACTAAGACTTACGGGGGGCCCTAAGTTAGGGGGAGTCAAAGAAATATAAAGAAAAGTTGTTATAAAAATACAAGTTTTGTCATCATCAAAAAGGGGAAGATTGTTGGAACCAACTTGATTTTCCATTTATAGTTTTGATGTTAACAAAAGTATTTTATGAAAACAATATATTTGACTTCAAAGAGTATGAAGAAAGATTCATGTTTTTGAAGAAAATCTAAAATAAGATTTGATTCAAATTTATAATTGAAGAAAATCTTTGACCAAGTTGAAAAGAATTTATGGTCAAGATTTGAAGAAGATTTAATTAAGATTTGATCAAGATTTGAAGAATATTATATCAATATTCGAAGAAAGTTTAATTAGGATTTGAAGAAGATTTAATCAAAATTTAATCTACACAAAAAGGAACATAATCAATCTGAAGAATTGACAAACTCAATCTACACAAAATAGGAACATAAACAATTTGAAGAATTTACAAACACAATGTACACAAGATACAATTTCAGAATTTAACAATGACTAAATTGAAGCCCAAAATTTCACTATAAATAGACACTCAATGTTGAAAAAGAAAAGCATCGAAAAGCATAAAAGGGTAGAAGAATACAAGCTTAAAGTTTCCAATTCATCGTAGAGTTCAAAGAGAGAAACACTTGTTTAGGTTAGAAATATTTTTTGAGTGTTCTTTTCTTATAGTGTGAGAGTTATTATTATCAGCTTTGTTAGAAGCAACTACTCAAGTTTCAATATTTTGTATCCGACCTAATAGTGGTTTAGTTCATTCTTTAATTTGGGGTTGTTAGGTTGTAGGAGAAGATTTGGCTTGTAGGGTCAAGGTGGTTAGTTTCTCAAAAGTATGGGGTTGTTAGGCTGTTTAAGAAGATTGGCTTGGAGGGTCAGGTGCTTTGTAATTCAAAGTATTTGAATTAGCAAATTAAAGTCTTTTAAATGAAGGGACTGGATGTAACCAAGTAAGTGGTGAACTATGATAAATATATGTGTCAAATTAATTATGCTTTCATTGTTTATTTCTTCTGAATCTGATTGCTTCTTATCTGAGTAATTCATAAAAATCAACCAACCATCATCAAAATTAGCAAAAAGTTATCAACTTTATCAAACACAATTCAACTCCTTTTCTCGTGTTTGCACCTTCAACTATATAATCATATGTTCAATATTTTACTTGTATTGTAAAAATGTATGTTGTACATTGAATTGGACTTACTTTATAAAGTATCAAATATTTTTAAAATTTTATAAAAATTTATATATTTAATCTACTCAATAAAAATTATTAATTTAATAATTGAGTCGATAAAATTTAATTTTTACAAGATTTATTAAGCAGTGTTACTCTAACAAGAGTTACTCTTGAAGTAAGTTAATCTTAGGTTGGATATTCACTATAAAACTAAATCACAAATACAAATATAGAGCATATAATAATTAATATTAAATTTATTTATTATATACATAATCTTCTAGAATGATAAACAATGTATGTACGAGTTTTTGTCCTATTTCATATGCACGTTTATGGCTCTGTTCTAAACTAATGGGATAGCATAACATATACACACCCGTAGATAGAGAGACCTCTCAACGGGCTAACTAAAGGAGTGGTACAACCCATCACAGGTCATCCTCAAGCAAAGCTCAAATAGTCGATATTCACATTTTAAATAACTGCATTAAAACAAAATAATAATTGATTATTTATATTTTATTAATTAATTTAATTTCAACAATTCTCTCACATGGATAATATCTATATATAAAAAAATAAAATCAATCATTTATAAAAGCACTTGTCACCAAATATGTAAAAGAAATACAAGCTTTAGCATTGCAGAAAATGACTCTAATAAGAAAATGTCAAACAGTCATATTTCACAGGATAATGAATATGTAATCTAAGAATGGTCAAAGCATATAAAATACTATAAGAAATAGGATTATCAAATTGATATTGTCTCATACATATCTCATAATAATAATAATAATAATAATAATAATAATAATAATAATAATAATAATAATAATAATAATAATAATAATAATAAGTACTTAAATGTAATAATTCAAACTCACACTAATCCAAAATATCAAATGAATTAACTAAACCTATATTGATTACATGTAGGGATAGTAATAAACTAAACCGTTCATTCTATGATTTGACCTACTTATGTTCTGATTTGGTATGACTTGTTTAAAAAAATGTTAGACTAAGACTTTTTTTAAAGTCTATTAATTTAAATAGATCAGACTTAGGGTTATAAATAAACATATTATGCCTAATAGTTCAGCCTATATATAAATATATATTATTCACATTGTTATTTTTTATTATTATATTAATATTAGTATTTTTTATTTTAAATTTGTCAATTATGGGTTTATTATTATTATTTTTTTGTTTTTGTTTATTTGGAAGGTTCGTGCAGACTTATTAGTTATAATTTTATTAGTTTTCATTATGCTTATTATTTTATTAGTTTTTCTTATATATAAAGGTCTAATTTAGTCTATTTAATAAAATGTAAAATATACTATTTTAAATATTTTAATATGAAATTGGCTCTTAAATAGGTTTTCATGTCAGACCAGACTTTTAAAAAATGTCAGGTCAGACTGGAAAAAAAAAACTTACGATAGATCGTAGGTTAAACTTATGTCTGAAAAATTATTCGTAGGTCAGACTCAGACCTTTCAAAGTCTAGCATGGCCTCACCTATTCTCACCCCTACTTACATGCCTTTGAAAAATTGTGATAGCTAAGCCATTGGTCAGTGGATTTGCTAATATATCCTTTGTCGCAATATCTTCAATTCGAGTTTGAAATTCAAGGATTTTCTCTTGGATGGATAGATATTTAATTTCAAAATATTTTGAGCGAGAAAAACTCTTAGTAAGAAATACATGGCAGTAGTGTTGTCGCAATATACCACAAGTGGCCTAGATATGCTCTCAACATATTTAGAACGAGAGATGAGATTAGGTTCTTCAGCCACATTACTTGACAAGTTGCCTCATAGAAAACAACATATTTTTTCTCCATGGTAGAGGTAGCTGTAAAAATCTGCTTCACACTCTTCAAAGAAATAATTCATCTTGCCATCATAAAAATTAAGTTGGAAGTAGACTTTCGGTCGTTAGGGCAACCTGCAAAATCTAAATCAGAATAACCAATGACTCAAAGTCTATCAAACCTCTTATAGGTCAACATATAATATTTTGTTCTTTGCAAATATCGTATAACCTTTTTAACGGCTTTCCAATGACCTAATTGGTTGCTTGAGTATCTCCCTAAAGCATTCACGACAAAAGCAATATCGAATTGAGTACAAACATGATCATACATTAAACTATGAACAACAGAAGTATGACAAAAAAAATTTGTTTCAACAATTTCTTTATCATTTTGAGGATATTGAGATTTAGAGAGCATATCACCTTTTTGAACAGTTGTGGTGCATAGGGAGCAATAATCCATATTAAATTTCTTAGATGATCTTTTTAATATTTCCTTTCTAAGACAAATCCAGAACACCACATGAACTATCACGAAAATTTAAATGCCCAAATCAACTACAACATCACCAAGGTCCTTCATATCAAAGTGGCTACTCAAAATTAGTCTTGTCTCAACTAAAAGGTCAATCCAGGTACTAGCAAGACGAGTATCATTGATGTATAACACAAGAATTATATAATTGCTCCCACTAGTATTTAAGCAAATGCACTACTCTGATACATCTTCATTGAAACCAAAAGAAATGATGACATCTTCAAACTTCAAATACTATTGTCTAGATGTCTATAGTATTTGCCTTATTAAGCAAAATCTTCAAATTGAACTATGTAACCATCTTATTTAGAGACGATGTAAAAAAAGTTTGAACATAGAGACAAATTAAAAAAAGTGTTGCATAGAGATGAAGAAACCATGAAAAACTTGAAAGAAAAATAAATGTGCGGAAATTATTTATTTAGATATAGAAAATAAAAAATAATTTAGATGGATAGTTTTAAATAAAAATTTGGATCTAAATCACCTGTCTTAGATTTGAAAAAAAAAAAAGAAAAAAGGCTAAACAACCCGTCAAAACGGAGGAGAAAAGAAACTAAAGATAGTTAGATTTATGCCGTAAAAAAAAACTTCTTTAAATTTAATTAACTTTTCTTTTTCATACCATTAACAAGAAATACTTTTATAAAATAATTCATAATTTTTCTTTTTTAAATAATAATTAGATACATTTTTAATTTGTCTGAAAATGGCAAAATAATATATAGTTTGTTCCTAAATTGACGGCAATTTTATAATTGTTATACTTTATCATTCCAACTATTAGTATTAATTTCTATTTTTGTTTACATCTCACAATACAAAGATATTTATGTGCCTTTTCAATTCTATTTCTTCTTCACAATTTTTTATACACCATGATTCTATGTATTTGTATTAATCTTATATACAAAATTTGTTAGTTTTGTACGTGTAAAATCTCTCTCCCAAATTGATGGTCCATTTACCATATCATACTTTTATCTATGAAAAGTAAAAATAAAAACCTTTAAATGATTAATTTCGAGGGGATTTAATTTTCTATGATTAACACATTAATATGACTAGAAAATCTTTAAATCATATTTTAAATTCGAAGTTACTAAGTTTTATAACTTATTATGTTTTAATAATTCAAAATAGTAGCTAATATACCTTCAAAGTGCGAAAATTATCCAGATTACTCATCAATAGTTGGAGTCAAATCGTGTTGTCTCTTAGATTTAAAAAGTTTTATTGTTAGTTCTTTAAAGTGAAAAAACTTACATGATTAAACATAAACTTTTGTACTTGTAAGATATTTCAATATTTCAGTTAAACCATTTTCGCTTTCACTGAAAAAAATATCCTTAAAATCACATTTCAAATTTAGGTGTTACAAAAATAAATTTAACATCCACAACTTTTTTAACAACCATTCTTCATTATTGGATATACCAAACTTTGAAATTATTTTAATGGTTAAAATTTAAGAACATAAAGTTCACTCTTAAAAATATTATTTTTCATCATATTTTAAATGTTCTGACAATCTTGAATTTTCTGTATTTATTTAAAAAACACTAAAAAAATAATTACTTTTTTATATAATTTTTTTATTATATAATTTTCGATATTTATAGTTACAATAATATTTAAGTAATATCACATAATCTCTTACTAAATGATATGTCATTTAATTAATAGTTTAAAGAACATTTATACTAAATCTGGAGTATTTTTCAACGCTTACATCAAATTTCAGAAAAAAATGTTAATTAATCAAGAAAGCCTTGAAATTAAGTATGTGTTTGGATTGAGGGTGAGGTGATTCAAAGCACCGCAAGTCACTGCGATTTTCTTAAAATTGACAAAAATTACACTTTTGAAGTTTTTATAAAATTACTGATATTTTGTCAAACTCATCACTTTATTCAAACATTAAGTACAACATAGTAGTGGTGGGCACTTGGCACGTGACTTTTGTTCACTTTTGCATAAATTCTAAATAATTTGTCTCATGAAAGAAAAGTTTTTGGTTCTCTTAATTTTTAAATTAAGGTTGAGAAAATGAATTGATAAATATTAGTTTTATAAAAATAAGAAAAATATGGATATGTATTTTTTTAAAATTTAATATTAATTAAGTTATTGTCTTAAATGTAACGAAAAAAAATAATTAATCAATTTTGGGTATCTAATAGCTGGATTTGTGTTATTGAATTAACATTTAAGTCATTTTCGTCCTTCCTTTATTCTAGTCCAATTAAGGTTTTTAACCAATCTTGTTCATTCAATAGCTGTATTTGTGTCATTGGATTAATATTTAGATCATTTTTATCCTCCTTAAATTTATTCTAATCCAATTATAGAGTTTTTAAATATATCATCGATCTTCATTATAATTTTAATTATTTTTAAGAACCAATTAACAATAAATGAAATGTTGTTGGTCCACTCAACAACTCGCCTAAAATAGTGTACCAAAACCAAAGAGTGGGTAGGACTTTTGGACCTCATATGACATCAATGTGTACAACTATGAATATGCTTCTCAAAGAAAGGTATAAACTATAAAGAGTGCTATTCATGTCAATTTAAGGGGATTGCATTTTACGTAAGGAATTTAATGGACAATTTAGTGAACCCAAATAATTCCTAAGTACTTTGTATCCTAGAATTTTACATGGAATTCAGATTTTTATTTTATTTTTTTAAATAGCAACAAATCCGATAAAAAAAAAAAGTATCGATTTTTTTTATAATTTTTTCACAAATTTTTCGGAAAAAAAAAAGTATTGATTTTTTTTTCTCGCAAATTTTTCAAAAAAATAACGTTTAAAATTTTTTTTGATATTTTTTCAAGAAAAGAAATTCAAAAATATCCAGATTATCAAAACATTAGATTCATAAACTCCATCACTTAGACACACACAAAAATTATGAACTAATAAATCCGGATTTTAAAAAATTATTTCAATAGAGGGCTTAATATTAAGGGACTAAGTGAAGAGAATGAATCACCTGATAAAGAAAAATGGACGCTGGTGTTTGATGGTGCTTCTAACGCGTTAGGTCATGGAATTGGGGCAATTTTGATTTCTCCAGAGAACCAGTTCACTCCATTTACGGCTAGATTGTGTTTTGATTGCACAAACAATATTGCAGAATATGAAGCATGTGTCATGGGCATTAAAGCAGCCATTGAGTCAAAGATAAAAGTTCTTGAGGTATATGGAGACTCATCTTTAGTTATCCATCAAACAAAAGGAGAGTGGGAAACTCGAGATTCCAAATTGGTTCCGTATCATACACATATCAAAGAATTGGTAGAAAACTTCGAGCATATCACTTTTCACCATATTCCTCGAGAAGAAAACCAACTGGCTGATGCCTTGGCCACATTATCATCAATGTTCAAAATAAGCGTCGGTCAGGATGTGCCGGTCATAAAAATTCAACAAAAGGATAAGCCAGCATATTGTTTATGGATAGAAGAAGAGCTTGATAGCAAACCATGGTTTTATGATATCAAATCCTATGTTAAGAATAGGGAATATCCATCAGGTATTTCAGAGAACGACAAGAGGGTTTTGAGGAGACTCTCAATGAACTTCTTCTTAAATGGAGATGTGCTTTACAAGAGAAATCATGATATGGTTCTCCTCAGATGTGTGGATCAAGCTGAAGCAGAGAAAATTATTCAAGAGGTTCATGAAGGTTCTTTTGGAACTCATGCAAATGGACACGCAATGGCAAAGAAAATCTTGAGGGCTGGCTATTATTGGCTGACAATGGAATCTGATTGCTTTAGTTATGTAAAGAAATGTCATAAATGTCAAATATATGCTGATAAAGTACATGTACCGCCCACCTCTTTGAATGTTTTAACATCACCATGGCCGTTTTCAATGTGGGGGATGGATGTTATTGGACTCATCGAGCCAAAAGCTTCCAATGGTCACCGGTTTATCTTGGTAGCTATTGATTACTTCACAAAATGGGTTGAAGCCGCTTCTTATGCCAATGTGACGAGAAGTGTGGTTGTCAAATTCATCAAAAGAGAATTGATTTGTCGATATGGCTTACCAAACAAGATAATCACTGATAACGCGACTAATTTGAATAACAAAATGATGAAAGAGTTGTGTGATAGTTTCAAAATTCAGCACCATAATTCTTCGCCATATCGTCCGAAAATGAATGGAGCTGTAGAAGCAGCAAATAAGAATATCAAGAAGATCATACAAAAGATGGTGGAGACGTATAAGGATTGGCATGAAATGCTTCCCTTTGCATTACATGGCTATAGAACCTCTGTTCGTACCTCAACAGGGGCAACTCCTTTCTCATTGGTGTATGGAATGGAAGCGGTACTTCCCATTGAAGTTGAAATTCCCTCGATCAGAGTCTTGATGGAAACAAAACTGGAAGAGGCTAAGTGGGTTCAATCACGATTTGACCAATTAAATCTCATAGAAGAAAAAAGAAT
>NC_021162.2:3802333-3834837 GCF_000331145.2 Cicer arietinum
AATATAAGGAAGGAAATAAAAATAATTACAATAAATAATTTTATTATGTATCATAAATTTACATTTTTATCTAATTAGAGTTTTAAAACCAAATCAAATTACAAACTAAAATAAAGGCAAAATTAAAATAAGATTTAAACCAAACTAAATTAAATTACAATAATTTTTAATTTGTTGCTGTTGTTGCCTCTCTGCCTCTCTGTTTCTGATGCAGTGTTTGGCTCTATTTTGTTGCTGCCTTTCTGTTTCAAATGTAGTTGTCATTGACCTTTGCTTTGTAACTAATTAGAGAAACATAAAAACATTTTTTTTTAAGTCAGTCTTGGTATACTTTGTGCAGAACAAAGAGACAAAATTTTGAGTTTAAAAAAATAAACTAAGGGACAAATTAAAGCTCAGCAACAGAACATATCAAAGCAAGTAAATCAAAATCATGAATGCATCAGAGGTGTAGAAAAAAACGCAGATGATGAAGCAAAGGAAAAAAACATCAAACAGGAAATAGATAGAGAAGGACCAAGGCAGACAAAGAAAGCAACTGAACACATAAAAAACTCTATAAATATACCCTATAAAATTTCAAAGAAAAGGGGGGGATCTGGAAAAAAACACTACTGATATTAAAAAATCACATCTAAAGAAGAGAGTTTTAGTTTTTTTCGAAAAAAATAAGCAAGAAAAAGAGAAATTTTTTAGAATATGAGAGATTCTGAAATAGAAAGCAAGAGACATAGAATATTACCGTCACTCTAGCTTCCACCGGTAACCGCCGTCAACCGCCATCAACTGTTACACCCGCCATCTTCTTCTTCACCACTATATACAAATCTGTGTCTCTCAAGTTAGTCTTTGTTCTTCATCTCTTTTAATATAGTGTTTCATTTGTTTTGTAGTTTATTTGGTGGAGCTTTAGTTTCATTGCTCCATATCACTTTCATTTGCCTTGCTGCCTTTTACTAAATATGAGGTTACTATTAAAAATTTCAAATAATATATTGGAAGTTGAAATTTGTCTTGAAAGATGAATCCCGTAAAAGCAACTAGTAGCCAGCTTGCATTTGCTTTTGATCAGTTTGTGCAGGGATGAATAGGCATAGGCATAGGCACGGCACAGTGTGCTTTTACTTTGCACTTAAATTCTTAAGTTTTTATTTCTTTTGTTATCTTTAATTTTTAGTTTGTTTGTAAAAAAATCTTGCCAAAATTAAAATAAAATAAATCTTGTTTTAAGTTATTATAATATGAGTTATGATAACTTAATAATTCTGAAATTTTTTTATTTTGAATACATTAATAATCATTAAAATTTAATTAGATGTGTTATCTTTTTAATTTATTTTTTGAGTTATTAGGACACAAGTTGCGACAACTTGGCGGTTCTAATTCTCAACTTATAAATTAATAAATTAAAACTCATAAATAAATCAAGAAATGAAAATTATTAGGAGTTAACTAAAGATAACATCTTTTAATCCATAAAAAGCAGAATACAATTTATACAAGTTTATTATTCTAAAGCTTATTTTTATAAATAAGTAAGTATAAAAAATTAACTTTTTAAATTTGAGTTGCATGTGATATTTTTAATTATGGGAGTTGTTGAGACACAAGTTGTACTACTTGGTGGTTTTAAAACTCAGTTTTATAAATCACACAATAATTTAAAATATTCTTAAAAGGACTAATTAGATGAGACATCTTTTTATTCTTTGAGTTTTTGAGACACAAGTTGTACAACTTGATAGTCCTAAAACTTATATTTAAAAATATATTTTTATTTTATTTTAAGTTAAATAAATTTATTTTCTTTTCTTGTCAATTTTTTTAATATAACAAAACTCATTTTCATTAAAAAAAAAATCAACACATCAACATTTTTTAACAAGAACTACGTAGCTTTGATTTCTCCATCGCACCGGGAGATACGTAGGAGCAAGATCATATTCTTGTCAAGCACATAAATAAAAATTTCTTTTTTTGTCCTTTATTTGTTAAGTACATATTTATTTCAAAAATCATATTTTAAATATAGTAATAATTGTTATTCATATTTAATAATAAAGAAAAATAAATATACTTAAGTTAAAATTAATCTTGCACAATTAATTATAGGTAACCGTTTTTAATGGATGTCGTAGGATGCTAATACCTTCCCTACGCATAATCGACTCCCGAACTAAAAATTTGGTTTCAAAGACCACATTTTTTTTATTTTTACTATTTTAAGGGTTTCCCAATATTTTCCCTATTTTAAAATAAATTTTGGTGGCGACTCCATTGAATTTCGAAAAACACTCGAAATTTTAGACCGCGACATATATATATATATATATATATATATATATGGACAGGTGAGGGGATGAGGTGTAGAGAGTCGAGGGCAGATTGGGGATGCAAAATTCGTCTACACCCTCCTTCGTTGTCATACCTAGTCTTAATATGGGCAGGAAAAAAAAATGTCGTCAATATGAAATTTTTTTAGAGTCCATTTGATTTGGAAAATATGATACAAACATGATATGATAAAAAAAATTGAATAATTGATATGTTAAAATAATAAAAGGATAAACATTATTTTTTTTATGTGTTTAATGTGATTATGATAACAAACTAAATAACATTATTTTATTGAGTCATATGTTTGGTACACACTCGATGATGACATAATGTAATATATATTATATTTAAATAAAAATATTTTTAAATATTATAAATTAACAAACAATACTAAAATATTAAATAGTAATTAAATAATTTAATATTTTAAATAAACCATTGACACTATTAATTAAATAATTTCAATTTTGTTTTTATGATAAATAAATATTTGATAAGCATTATATGCGAATGGAAAAACTAGCATTGTAAAAACATTTTACTTATTTTAAAAATTTCATTTAATATTATTTTTTTTATTTTGAACAATAATTTATTAGATTACATAAAATGACAAAATTACTTTTGTCTTAAAATTATACATATCTTTTACAATTAATTATTAATATTTTATTTTTAAATTTAATATCAAATTCTATTATTTTGTATTTATATTTTAATTTTATATATTTTAAATTATATTTTATAAGTATAACTGAGTAAATTACTATTATTATTCTATCGTGTTGTTTTATAAGCCAACATAAATTTAGGATGAGAATTTTAACTACAGTGACATGATAAAATAGTGTTCAGGAATAACTTATCATATGACGTTAGTTCATCAAATACATAATCAAGACACATTATAATAGTTATACCATGTTTCTTATTTTTTTTCTTTCAAATGAATGATTAAAGTGTGGAGGAGTGTATGAAAAACTAGGTTCTTTTATTAAATGAAAAATAAAGGTTTTTATTTTTTTTTTTTGAAAATCATATCATCTTCACATAATTTTTTTTAGGCTTAGTTGCACTTTTGGTTCTCCTATTTTATCACATTCATGAAATAGTCCCCCTAATTTAAAATTAAAATTTTTTGTCTAGTTTTCTTTACATGCGTTGCAGTGTTAGTCCCAAACTAGAATTTTGACCTATAATATGGTGATTTTTAGCCCAAAATACAATGATACATAGTACCAATTATAATTTTAAAGACAAACATACAGTGACTTTTTTTTTATCAAGAATATATATTGTCTATGTTTTGTTTCCCGATGGAAGTTGCAAAATCACATATGGTAGCTCATTGTGATTTTGTCATTATGTTGAATATGACTCATGGACAATGGAAAGTGAATGGGGTCAAACGAAGAACGAGTGAGACATGAGAGTTTGTTTAGCTTCTTATGAGAAAAAGGTTATCGGTTGCAAGTGGGTGTTACGAGAGGAATCTAACAATAACATAAAAAGAAGGGGAAAAGTTTAAAGCTCGTCTTGTTGTAAAGTACTAACAACATAAGAGGATTGATTGTGATGCTATTTTTTCTCTAGTTGTTAGACATACTTCTATTAGGGCAATGTTAGTTTTGGTAACTAGGTGAGACATACACTTAGAGTAAATGGATGTGAATACAACATTTCTTCATGGTAATCTAGATGGACAAATTTACATGAAGCTGAAGTAGCAATATCAATCACAAGGAAGAAGAGTTTGAATTGTAATCCTTTTTAAAAGTATTAATTTCTGCATTTAATTTAAACTAACTCAAGATCAATCTTGGTTACATACAAAAAAATCCAGAAAGTTCTTGGTTAGTTAAAAATAAATGAAACAAATTATTTCTACGTGATTAGTGATAGTTAGTGAGGATAATGAAGGATAAGAGAATCACACAATGATGTATCTTGGTTCATCTAAAGTTAGCTACGTCCAGTTCTCACAATTTGTGAGTTTTTCCACTAATGTGCTTAACAAAATAACGTTCTTGCTTTTACACAATCTTCCTTGATTAGTTACAAGATTCACTTTTCAACTTTGAAATGATTTTTACAATTATCTTTTAATTCATAAATGATTTTTTACACATCACCTTTTAATCACAAAAGGATTTTTTATAATACACTTAAACTATTTTAAGAAATAGACTTGAGTTTCAAATGGAATTATGAAATAAGGTTGCAGGATCAGAATCTACTCAACACTTGTTTGATATTGATTATCAGCAATAACTCAATAAAAAGATCATTGATTCTAGTGTAAGATAATTGTGGCTTTTTTATTTATTAAAGAGTTTTGATTTCTCGATATTGATGTTCTTTTTATAGATACGATGAAGGTTAGAGATAACTCATTATAGCTGTTATTGATCCTTAAGAGAGACAACTATTCAAAGTGATAATTAATAGACATGGTTTTTATTTTATCTAGAATGTTCTTTCTTTGCAACCAGAACGTTCTTGATTTTGTGTTTGAATGAGTATTGTGAATGAGATTTTTAGCAGTTGTTTGGTGTTAGTTTTCTGCCTCGCACACATGTTGGGTTTTCTGTAAAAAGTGCAACAACATTGTCTTTTTCATTCTTGTTGTCCTAGCTTTACTTGGTTATTGATCTTGATTGTGTTTTAATCCTATCATCATCTATTAATGAAAGATCAAGGAGAAGACAAATGCAAGAGTTTTAAAGGCAATCATTTGATTCTTAAACATTCATACTCAAGCAACAAAACTCTTCTCTTAAGCAAAACTCCAACTCTCTCTTTATATTCAAGGACCACTTTGTTGAGTTCTTACTAATAATCAATCTCAAACAAGTGTTGAGTAGTTTTTGATCCTAAATATTTTTAACATACACATTATTTGTAGCTCAAATCTCTATCTTAAGATAGTTTGAATATGTTGTAAGAATCCTTTAAATTATTAAAAGGTTAATTGTAAAAATGTTTTCTAGACTGAAAAGTAACTGTAAAAATCCTATCAAGGTTGAAAGGTGAATTTTGAAACTGATCAAGAAAGATATTGTGAAAGCAAGAAAGTTTTGGTGTTAAGTACATTAGTGGAAAATCTCACATATTGTGAGGACTGAACGTAGTTCAACTTGAGTGAATCAGGATACATCATTGTATGATCTTCTTATCTTTATTTATTTTTCACTCACTGATCAAATATCACTTAGAACTAATCTATTTTATTTATCTTTAACTCATCTAGATTGTTCTAAACTTTATGTTTGAAATCAAAATTGATCTTGAGTTAATTTGAATTAAGTTAAAGAATTAATATTATTTATGATTGATATCGCTGCTTAAGTAATATGAACTTTAAATCAAAATACAAAATCCTATTTTCTTCAATCTAATACAAAATAACTACATCTGCTGTGTAGTCAGAGACGTATGCATTGATTGAACTTCATTAACAAACGTCTAGTATATCTAATTCGCAATTTCGTTTTTCTTAATCTTTTAATATCAAATTATTGCTCTAAGACAATCCTACTTCGGAACTAAATATGCACATTATTATAAAATTAAACTAATACCTCATTTACAAAATACGATTATATATACATCGAAACACAATAGCTAATATATATTTATATATTCCTATTTTTTTAATATCATATCATAGGAAAATTATGTACAATGATGGACAAATCTAATACCTATTCAAAGACATTAAACAACTTTATCAAAGAGAACTTTGGCAATATGAAAGTTGATGGTCCTTGAATCACAGAAAGCTTCATAGTAAAAACTTTTTGCAACAATAAAGAATGTATTCTTGATATTAAAATCAATGCTATTTGGAGATTTTTGAAACACCAATTGTACGAGTTCTTGCATTTTCGACTCTGCTTCTGGGGTAATAATGTTTTCGCAGCTGCTGCTGTTAAGTTCCTGGTAATTTTTAATAAAGAAAATGCAATTAAAGAATTAAGTAGATTAAACAATCAACAAATGATATACCAATTTTTTCAAAAAAATATTATACATCATTACTTTAAATAATAAATACATGGCAAAAAATTATATTATTATTTATTAGTAATTTTACATAATTTGCTTTTTTCATATAATATTAATTATAATTTTAAGATGTATTAAAAGTATTCGATTCGAATCCAAGTATTTACAATTTTGTCAAACAAACTACTATATTTAAAATAAAAATAACAAAAACCATTAACATGGAGAGTTGAACAAGGGACATAAGATTTATAAAAATATTCATTACCACTAAGACATTCCACAATTTGGTATTATTAGCAAGACATTGGTTATATATACCATATATTATAGATAAATATTATTATAGGTATACTTATTTTCTCGGTCATAACTAAGCTTCGCCCATGGGAGAAGCTGTGATTGAGAAAAACTTGATATTTAAGGAGTTGTTTGTGACTCAGCTCTCTTTAGAGAAGATTACATGTGGTGTGGTTTACAAATTCAATTTTCATATTACTACAATGTCAAAGTTTTTAAGTATTGTGAAGTTTGACATAGAGAAATTTGATGCAGAAAATAATTTTGCCTTATGAAAAATACAAGCCAATATTGTGTTATTACAATTGAGATTACACAAGGTGTTGACTAGAAAAGATTAGGTTTGGGGACTTCAAGGGCAATTGAATTGTATTTGACTAGGAATATTCTTGCAAATGTGCAGGTCAAGTTGTCGATTGAATAGCTTTGGAGAAACATGAAATGTTACATCAGACAATAGACATTTCAAATCATATTGTTGAAGGAGTAGTTTCATAACTTAAACATGAATGAAAATATGAAAGTATTTGATCATTTAAGTACTCTCAATGATATTGCCTATGAATTATAAATTATTGAAGATAACATTAACGATGAAGATAAAAAAAGCTTTAAGACTCATTCGGTCCATTTTATCTTCTTATGAGCATATGAAACGTATTTTGATATTTTAAAATGGAACTTTGAAGAAGTTGCCTACAAAATTATTTCTGAAGAAAAAAGATTGAAAAGTGATGATAATACTTCATCAAACCCAATGTTGGTTGCTAGAGGTGAGTCTTATGTGAAGAAAAACCATGGAATAATTCTAAAATATTGGAAATGTTCAAAATATGGACATATAAAGTATTATTTTCCTAGTAGAGAAATGGCAGCGGAGGGATATGAGTCAAATGTTAGTAATGTCTCCCTCTTGATGGTAGAGGATGATCTCTAAAAAATGAGAAATGTATTTTCATGGCATTTTCAGTGCTCCGATGAAAAAATGATGAATTATTGCTGGCATATCAACATATGGGCATTAGATAACATTGATTCAAGGCGTATTGTGAGATTATGTCAATTGCTGAAGAATTTTTTGAGAAAACAAACATGATAGTTACACTAAATTTTAAGGTTGGTTGTCAACATGTAGAAGAAATTATTGAAGTGATTTAGCTCTAAGTAAAGTATACTCCATATGATGGAGCATGATAGTTTATTTGAATTATGATTGTTGGGGTATATAATAGAAGTAGAAGATGAATCATTCCACCAAAAGTGGAAATTGTTGAAATTGGTTAAAATGATAAATGATGAAATAGTCTCACATTGTCTAACATTCAAAAGAAAGAAAGAGGTCAATGTTATATATATTGACTCTAACTTTATACGACTTTTCTCTCTCTCTCTTGTTTGACAGACTTGTGACATGTAGTTAGATATTTGCTTTGAAAAGCATAGCTATTTTGAGGTTGTGAGATGTTTAAGAGAAGTTCATAAGTTATAATATTTTTTACATAATATTATTATCTGACTTTTATTAGACAATAATTATGAATTTTTGTCAGATTTTAGAATTTTCACATATATTTTTATTTTTTATTGTGTTAGAAGAATTTTCTCTAACCTCAACTTCTATTTTTATTCTTAAAACAAGCCTATAGACCATTATTTATATTATTTGTTTATCAAGACATATATATATATATATATATATATATATATATATATATATATATATATATATATATATATAAGTAGATAAGTTAAAAAAATGCTTTAATGATTTAAAATATTTAAAGATAACAATTGAAATCAAGCTCATTTCAAGATGTCGCTAATTAAAGCTATTTTTAAGGTAGGACGAGTCGCATTTCAACATTGTATTTTGATGTGATTTTACAATGTAAAAATACGAGTTGTCTGATCTTGAATTTGTGGTCTAAATTGTGTGATTGTGTCAAATACGTAATTTTCTATTTGTGGAAAATTGGAATGTTGCAAAATTTATGTGTTGTCCCTTACCTTGTCCTTTTGATAGCAACGAAGCTTATGGCAAATAGAGTTAGTGAGTTGAAGAAGATGCTTGTATTGTGGATTGAATATTTGCTCCTCAGAAATCCAATGGCCAGCACTTAGGTTTATTATTTGTACCAAAAGCTCTGCTTCTCCTTCACAATTGTCTCCTTCAATTTGCCAACTTGAAAGCCACTTTTTCCACTACAATAACATGAAAGAAAAAGTCAAAATGCTTGAGACATTTGAACCAATACTTTTGTTTTGTGGTATGTGTTGATCTAATGATTTTTATTCTCTCTTTTTCATCTCTGATTTTCTTTTTTCAGTCGACCAATAGGTGGGGGCAATAAGAAAATAATCATGTTAAAAAAAATATCTCAATAAAATTATAAATGAATTTTCATGCTTAAAACTTTAATAAAAAAATGTTATCAATCATTTTGAATTTATTTTTAATTAAGAGCAATCTTTGCATAATATTTTTTAAACTATTTTAGGTACTCTTATTATGTTGTCACTTAGGATTTTTTTTCCCCAATAATAAACATGATGCTAAAAAAAAAATCATCTCAATGTTTCATTTTTCAAAATAATAATTGTGCTAAAATTATCAATACAAGAGCTTTCCCATGGTAAGTAATAAACAAATCAACCAAATTAATATTAATAGAAATTTGAGGATTGGGAGACTCACACAATGATGCATATCATATCCAATTTCATGACCATAAGACACAAGTATATCCCATGATATTTGATCTATGGTTGTAACTAATGTCTCAGCAAGTTCATGTCCTGTTTTGTTCTTTATCACCCTTCTGCACTCATACACATAAAAAATATATATATTATTCAATTTCCTAAAAACCAAACTACTAAGGAATTAATATTTTTTTTCAAATTTTTTTTATTACAGATTAAAATATATCGATTTTGGTTGACCTAATTATTTCTTATAAAAATGAATTACTGTAAATACTAATTTATATGGGACACTTCAATGTACGTCTCTACTTAATTTTGTAAATATATAATATAAATTACTTTTCCATTTTAATCATTGGATGTACTATAAATTATTTACACAATAATAGTTAACAAGATTGTGAATCTACTCTAGGTGGACTAGAAAATTTGGTGCCTACTCTACAAAATGATTGGGAATAAGAAAGCAAAAAAAAATAGTGCTAGACACCACGGGCAAAACTTTGGTTAAAGTTTCACCACTAAATATTTGCATATCAATAAGCATTAATTGAAAGGGATATGTTACACTCAAAATGTACACAACAATAAGTTGCCAAGAACCATTATTATGTAACATAAAAAGCAAGTATATACAAATTTGATATTTGATGACACAATTTGTCATGTTTCAATATTTATAGAAAGAAAAAATTCAATAACATGTATTCTTTTTAACAGTATTAAAAAAATATACAAAATTAACATGGTACTATTATAATTCACTATTTTTCTTAATTAATTGTAATTAGAGTTTTTAACTACTTTGGAAGCAGGATAAATCCAACAAGAGACAAGTGAGGTTGCCCTTTAGACCTCAACTATTTTAAGATTTCAAATTTATATTTTTGATTTAATTAATATGATTAATTTATTTAGTATTAAAGTTTTTAGTCTTTATAGTATAAATTTCACTCTTAATTAAATAAAAATTTATTCACTCAAATGAATGTATTTAGTATTTATTGGTGAGTTGTTTAATTTTGTATCTTTTAACTTTTTGTCTTACTATTGTAAAAATAGTTAGACTTAAAAGGCCTCTAATTTTACTATTGTTAACTTTTAAATGGTTTGATTTTTTTGTTTTAGACTTTTAGATTTATTGAACTGGTCATGCTTGAAGGTAGACTAATCAACACTCACCCTTTTAACTAGAGCCCTTTTATTAGGATTTGACATTATAACATTAGTATAAAAGAAATCTGTTAATCCTAATGTTATAATGTCATATAAATTATAACACCCTTCTATTAATTTATATGACATTATAATATTAGTATTAATAGATTTTTTTTATAATGGTAAATGATTCAATCAAAAATTGATTCAATCTAAATCACATTAAATTAGATTGAAATGGTTGGTTAACTTACCGGCCAATGGAATAATCTCGCCGGTTGATGCAATCACTAAAAGATTTCACAAAATCATTTCTCAAATTAGCATCACTAATATAAGATTTAATTGTCTCAAGCAAGACTTTGGTTTTTGCCCATGCAAGTCTTTGATGAGACTTTTCAGGTTCAAATATGTTTGCTGCTGCCAAAAAATAGGCCAATAGAAGACCCCTTTTGCTCAATCTATATTCTCCCAATCTAGATTCCAAGTACCACCTATAATAAATGTCATTATTACAATAACATTGAGAATTCAAAAATTACAATACAAGAATTACACTAATTAAATAATATTTTACAAGATAAATATAATTTAAAATTAATTGTTGGATTAAAAATTAATTAGTATCGTATAAATTATATTTATAATTTTTAACATTAATTTATAATTATTTTTTATGTTATTTAGATGCATTAAAATTAACGTTATATAAAATTACTCTATTCACGTTAATTTTGATACATTTTGTTTACATAAAAAATAATCATAAATTATTATCAAAATTTATATGCATAATTTATATAATAATAATTTTTAATCCAAAGATTGATTTTAACTTATTAAAATGTTATTGAATGAATTTAAGTGTTAGTGTTATTCTAATATATATTGGAATAATTTTAGTTGCTCTTACTTCTGAATCATGCCCCACTCTTTTAGATGCAGTGCTTGGCAATTGTTGTAGTCTAATTTAGCAAGCTCAAGATAATTGTTGTTATTCACATATGCCATCCTATGAAAAAAGTAATTTAATTTAGGAAAAAATTGCAAGAGAAAGTATTTTTTTTAAATCAAATTATGTTAATTGTATGAAACATAAACAAATTAATGAATATTTTTTAAGAAAATTAATGAATATTTTTATTAAAAAAATAAATGAATATAAATTAGTTCTGTTACATATCTTAGCTCTTAAAATATAAACACCTACCCTTTTTACTTTGTTGTTTACCATTAACCCCAAAAGTTAAAAAAAAAAAAAAACAGAATACTTTCATTTTATTTTAAAAGTGTGTGAAACACTACTATAAAAGAATCTAGATTACTTTCTTCATAATATTTTTTGTTGACTTAATTTAAAATAAAGATTTATTTTTTATGTTTAACTTGATCGTTTAGGTTTTTAAATTTTAACACTATTATCTTTTTTTAGCACACTCTTCAAATAAACGCACAAAATTTATCTTTATATTTAAAGAAAATTATTTCGTCATCAAATTTAGAATTCATATCTTATTCAACCCACACTTTCATAAATAGAGTGTGGAGTTATGTCTATTATCTTCATCTTCAAATCCTCGCCAAGAACAATATGAGTCCATTTTTTCTCATAGTTCCAATCAAAACATGGTTTTCAAGTTCTTCAAGATCCACCACATCACTCAAAAAAAAAAAAATCACTCAAATTCACATTCAGATTACCATTCTCAATAACATTCTTCTTCTATGAGACCTTGTGAATGAAACCTAATGGGAAACTTAAAGAAAAGGTTGAAGAAAGGGAAAGTTAGAGTTTGAGAAGAAAATAGGAGATTTGAGAATTGAGTTTCACAAGGGATGATGAAAATGTGATTTTTTAAGGGCTTAAGATCCCTCTTTTTATTCCTTCAACCATAAATCACTCTCTTTCATTCATATTTCCCCTAAATCATCATCATATTCGTCTAGATCAAAGAAAATGGGTGATGAAAAATATGATAAAAATATGAGTTTATTTAATAATATGATTTATTTGCATTCCCTATACTACATTTAGAATCAATTACATATTTTGGATAGTGAGAGTAAGATTCCATCTAGTTCTACATAGAAGAGAAAATTGATCTATTTGGTTTAAATTTTAGATCAGATACATCAATTTTTATTGACTCAATTTTCTTTTATAATTTTTATAAAAAAAATAATTTTTTTTTATATTTAGAATCAAATGAAGTACTTTAGGTTCTTTATATTATCTTTGGATTCAATTATAAATAAAAATAACTAATTTCATGTACATTAAGAATAGTGTTTAATGTACTAAATTATTTATATCATGATTGATTAATCATAGTATGAATAATTTATGGTTGATTATTTAGAAAATTATCCTCAAATAGTTGTTACATTTCCTAAATTTTATGGTTGATTTTAAATTACTTAATATCATTTAATAATTTCTATATATATAAAAAAATTATTTCTTTTTTATTTAAAAAAGTTATGAAACTAAAAAAATAAAATTAATATTTTTTAAAAATTATTTTCTTTGATTTAAAATTTCTAAAAAAATTAAATTTTTTATTATATTATTTTTTTTACTTTTTTTGATAAATTACTTTTATTTACTTTAAAAATGTATCATAATTTCTCTACGGTTAAAACCCCTTTTTTTGTTTCAGATATTATTAAAATAGTATTAATTAAATTAAAATTTCAAGTCATCGTATACATTTTTCTACACATCATTTATTTTATTATTACATCATCAACATTTAAGCTTAAAATAAGAGGAAGATTAAATATCCATTTTTTTTTTGAACGAGAGGACCAAAATTGCAGAAAATTAATATAGACCAAAATTATGGATTTACTAAAATAGAGAACTAAAATTGCATTTTCATTAAAAAAAATATTTTTTTATACTTAATTAAGAAAAAAAAAGAGGGGAAAAGGATGTTAATTTGTAATTATAATTAAAATAGAATTTTTTTTTTTTTGATAAAAAACTGCCTTATAGCCTAAAAAGAATTTTTCTTTTATTAATTAATTAAGACAAAAAGAAAGGAAGGGGTAGGGGAATGGATGTTAATTTGTAATTTAGTTAGAATAAAATAGTGAAAAGTACCTATAAAGAGTTTTCCCTATCCATACGTCACTTTCACCACCATATTGATCAATATAAAATCTTGTCTCCACTCGACTCAAGTTTGCATACCATGGCACGTCCAATGCATAAGCCACCTGCTCATCAAATGGAGACACATTATCTAATATTATTTATCTAATTTATTTTTTAATTTATGAAATAAATTGTTTTAAGATGAATGACTTTTTCAAGAAAGGTCGTAAAACTTGTGAATTAACTCAATTGTTGCATCTCAACACGTTTTGGGGAGAATCAACTAGTTTTGGATTCGAGTGACATAATTCACCTCTTACCACAACTCTAGAATCTTATGATTCTAAAAAATCTAGAGTTTGATTAATTTGTGAATTTTTCTTTTTAAATGCGTGTTTATTTTACTTTATGAAATATGCTTTAGAAGTCATCATCATGGGATAAGATGAAGTGTTAATTTTTTTTTAGTCAATGAAAATACATTTTTAGAAATAATAAAAATAATTTATTGATATTTTTATTGTTTTTTGAAATTTAAATAATTGTTTATTTCAAATATTTATTTACTTTCTTGTTAACGAGTAAAATTAATACAAATTTTAAAAAATGTTTTTTTTTAAAATAAAGAGATCTTAATTTCGAGTTGACTCTAACGTAAACCCAAATTTTAGTAAACATTGAAATAAAATGAAGTTTACTATTTAGACTCACAACGAATTCTAATAAACTCGTAGATAATTTTTGACGTAGATTTCTTTTATCTTTTTTCATCTTAATTTTCACATTCGATTCAATTGTAATTGATTTTGTTTATGATACATTTTTTCTTTATAATTGATTTGAAATTTTCTATATAAGTATGTATCATGTATATAGTATGTAATACTATTTTAATATGAGATAAACTTATATGAATTGACTTTACGAATTGTTTTTACATGTACAAAATGAATTAATTAATATTATATGTATCACTTTCTTTCACTTTTGTAACAATGATTATGACAAATACATTAATATTTAATAAACATAATTTAGTAATAGTTTTATATTGTCTCTCTCATTTATATTTTTTTTAATCTACGTGAAATTATCAAATAAATTTTTATTATAGAATAAAGAGAATACTATTTTTTTTTTCTAAATAGAATAGAGTACTATTTTGTTAACAATGCTCTTATCTATTTACATGAAGAGATAAATAAATTGAAAGAAGTAATAAAAAATTATTTATAGAAATAATTCAAATTATTAATTTTATTAGTATATGTAAAGAACCTTAAAATATTAAAAAAGAATGGAAGGGTAGTCTCACTACCAAAGACATGCACTCTTCGATTTCAGCCACTAATTAGTACTAATAACTAGCTAGCAATAATACTACTTACATTAATTAAAGTGGTCCTATGACATTAGCAAACTCCTAAAATGATCCCATAAATTAGTGTATATTATGTTAAAATGGTCCCATATGAAATCTTTAAAATAACACACAAAAATCTTTGGTTATAGTATGTTAATATTTTCTCCAGCACATATTTTAAATTAGTATATAAATTTTAATAATTCTAGTCCACAAAAAAATTAATTATGAACATCAACTTTGTACTCCTAATTGCTAGTTAAAATTCAAATTGTGAATTTATGTTATCTTATTATATAGATTATGAAATTGTGGAAGGTAAACCGTGCCTCTTTTGTAGACTATTCTAATAATTTCGTATAATTTCGATTGAGAATTACTCAATATATATTATGTGTCTTTCTTATACATATTGTAAATAAAAAATTGGTATTCAATAATTTATAGATTATCTATTAAATATTTTTATGAAAAAAAAAGTTATTATATAGTCTATTAAAATGAAAAATCACATTTTTTATAAAAAAAATAAAAAATCTAATGAAAATCATTAACTTTCAAGCAATATTTAGATTTTTTTTTCTTTGGATTCTCATTTTTTTTTAAAAGCTTTAACATATGGATGAATAACTCCTAATATTAAAAAAATAACTAAAAAATAAATAAATAAATAAATAAAGTAACAAATAGGCCTTATATTTATTTTCTAGTGGTAGTGAAATAAATTATTTACCTCTTCAGGAAGGTTTTTCATGATAATCCATTTATCTATTAGCTCATTTGCTTCTCTTTTCTCTCTCAAAAACTTTGAAGAAAAGTGCTTTGCATGTTCAAGAATTTTCTCCCCTGGAAAAAGCACTTGAGTGGCTCTAAATAGATTATACATTCCTGTCACAGCTTGTGTGCATTGACCAGCAAAGCAGAAGAATTCACCATTTCTCTCAAAGTGCTTAAACACATCTATCAAATATGAAATCAAAATTCATTACTATTGCATAAATAAACATTTAATTAAATTATATACTACAAATTTAGTAAATATTTTATATTGTATTATGGGATTCAACTGACCCAAATTATTTGAAGGTCTAAACTAAAATTTTATATAAGATTTTTTTAACTTTAATAATATTATTTAATAAAAAATATTATATTATATTTTTGTTATCAATTATTATAATTTTAAAAACATAATTATTTTAGCTTTATGAGTCATAATAAAATACATTGGCATAAGTTATTAGGCACACTGCCATAAAAAGTTTTTTTGTCATTTTAAAAGTAATTTAATAAAAAAATAAAAAAATTGCACATTTTAAGTGCAAAATGCAGAATGCATGAATTGATCCTAAGAACTTTCAATTGATATTCCTTGCAATACCACTAAACCACTATTTTTTTTTTTTTTTGTCAATAAATAGATTTGACAATATAATAATTTTCATTATTTCGATGTTTAATTTAGAGATTCGAAAAATTTAAGGCCTAAAACCCTAACCTCATTTGTCTTGGGCTTGGGTCGACTTTGGTTTGCAAATAATTTTTTTTAAATAATATTTTTTATATTTATTTATTAGTCATTTAATTTATATGTGGTTGAATCCATTGAACTAATTGAACTACGGTCCATAGACTTCATATAAATCAAATGACTAATAAATAAACAAATCAGATAAAACCATTAAATACTCACTAGCTGAAACTTGGTGACCATGTAATCTTAGCAATCTAAAAGCCATTGATGTGTCATCAATATCTTGAACATTTGAATTTCTTGCCCAACAAATTCCCTTTTCAGTCCAATATCTGAAATTTCATTTATACATTATAAAATTTACATTATAAAATTTCTTATCATAATGTGGATGAAGAACTCTTAATTAATTTGTTCAAATGGGTAATTAAAAAAATATTAATTTGAGGGTCATTATTATCTATTAATTAAATTACCTTTGAACATAATTCATACAATCTTTGATCTCTTGTTGAAAATATCGTGATATTCCAAGACGTTCGATTCGATCAACCACCCAAATATGTTCAAACAAATCCACTGGATACACATTTGGAACTGAAATATAGACATAAACACACAATCATGCATGAACAAAATTAATAAACATATTATTCATGGCATGACATCATAAAAAAATTATTATACTTTTTGAGCAAAAATAATATAAAAAAATCAAAAAATCAAAACTAATGAATTCATTAATTATCCTAACTTTTTGAATGATTTTCCTAATGAACTCTAAATAACATTAAACAATCAAATATTTTAGATGATGGTAAAAATATCATTTAAACAATAAATATATTTTAAAATTCATAATTTTTTTAATAAATGAATTAAAAAAAATCAAAAATTCTCCAATAAATTGGACTGAAGGGAGTATATATATATATATATATATAGGATTGTGCAAAAAATCCGATTATGAAGCCCAAATCCAAAACCGGATCTAAATCCATTTTAAATATTCGGTTAAAATTATATGGTTATAATTCGGTTTATTTATAAACCGATTGGATAACCACTTATGTTTTATATTTGGATTTGATCTTTATTTGGTTTTTATCCACTACCAATATTTTGTTAATTTTGAGATTTTATTTCTTGAAAAAAAAATTGAAATTTATTTTTTTCGAAAAATTATCAGAAAAATATAAATAAATAAAATTTTAAATCGAATTTTTTCTCGAAAAATTTGGTGATAATTTATTTAAAAAAATTTATCCAAAAAAATCAATTTTTTTAAATAACCGATTTTTAAACTATGAATAAATATTTTTTTAAAAAATAATCAAATTTTAACCGATTTTAAAAAAAATCGATTTTAAAATTAAAATTTTTAAAACCGGTTGCTTAATTATAAATCGGTTATTTAACCATAACCTATTTTACAATTGATTTTATAACCGGTTTTAAACCAAATAATTGATTTGGTTATAAATTTAAATTCATATGTTGGTTTTAAAATAGATATAGTTTTCCTTTTAAAAAAACCAACCATCAACGTCCCTATATATATATATATATATATATATATATAAAAAAGGGTATGCAAGAAAAATTGGAAGTGAAACAAAGAGGTAAGAGTTAGCCAAATAGGTAGTATAGCACTTTACCTCCCCCATTGAACTTTGTAACAACACTATTCAAATATTTGAGGCAATTTTCATCTTTAGTTTGCATTAGTGCAAAAGCTGTGGAAGATGGAGAAAACAAGAATGATCCATCTTGAGATTGTAGTTTTAGAAGTTGTTTCCAATCCAAGCTTGACATTCCTTCCAAACTATGAAGCAAAGTTGTGGGCACTTTATGCATTATCTCTCTTGGTATTCTATATCCCAACATAACACCACAATCAAGGCCCACACAACACAATAATGACACACACATTAAATTATTGCACAACTTAGAAAGAAGAAAAAAAAAGTAGTGACTTATAAATAAAATGTAATTTAATTTGATTTCCTAGATTGTAAGATAAGGTTACTTTGAATTCAATTATGAAAATAGATATGGGCATGGCACAAGCATAATTATGACTACAACTAAGGTACCTTGTGAGTTTTTCATCTCTCTTTTGAAAAATGTTTTTCAATATAAAAGAATCATTTGGCACATCAATGTTCAAACCACGAGCTCGATCAAGAAGCGAAGGGAAAGCAATTTCAAATCCAATTGGCATGTGCTCCTCATCCTCATTCTCAAGCTTGTTAAGGTTCTCTTTAAAAAAAATCATTCCTATAGACATTAATAATGAAAAATCAATTAACAATTATGAAATAACCATATGTTAACGAAATAATCTAATTGCAACCACAATCTAAGTTATGACATATTTTTTTTAATGCAACTGAAATTGAGACGATATCGACTATATTTGACCAGAAATTCCTCATGATATACATAATTACAACTGCGATCGCAATTCAAAACATTAACGATAGGACTAATGCGTATTACCTTTGTCGCACATTTCGGGGTACATATTCCAAGATCTTAATGCGATAACACAAGCCAATGTGTTAATGATTCGATCATGAGCGGAAAACAATCGATTATCGCCCCACGAACCGTCTGAAAGTTGATTTTTCGCAATCCACTCTAGACTAGAAGGAAATTGAGGGGTGCCAATAGCATGAATATCTTCAACAAGAGCAACCCAAGCAGTATCATAAGCAGATATAGTTATTTCTCCATCTTCCAATGAACATAATATTGATTTGATTGTGTTTACTCGTTTCTTGATCTCATCCGTCACTAAATCCACCTTATTAATAAAAAAAAAATAGTATTAAATTGATGAATTGCATTGAACAAATGAAAAATGCATAAGAAAACAAAATTAAAAAAGTGTAATTTGAAAAGGCACAAAAACAGAGAACATAACAGAGAAACTTTAAATAAATATTAATTAATCTTATAAAAAAGTACTTCAATATCTTGTTCTTCCCCAACTTCTATGACTATGTCATTCTCCACATTGATCTCACTCAACTTTAAAGTTGCAACACTTGTTTGAAATACTTCTGTAAAGTACAAAAGAAATATTAAATAATTTAATTTCTTTTAAATAATATTTTTTAAATAATATAAACTAATATTAAGAATCTCAACTATATATACCTTGAGTTCGTGATTTGGATATAGCTCTGCATCTTTTCTCTTGTTTGTCTTTAGCCACAAACGACACAACACCTATATATATATATAATAATAGTAACAATAATAATAGTAATATTAAATAACATGAATTTTGTTTGTTTTGGATTAAATATTTCTTTTTCTTACTATATCGTTTTCTTTTTGGATTAAGGAAAAAACAACACAAAAAGGCACACAACTTACAACTGTGGCCTGCTTGTGATAGTGAAATATTTAAAGATGAAATTTATAGAGCTAAAATCACTTAAGTTCTTAACTAAGTTAAGCTTCTAAATTAGTTTATTTTGCTCTTCTACATAAAAAATAACTTGTATATAAAAATTATGCAAGAGGAAGAAAATAAAGTAAGGTAGCAATTAAATAAAAAAAATGATGATTAATTGTTTGATGATGCTTGTTTTGGCCGTTAGCTTTAATTTCTTGTAAATTAATTTGCATGCAACTTTTTGTGCTTAAATATTATTATTTTTTTGGTAATAGAATAATGTCCCCATAAAAAAAAAAGTAACATGAAATATATAAGAGAGAAAAAAAATCAAAGACATGAACTAATAGACCAAAACTTCTAAGTAGTTAATTAACTTCGGCTAAGCATGAATTTATCACGATGATTTGAATTTAAATTCTTACTAAAATAATTAGCGATTAATTTTTTTTTATTTTTTGGTCGAACTCCTAATTAATCGAATTCGTTTATTTTTCTTTTTATTTTTTGATCGAATTCTAAATTAGTAGGATATTTTTTATAATCTCAAAATGTTAAAACAAAAATAAAAATAGATCAAAACTTCTTTTATGACTTAAAAATTAATAGACAAAAATTATGTATGGGTTGTAAGAGCAAGAAGAAGAACAATGATGTGTAAGAAATTAATGAATTGAATATTACACTTACCAAGAGAGGATTTGGAGAAGAGAGAAGAAGAGGAAGATGAAGAAAGAAAAGAAAAATAGTTAGAAGAAGAGAAAGAGGGAAGGTGGTAGTGGGTGGAGAAGTGAGTAGACATGATATGTGTGTGTTGATAGAAGGAAGTAAGTATTGTGATGATGAGAGAAAGGTAGCTAAGAAGTGAGTGTAATTTAAAAGCCAAAGGAGAGGCAAAGAGACAGAAATGACTTCTCTTGAGATTCCCACTAATGGATGCATGGCATCATCTCAAACTCATTACTTGAGGGCACTCATGTCCTTTTCCTTCTTTCATTTTTATTCTCTTTTCTCTCATTGTTTTCACTATTCACTCCAAATTATTAATATCATTTATACACCCAACACTTATATATGGAAAGTAGTACTTGTCACCTATTATGGTTAAAAGAAAAAAGGGTACTTGTCACCTATTATGGTTAAAAGAAAAAAGGGTACTTGTGAACTATATATATATATATATATATAAATATATAAACACAATTAGTTAATATTTCTTTTCTACTATTTATGGTTAAATGTAGAGAAAGATGTAAATTAATTAGGAGTATGATAGTTAAAACTAATTTTATTGTAATTGAAAATTTAAAGAAGATTTTATATTTAGAGACAAAAATACTAATTTATATTATTTTTTATATGCATTTAATTATATTTAATTATGAAAATATTTAAAAAAATAAAATAACAAAATGATATTATTAAAGGTATTTTTTTCACAAATACTCTGTTAGAAGCTAATCTTATTTGAAATATTTTTTAACACAAAATCTAAGTGATTCTTGTAAGTTAAGTCATAATTTTATATTATAAAATATATCTCTTTTATTACATTCAACTCCATTAATATAACATTGTGTGATTTGATTATAAATATGTATATAACTTTACATATGAATTTAATTAAGAGTGACATTATTGTATGAAACTTCTACACCTCCACCGCATAAATCTTTATGTATGGTTGGTGAATAACAATTGATTCCATATGATTAAAAATATTATCAAATTTGTAAAAAAAAAAAAAAAAAGCAATTTAAACTCACATGTTTATAAGGTATTTGTTTATGTGATGAAGGTTATTATTATTTTATTTGAAAATAAATAATGACTAGCATATAATCCGTGCACCCCCGAGGACAATTTACAATGTTGACCAATATTATATTGTTCTATAATTAAACATATCAAATCGTCAAAAAAACAATCAACAATTAAATCTCATTTATAATATGCATGCAAATAGGAAAAATAAAATTGACCAATAAACTCACTCTATAGCAGAGCAACAATGCATAAATTTGCAAAAGAGCAACAAAGAAAAGTAAATTTAACATAAAAAATAGAATCAAAAGTAAAATAATAAAAAAATAAAAAGAGGTTTTAAAAGAGAAAAATGGAGAGGTACCCACTTTTCGAGATGTGAGAAGAATAGACAATACAACATCTATGTGTTTATCATTTTTCTTGGAATGGAATGTTTTATTATCATTTAAAGAGATGCAACATTTGGTTTCAAGTAGTAGTACAAAAATTTGGTGACCACTTCACTTTTAAATTATCAATATATATTCTGGAGCTGATCCAAGAGAGAGGCGTCTAAAACCCTTGCTTTAGATCTTGTTAAAAAATAATTTTTATTTTAATTTTTATATGTTATATAGTCTAATAATATATTATAATTTTTTTTAAAATTTCTAATAACTATATACAAATAAAAAAAGCTTTCAAAAAATTTTTAATTTCCAATTTTTGACATAATAATTGATATTTGTGTTGATGGTAGTCAATTAAAATCATTTAATGATACAATTATTTATGAGAATAGTGTACACTTGGAAGCATATTAAACATTTTGCTTTTCACTAAAAAAATATATTTTGATATCAAAGACATTGTTTTTCACTATATCATTTACTTCATTTCAAAGTAGATTTAAATAATTTAAATTGTATATAGATATTTTTTGTTTTATATTTAATATTGAGAAATTAAAATCATTTGGATAATGAAAAATTAAAAGAAAATTGCATTAAACTTGAATGTTCTTTAAAAGATAAAAACAAATCAGACATTGATGGATTAGATTTACATGTGGAACTTAAAATTTTAAGAGAGATAATACAAGTAGAAAATGACACACCAATTGACATATTTAATTATATAAGAAAGTAAAATTCTTTTTCAAATACATATATTTCTTATAGAATAATGTTAACTAACTGTCACTTTAACAGAAAGATACTTTTTGAAACTCAAATTAATTAAATATTATCTAAGATCAACCGTGTCACAGAAAATATTAAATGAATTAGCTTTATTATCGAAATCGGTTATAAAAATTTGATAAATAATTTGGCATAAAAAAAATAGAAAAGATAAATTTTAAATAAAATATTAATAATTTATTTATTTACATTAAAAAAGCCTCGTCTGATAATTTTATTTTAAGTTTCATAATGTGTCGGGCTGACCCTTGATACATTCTATTAATTTTGTAGTAGATGACACTTAATTTTTACCTTTACACTGTACCAATAAACATTCCACCAAAATTTACTGCTAAATAGCTTCGAGAAAAAAAATACATACACTCTTTTTTCACACTCTTTTTAATTTAATTAATTTTAATAGATAATATAACAATGTATACATGAACAAATTAGAAAAATTTATTGACTAAAAAATTCACAATACCGATAAATATTTGAGTAAAATTGCCAAATTTTATAGCACTTAGACGAAAAAGTTATGTTTAAGATAGCAAGATCCACCTTATATTAAGATTTAATGCAACTTTATATTCAAAAATAATACAATGGAAAGAAACCAAAAAGTAAAAAAAAAAATAAAAGAGTTAAAGAAGAAAATAAATAGAGAAGAGTTGAATTTTGAAACAACCAAAACATTGTTTTTTTTTTTTGGTAATGACAAACAACAATATTTTATACCGTTCCAATTGCTATTTATTTGTGGGGGAAAAAAATTGTCAATTGCTCATTGAAGTTTACACACGATATTCCCAAAGTTTTTTCAAAATATAACTTTTTTTTAAAAAAATATAATAATTGTGTGAAATTATATATAAATTTAACATAAAAAAATTAAAATTTAAAAATGAATAATAGGATCTTACTATTAATATTAAGTTTAAATTTTCTAAGTAGTCTAATTAAGTAACAAAAGTCACACTTGTCATAATATTAAATTTGTTTTATTACTCTATCCATTTCTTTTATAAGAGACAAATGTATTAAAATTCAGTCAATAATAAAAATTAATGTTTCTTATCAACTCTCTTTTATAAAAAATATCAATATCAGAAGAAGCATAATATTTGTATAGATAGATTACTTCGTCAAATTGAATTTGAGTAAATGATTCATTTAATAGAATAAATATCTTTACTTATTGAGTGTGGACCAATCCATTTAAAAGAATATTAATTTGGTTCACTTGTCTTTCTCATGATTTATATTGTCAAACCTCCATAATGTTCCTTTATCTTAGCTCATAAATCTGTCTTTTGGCCCTCTTTCATCTGATCTCCTATTGTTTTCCCTTCACATTGTTTCATTAAGTTTTCATTTTTGTTTTGTCGGTTTTCCTTTAGATTGTTGTATTATTTAAGCATCAAATATGTGCTTCATTCAACCTTAGACAATACCCTTTAGATTCATGCATCATTCAACTTTTGATGACATTTTTTTATACTTAGGTTCTTATTCAACTTTCTAGTTCAAACTTTATATAATACTTTCTTTTATTTTAAATAATAAATATAGTATTGTTAGTGTTTTACTTGGAGTGAAGATCGAACTCTAAATCTTCTTAATATCTCAACTCTTCAACTTCATTCACACACACACACACCATATTATATCTCCTAAAAAGATACTTATGAATTGTGAGTATTAGCAGAGGCATTAAATTACATATTTTTGTTGGATGCAATACTTTACTCCCTCAGCTTTTATCACCATCAAATCATATACAAAAAAATTAGGTTTAATTGCACTTTTGGTCCCTTATTTTAGGTGAATTGCAAAAGTAGTCCCTCCATTTTGTTTGTCCCCAGTTTTGGTCCCCCAAATAAAATTTGAGTCCAAATCATGACGAGTTGTCATTTTTTTAATGACGTGTCAAAAAAAGGGTGACGTGGTAGAAGCCTATGTAGATTAAAGTCATTATTATATTATTTTAAATTAAAAAATTCAATTTATATTTTTTTTAAAAATTATTATATTGTTCCAAATTTTAAAATAATTGTCAAAATTAAGTTAAAAAAACAACACCTAAAATCATGAACCCTAAACAGATCAAAATCAAAAATCAAAATGAAATGAAATGGTGAAGCGTGAACCCTAAATCGAAAACCAAAATCGACCATTTTCATCAAAATCGACCACTTCCCTTTTCTTCATCATCATCATCCGATTTCTTCTTCTTCTTCATTGTTGTTCATCTTTCCTTTTCATCAGTGTTCAAATGGCGAGTGGAGGTCATTTCGAATTCTCTCCATCTTCACAGACGAAATAAGATACAAAGTTTTGCGCTAGGTATGTGATTTTAGGGTTTTCGCTTTGCTTTATTATTAACATTATTAAACTCTGTATTCAACTTTGATTTTAGGGCCAAAATTTTATCTCTACAGTGTTAACAGAACTCTATGCCTTTATGCCTTTTTAATAATGTTGTCCATATGCTCTATTGTATTATTTTGTGGTGCATGTGTAGTTTGTTTGAGGCTTAGTTTGACTGAGTTATTCAATGGTTTATTTTGTGTAGGCCAGCTTCAGTCTACAGAGTTAGGTTAAGAATTAACCATGGGGGTAGTTTTGTAAACCACATAGTGAAGATGTACGTTTGTTCCCAAGTGGATGAGATGAATTGGTCTTGGGATGTTAACTTAATCTCGCACATGCAAATTACTAAATTGGTCAAAAGTTTGGGATATATGAGTATTAAATGTTTGCGGTACCAACATCCCAAGTACTCATTTACACGTGGACTTAGACCTCTCAACAATGACTCAAATGTAGTAAAGTTTGTTGAAGATGTCAAAGGGTTCAACATAATTGACGTGTTTGTGGAACACTCTATAGATAATCCTATTATTAGTTCTAAAAGTCCAATTCAAGAGCCAGCTGAAGCTGAAAAACTCCAAGGTGAAGGTGAACAAGTTCAAATTGAACCAGTTCAAACTGACCCAGATCAATCAGAAATTGAACCCGTTCAAACTGACCCAGATCAACCAGAAACTGAACCAGTTCAAACTGAACTAGATCAACCAAAAACTAAACCAGATCAACTAGATTCTGAACCAGTTCAAACTGAACAAGATAAATGAGAATCTGAACCAGTTCGAACTGAACCAGATCAACCAGAATCTGAACCAGTTCAACCTAAATCTGAAGTATTCCATGGTGAAGATTATCTAAGTGAAGAAGATGAAGATTATATTGCAAACTCAGATGATAAAGATGATGATATGAGTGAGTTCTATGAGGATGAGGATTGGGACTGGATTTCTGAAATACCAACTAAGATCTTTGTTAATGTTGATGATGAAAATTCATCTGAAAGACATGCAAACCCAAGAGGAAACCTAGGGCCTAGTTCTGCAACTGATTTTGAAGAAAATGATGTGAATTTTGATGATTTGGATACTCCACCTGGAAGTGAAGTTGATGAAGAGGGTGTTAGGAAATTTCCTAAATTTAACTAACCTGAAATTGGTGATGAAGTAAGGTTTGAGTTGGGCCTAAAGTTCAATACAAAAGAGCTGATTAAGAACGCCATTAAAGATTTTGCAATGGAGACTAAGAAAAACTTGTATTTCAAAAAGAATGATGGAAAGAGAATCATTGTTAGGTGTGAGCCAGAATGTCCATTTTACATGAGGATCAATAAGAGGACTTCAAACGAATATTGGCAATTAGTGAGTTTCACATATGATCATACATGTCATAGGGGGGAAAAATAGACAAGCTAAGACTGAATGGCTTGCCAAGAAATTCGTTCCTATGTTGAGATATACACTTGAAATGAAACACAAAGGATTGATTGTTGAGGCGCTTGATAAATTGGGTGTGAAGTTGTCTACATACCAAGCATATAGAGCCAAAGTAAGAGCCATATAAATGATTCAAGGTGCTCAAAGGTAGCAATATGCACACTTGAGAGAATATGCCGATGAACTTAGGAGATCAAATCCAAACTCTACAATTATTAGTAAGTGTGGTATGTCTGATGTTGGACCAATCTTTGAGAGAATGTATGTATGTTTGGAGGCTTGTAAGGCTGCATTTGCTAATACATGCAGACCTTTAATTGGGTTGGATGCTTGTTTCTTGAAGGGAGAATATGGCGGTCAGTTAATAGCCGCAATAGGTAAATATGGGAATAATCAAATAATTCCCATTGCATATGCATGTTGTTGAAGCGGAAAGGTATGTGTGCATTCAAATAATCCTTACTGGATCTTTTACTGGATGACCTTAACAATGTTCAACATAGGCAGTATGCATTCATTTCATATCAGCAAAAGGTATGTGTGCTGAAGTTTCTGAATCCTTTTTAACATTATGAATCTGATTTCTCCTCTTACATTATGCAATAGGAATTAAGTAAGCTATCAGTTTATGCAATCTGTTTCTGAATTATGCAATATGAATTAAATAAGCTATCTGAATTATGAATTAAATAAGCTATCTGTTTCTGAATTATGCAATTTGTTTATGAAGTTTCTGAATTATGCAATATGAATTAAATAAGCTATGTTGAATTTTTATGAATTGATTTCAGGGATTGGTACCTGCCATTGCCAACATTGTGGTCCATGTGGAACATCAATTATGTGTTAAACACTTGTATGAAAATTGGGGGGGAAAAAAAGCATCCCGGGGGACATATGAAAGAGCTTCTTTAGTTGGCAGCAAGAGCTATTGTGGTCTAGGATTGGGAGAAAGCAATGCAAAAAATTAAGACAATCAATGAAGATGATTGGAAAGACATGATGCAACTCCCACCATCTTTGTGGACTAGGTCAACATTTCGCACTGATACGCAATGTGATCTCCAAGTAAACAACATGTGTGAGGCTTTCAGCATGGTTGTATTGGAGTATAGAGATAAGCCTATCATAACATTACTTGAAGGATTGAAACATTACATTACAGTAAGGATTGTCAAACAAAAAGAACTCGTGCTATGATATAGAGGCAATATATGTCCTAGGATTCAACAAATATTGGAAAAGGCAAAAAGAGCAGATGTGGGTTAGTTCCCAAATTGGCATGGAGATGATGATTTTAACTTGTTTAGTGTCACAAATGGTATAGATACTTATACAGTAAATCTACACACAAAAACTTGTGCTTTGTCGTAAGTGGGATTTGACCGGTATTTCATGTTGCCATGCTCTTGTTTGTATATGGCACAACAAAGCTGATCCAGAATCGTACGTTTCACCTTATTATAAGTATAAAACTTGATTTTAACTGCATTATTGGTATTTGACATTATTGATGTTCTGCATTATTGCTACTGTTGTATGATGTTCTGCATTATGGTTCAGTTACATGTTGTTCTGTTGGTTCAGTTTAGTTCTGATTTTAACATGATGTTCATCTGAAGCAGTTTTGTTCTGGTTTTGTTCTGCTAGTTCAGTTCTGGTTCAGTTAGGTTCTAGTTTTTAACATTTAGTTAGGTTCTTAACATTTAGTTTTGTTCTGGTTTTTAACAGTTAGGTCCTTGCTAGTTCAGTTCTGGTTTTTAACATTCAGGTAGGTTCTTAACATTTTGTCGAATGATGATGATGAAGAAAAGGGAAGTGGTCGATTTTGATGAAAATGGTTCACGAACAGCTTCTGTTGAATTGAGGTTGTTTTTTTGATTTAGGGTTCACGTTGGTTCATGCTTCACCATTTCATTTGATTTTGATTTTGATCTATTTAGGGTTCATGATTTTAGGTGTTGTTTTTTTAACTTAATTTTGACAATTATTTTAAAATTTGGAACAATATAATAATAGTTTTTAAAAATATAAATTGAATTTTTTAATTTGAAATAATATAATAATGACTTTAATCCACATAGGCGTCTGCCACGTCACCTTTTTTTTTGGCATGTCATTAAAAAATGATAACTCATCATGATTTGGACTCAAATTTTGTTTGTAGGACCAAAACTGAGGACAAACAAAATGGAGGGACTATTTTCGCGATTCACCTAAAATAGGGAGACCAAAAATGCAATTAAGCCAAAAAAAATGTTGATAATTATTATAAATAAAAATCAACTACTTTAAAACTATTTATTTTGATACTAATTATTCTTTATTTATCCTTTATTTAACTTAAAAATATTCAATACGAATAATTGAATGTTTGACATTAAAAATGAGACAATTTAATAAAATTAACTTATATTTTACATCAAATTTAGAAATTAATTTAACTTAACAAAATTTCTCAATCTCTATAAAAATAATTCTTATGAGTAGTGTTTGTTTCCATCAAAACTTGGGGTATAACTTGATTTATTTGCAAATTCAAATAAAATCATATTCAATATGTTCATTATTCACAAAGAAAGTTTACTCTGTTTATCTTGATATAATCATATACCTAGATAGTAAATAAGGATTTGGTAGTGATATATGGCCATCTTCATTGTTTCAAAGTGATAAAACAGAAAAAAGTAAACACAACCTCAATGATAAATCAATAACACTTACTAATATATAAAAACACATATAATATTGAAACACATTTTTTTTAACAAAGATACTATATTAATCGTATATAACTTTATTACACTTTAAAAAAAAAAAATTATCAACTATTGTACTCGTTCTGCAACCACTTTTCTCTTCTCTCTCTCTATCGCACTCACTCATTGTGTTCCTCCCTGTTGGGTAGATTTACTCTCCAAGTGGAACTCACTAAATTTTATTATTATTATTATTATTATTATTATTATTATTATTATTATTATTATTATTATTATTATTATTATTATTATTATTATTATTATTATTATTATCATTATTAGTATTAGTATTAGTATTAGTATTAGTATTAGTATTAGTATTAGTATTAGTATTAGTATTAGTATTAGTATTAGTATTAGTATTAGTATTAGTATTAGTATTAGTATTAGTATTAGTATTAGTATTAGTATTAGTATTAGTATTAGTATTAGTATTAGTATTAGTATTAGTATTAGTATTAGTATTAGTATTAGTATTAGTATTAGTATTAGTATTAGTATTAGTATTAGTATTAGTATTAGTATTAGTATTAGTATTAGTATTAGTATTAGTATTAGTATTAGTATTAGTATTAGTATTAGTATTAGTATTAGTATTAGTATTAGTATTAGTATTAGTATTAGTATTAGTATTAGTATTAGTATTAGTATTAGTATTAGTATTAGTATTAGTATTAGTATTAGTATTAGTATTAGTATTAGTATTAGTATTAGTATTAGTATTAGTATTAGTATTAGTATTAGTATTAGTATTAGTATTAGTATTAGTATTAGTATTAGTATTAGTATTAGTATTAGTATTAGTATTAGTATTAGTATTAGTATTAGTATTAGTATTAGTATTAGTATTAGTATTAGTATTAGTATTAGTATTAGTATTAGTATTAGTATTAGTATTAGTATTAGTATTAGTATTAGTATTAGTATTAGTATTAGTATTAGTATTAGTATTAGTATTAGTATTAGTATTAGTATTAGTATTAGTATTAGTATTAGTATTAGTATTAGTATTAGTATTAGTATTAGTATTAGTATTAGTATTAGTATTAGTATTAGTATTAGTATTAGTATTAGTATTAGTATTAGTATTAGTATTAGTATTAGTATTAGTATTAGTATTAGTATTAGTATTAGTATTAGTATTAGTATTAGTATTAGTATTAGTATTAGTATTAGTATTAGTATTAGTATTAGTATTAGTATTAGTATTAGTATTAGTATTAGTATTAGTATTAGTATTAGTATTAGTATTAGTATTAGTATTAGTATTAGTATTAGTATTAGTATTAGTATTAGTATTAGTATTAGACCAAAGCTTGCGTGAAACATTAATATCTTCATGTGATCCGGAAAATTGGTTTCTTTAATAAATTCTTGGAATGCTGATTCTGCAAATTCTGGGTAAATTTCGGGCTCAGGTCCCCATTCATTGAACCATTTAATAAACCATAATGGGAATTGTAACGAGATGTCTTTTTTAAACCAAATGAACCAAGAATGTTCAAAGGGTTCTTGTAATAGCATGTTTGTCCATGCTTCCATATAATCATAATAAGAATATTCCTGAGGACTAAATCTTCTGGAAAATTTCTTTAATGCTGAAGGGTGATCTTTCCAATCTGTTGGTGATAATACCTTTAATATTTTAAAATTTGAAAAAATAATTTTCTGTTTATCGATCTTGTCATATGTATGAGTTATTTCAATTGAATCAGTATCAACTAAAACAAACTCATAGAATAATCTTGTTTTTTCCGGGGTGGCTGGTAGATAATGAAATCCGTGAGGGTAGTAATGAGAAACAATCTGAAGTAATGATTTATTTAATGAATATTCAGGTTCTACAAGAAAAAGTATTTTCTTGTAATCTTTTTCTATAAATGGACAATTTAGGTTACTAGGGGGCGTGTAATAGGGTAATTTTTCTGGTTTTTGTGTTGTAGTATTTAATTGGGACGACGTGTTTAAGGCAAATTGTAATGGTGAGATTAATTGGGATTGGATTGCAGGTCTTATGTTTTTGGTTGTATGGAGGTTGTTGGGTAAAAAGATGGTAATGCTAATGGGGTTAATGGGGTAAACCTGTTTTGGTTTGGTGATTGGGAGGAAGAAGAGGGAGTTTATATACCTGTTTCATTGTGGGTGTTTTTGTAATTTTTTCTTCGGTAATTGGGGGTCCATACTTATCTTTATGACTCATTGTGCTTTCCCTGTAAAAGTTCTCTTGTAAGAAAATCTGTTAATGAGTTTTTCTCTCCTTTAATATGTTCTATTTCGAAATCAAAACAAGAAAGTAAAGATTGCCATCTGGCAAAAATATGTTTAGAAACCAGGTTTTTAACATCCTTTTGTAAAACATCTTTTGCTGCTTTGCAATCAGTTTTTAATAAAAATTTCTTTGAAAATAAGTCATCTTGGAATTTTGTAATGCATAAAACAATTGCCAAAATTTCTTTTTTAACAGTACTATATTTTAGTTGGGCTGTGTTCCAGATTCCAGAGTAATATCTCACTACTTGCTCTTTTGGGTTTCCTGGTAATTTTTGTTTTAACACTCCTCCATATCCTAACTCTGATGAGTCAGTCTCTACTATTAGTAGGGCTTGAGGGTCTGGAATTCCTAAGCAAGGTAATTTTTTAATTATTTGTTTTAAGTTTTTGACACTATCGGTCATAGTCTTATCCCATTTGGGTGGATTTTTTCTTAGTCTTTTAAATAAAGGTGAACATATAATCCTAAGGTTGAGAATAAAATCTGCTACATAATTTACACATCCTAAGAATCTTTGTAATTGAGTTTTGTCTTTTAATTCATTAGGAAATTTTTCTCCAAATTTTATTGACCTACTAATTGGTGTTATTGTTCCTTGATAAATATTGAATCCTAAAAATTTAATATTATCCTGAAATAATTTCATTTTCTTGGCCGACACCACTAATCCATTTTCTTTAATAATATTAAAGAATTTTTCTAGATGTTCAAAATGTTGATTAATACCTTTTGAAAATACTAATACGTCATCTAAGTATACAATAGTAAAATGTTGGTAATTATTAAAAATGTTATTCATAATATTTTGGAATTCACTAGGTTCATTCTTTAATCCAAATGGCATAACATTCCATTCGTAATGTCCAAAGGGTACTACAAAGG
>NC_021162.2:3834914-3837412 GCF_000331145.2 Cicer arietinum
TAATACGTCACTAAGTATGCAATAGTAAAATGTTGGTAATTATTAAAAATGTTATTCATAATATTTTGGAATTCACTAGGTGCATTCTTTAATCCGAATGGCATAACATTCCATTCGTAATGTCCAAAGGGTACTGCAAATGATGTTTTATATTTATCTTCTTCTTTTATTTGTATTTGGTAATATCCTGATTTCATATCAAATTTAGAGAATACTGATGAACTATGTAATCTACTTACTAAATCTTTTTTATTGGGTATTGGATATCTAATCGATTGTAATACTTTATTTAATGGTTTATAATTTATTTGTATTTGTTGATTCATTTGTATTGGTCTTGCCTTAGTGGGAATGTTTCTTTCATTAAAACTGGGTTCATACGGAAGTGAGACCACATGCTTCTTTCTAGTCCAGAAAGCATTGGGATGATCTGCACAAATTTCTTTTTCAAATTTATCTTGTAATTCTTTTATTTTATTTTGTATAATTTTATTTTGTAATTGTTCTTCTATTCTTTTATAATGAATCTCTTTGCTTATCATTCCTATTTGTTTCTTCTTTTGAGAGATTAAATTAAGGCTTGATGTTGATGCTTATCATTCGTATTTAATTCTTTAATTTTGGGTTTTTGAACAAATTCAAATTTTATTGTCTTTCCTAATGCGTTTGTAGTAAGACCTTCATGTGATACTGTGAATGGGTATATTAATGCTAAAAAAGGGTTTCCTATAATTACACTTTCTCTAATATCTTTTACTAATAAAAATGAAGTATGATAGCAAATTCCGTTTTTACATACCTTTGTATCAGGTAATTTATAAGTAACACCTAATCTAGAACCATTGGCTCCACTTAATCTTTCTAGGGTTTTTTCGTAATATTTAGTGGGTATTAACCCTTCTTGGATACAATTAGAGTCTGCGCCCGAATCAAATAATGCAATAAACTCAAATTTTTGATTTTTAATGAGTATAGTTATTGGGCAGTACCATTTGTGTACAATTAATTTATTTAACAAAAATAAATAAGGCTCTTTTTCTTTTATATCATTATTATTACTTTCTAACTTTTGTTGTTCTAATATACCTTTTCCTTTTAATTCTAAATACTTAACATCTAATTCTAAATCCTTTTGCTTTAATAATTGAATTTCTTGTTTTATAGAAGTAATTTCATTCTGCAAGTCATTGATAGTAATTGGTTGGGTAATAGTTGGTTTAAATCTATTCATTATTTCTTTAAATTTTACTTTGTGAACTATTTCCTTTTCTATTTGTTCTTTTTCTATCATTTCTTGTATCTGAATCATAAATTCTTCCTTTTGATCTGAATTAGGCATTTTTCTTAATATTTCTATAAGAGTACTAGCTTGATCTGTAGTAATCATATTAATTCCCTTAATACAATCATTACAGTTACATAATTCTGGACCTAAACAATAATTTTCTTCTGAACTTTCTTCAGATTCTGATTTTTCTGATATATTATTAACATATTCTTCTTCATAAGATGATTCTTCCGAAGAACTAGAGGATTCATAAATCAATATCATTCCTTCTAAAATATTAATAAGATTCTCCTTTAGTTCTTTTTGTATTTCTAATTTACTAATTTCATTAATTTTTTGTTTTACTTTACAATTTTTTGCATAATGTCCTAGTCTTCCACATTTAAAACATTTAATTTCTTGTTTATTAAAGAATTTTGTATTAGTTCTTTTAATTTTTTGTGTTTTCTTTATTGGTTCTTTTGGGGTGTAATTATTATTATAATTTTTCTTTTTCTTATAACGTCTAAATGTTTGTTTTGGATATCTTTTCTTCATGTTTTTACTGGGAGCTCTAATTGTCTCTATTCCGAATTGTTCACAAAATGATCCTAATTCTTTTCTACTTTGCACTGCTTCTGATCTAATCTTATTCTGTATTTTAAAATCTGTGCATATTCCTATTCCGGTTTCTACTACGTAATTTGATATTTGTCCTAAGGTTAATTTTCCATAAGGAATTACTCCATTAAATTTTGATTTAATGTTCATTTTAACTTTCTCACTAAATAATTTAGGTAATCCCGCTAAAAATCTCTCTTTCCAATAATCCGCGTTTCCATCTGGTCTCATATATAATTTTGACATAAACATGTCTTTGTACCATCTATAATCAGACATGGACGGGCAATGAAGATTAACTAATTGTTCAGCAGCCTTTTCTTGTAATTGTAATGGGTCTCCTACAAAGGCTTTTGTGATAGCATATAAAAGAGTATTTACTGAATCTTCTTCTATTGGTATTCCATTATTATCTACTTTAACTGCTGTTAATATCATAGTTTTTTCTTCTTCAGTAACTATATTATCCCACCATCCTTTTAGTTGACCAGTGAATCCAATGATTAATAATAAGGCTGCCTTTTTATCAGTATTTTTCCCTGATGTTTTAAAGGCAGTGGCTGCCATAGTCATGGCCTGAATAATGTTTAATATGTTTTGTTCACTATGT
>NC_021162.2:3837706-3855612 GCF_000331145.2 Cicer arietinum
CATTCTTCTGGTAGTTTAGCAATAATATCAGAAACCTTTAGTTTTTTAGGGGTTGTAATATTAGAACGTTTTAGATTTGCTTCAATAATTACAGTTTCATTTCTAGGTGTACTTCTTAATGCTTTAAAATTATAATTTATATTTGAAACTTTATATTTAATTCTGTAACATATATCGATATTAGCTACTCCTTCATAAAATAAATCATCCGTACATTGAATATTAATAACTAAAGATCTTTTAGTAAAACTATTTTCTAAGTTCATTGAGTAATTTGGATAACAATTAAAATAAACAGGACCATCATTTAAATTCGATTCTAATATAGCAATAATAGATTCATTAAATTTTTTAATTCTATTATCACGTAAAACTAATAATATGGGAGTATTTAGTCCTAACTTATGTAATGGTTTAACGGTAACTTGTATTAATCCTAAGTGAATATAATGAAATCCTTGTTTGATATGATTATCAATTATTTCTTCATTTAATAAATTAATAGTTTCATGATGTTCAACTATTGATTTGGAAGATTCTAAGGTATGACTAATTTCTTGAGATCTAAATTTGTCAAACGTACTAGTTTTATATATTTCTTTATATTTAATGTCAGGCATGTTCCAATTTTGTAATTTATTTTCTATTTCTGCTATTTGTAATTCTTTGTTTTGATAATTGTCTTGGTCATTTCTATTTTCTAATTCCTCTATAGATAATGAAGTAGAAGGTATCATGGTTTTATCTCTTCTTCTGGATCCTAGTTCGCTCAAGGTTCTAAAGAATTGGGCCATATTTCTATAGTTTAAACTTAAGGTTTCAAAATCTTTCTCTTCTCACGGGACCACTAATATATCTATTCTGGGAACACCTACCTCTCACTTGGGCTTTACGGCTTACCAACAGAATCAACCACAGTTGACCAACGTTTAGATGATTAAGATTTTAAAAACGTAAGTTTAAAATATAAGAAATATAATTCAATTCTTCAGAGTCCTTTAACAAGGCTCTGATACCATAATGAAGATGATGTAAGACCATGATAAACATAAATATACCATAATGAAATAAAGTAAAATATAATACTTAGACTTTTATGTGAAAATAATAATAAATCGTCTAATTTAGTTGTTAATAAAAAACCAGTTTGAAAAACTAATTGAAAGTAACAAGAATTCATAAAGTTGTTCATGATTAAAACTTACAATTTCTTTCAGAGAATGAGGGAATTGCAAGGGAACGATTGGCAAACTCCTTTTATTTTTGTTTTTCGAATGCCTTACATAATGAAGGACCACTTCCTTTTATAATGGAAGGATAGGTCTTAGATTACAATAATGTTAGTATTAGTATTAGTATTAGTATTAGTATTAGTATTAGTATTAGTATTAGTATTAGTATTAGTATTAGTATTAGTATTAGTATTAGTATTAGTATTAGTATTAGTATTAGTATTAGTATTAGTATTAGTATTAGTATTAGTATTAGTATTAGTATTAGTATTAGTATTAGTATTAGTATTAGTATTAGTATTAGTATTAGTATTAGTATTAGTATTAGTATTAGTATTAGTATTAGTATTAGTATTAGTATTAGTATTAGTATTAGTATTAGTATTAGTATTAGTATTAGTATTAGTATTAGTATTAGTATTAGTATTAGTATTAGTATTAGTATTAGTATTAGTATTAGTATTAGTATTAGTATTAGTATTAGTATTAGTATTAGTATTAGTATTAGTATTAGTATTAGTATTAGTATTAGTATTAGTATTAGTATTAGTATTAGTATTAGTATTAGTATTAGTATTAGTATTAGTATTAGTATTAGTATTAGTATTAGTATTAGTATTAGTATTAGTATTAGTATTAGTATTAGTATTAGTATTAGTATTAGTATTAGTATTAGTATTAGTATTAGTATTAGTATTAGTATTAGTATTAGTATTAGTATTAGTATTAGTATTAGTATTAGTATTAGTATTAGTATTAGTATTAGTATTAGTATTAGTATTAGTATTAGTATTAGTATTAGTATTAGTATTAGTATTAGTATTAGTATTAGTATTAGTATTAGTATTAGTATTAGTATTAGTATTAGTATTAGTATTAGTATTAGTATTAGTATTAGTATTAGTATTAGTATTAGTATTAGTATTAGTATTAGTATTAGTATTAGTATTAGTATTAGTATTAGTATTAGTATTAGTATTAGTATTAGTATTAGTATTAGTATTAGTATTAGTATTAGTATTAGTATTAGTATTAGTATTAGTATTAGTATTAGTATTAGTATTAGTATTAGTATTAGCATTAGCATTAGCATTAGCATTAGCATTAGCATTAGCATTAGTATTAGTATTAGTATTAGTATTAGTATTAGTATTAGTATTAGTATTAGTATTATTGAAAGAAAAAAAGAAAAGAAAAAAAAGGAGAATATATGGTATTATTGGACTAGGCTCATGTGAAGGAAATAAAAGGGATTTAGAAATCCCTAAGAAGAATGAATGAGAACAGTGTCGAAAATGCAAAGGAAAAGCAAGCATGCCAAAACAGAAGAGAAGAGAAAAGGGTTTGGTTCCGGTGGTAGTAACAAGTGTGTAGCAAACTTGCTCCATTTGATCTACAAATTTAGTATCTTATTCCTACCACTGAGTTTGTTATTTTAATATACTGAGTAGTTTTACCTTCTCTGAGAGTTACTTTGGCATATCCACTTTAGTAGAAAGTTGTTATTGTTGATTGATGTTCCCTATTGTTATTAGGAAGACTCTGGTGTACCCAATAATTATTATAGTGGAAGTTTTTACTGGACTAAGTCCCGTGATTTTTATTCTCTCAATTTTAGGGAAGTTTTCCATGTTAAAAATTGTGTTGTCTCATATTTAATTTTCTGCCATTTATTTTTGCTCTGTGGAATTGTATTTTTTGTTTTGTCATTTATCTGCACATGTGAGAGAAAAATATTCCGCATTATTGAGATAGTTATCTCCAATTATCTCTGTAACACCTAAATTTTATAATAAACTATTTTATTAGTTAAGTACGATTTTAAATAATTAATTTAATGTTAAAATTATTTTAGAATATATGATAATAAATTTTCTGACTATTTTTCGTTATATAAGTGATTTCTATGGTGTGCTATTTTTATAAATATTAGAGTATATGAGCGGTATAAATAATAAATATTATATTTTAAAAAAATAGATAGTATTTTAGTGTAATATATATTTTAAAAAAAAGATTTTATGCGATTTTACGTGTATACACGTGTACCCAATTAATGTAATTTTTTTTGTGCGTTTGACTGATATTAAGTATGCACATAGTTATATTTCAATTATTTCTAACTATTTTCTACTTTTAGTTATTTTTTTATAAATAATTATCTTGAGATAGAATTGATATTGTGTTTAATTTCGTTCATTTTTATATGCTTGTTATGACATTGTGATTTTATATATATATTTATTATGATTTAGTAATTAATATAAAATATTAATGTTATATTTTTATTTTATAATTTTGACTATTTTCTAATATACTAATAATTTATATAAATAAGTAACATGTTTGAGAAATAAGTATAATTGTAGAGATTATTTTGAATGTGAGAGTTTCAATTATTAGTAACATGTTTTTTTTATATTGATTATTTTAATTACTCTAATTTATAAAATATTAGTAATGTTTGGAAAACTGTGTTAGGAAGAATATTAAAAAAAAGATTAAATAATTATTAATTTTGTTCTAGCAAAATAAAAATAATAATAGTAACACAAAAACATAAAAAAAGGAACCAATGGGTTTGACTTGTGTGTGAACCCTAATTGTTAATAAAATAAAACAAACAAAAAAGGGAAGGGAGTTGGAACTTTGGAAGGGTAGCCGTAAAACCAAAGATAAAACACAACAATAACCTATCGTTTGACACCAGTCAATAACTGTTCCAAAAAACTTTCTTCATTTTTGCCCAAATTTGAAATTCGTTATTTTGCACCGTTCTCCTTCACCGTAAGTCCGATTTGAGTGAAACCAACGCCAAAACGACCGTGTGAAAAGTGGCTATATTATCCACTGATTGGTTTTCTGATTTATGGTAATTTTCCTTGACCTATTTTCGAATTTAGTTTTTTAGAATATCTTCTCATAACTTATTTTTGATGTTTACCCATAAACTGTCGAGTTAGATTGATTGAATGACAAAGAGTCAAAGAACAGACTATTGGTCATGGAATCGTATTCATAGGTGAAAGCGTCGAAATAAGGTAAGGGGTGAGAGAGCGTTTGAATTTATGAGTATAATATAATTTGAGATGAACGGGAAAACTGTAATTTCCAACGATTCATTCGGGGCTCGCTACGTACGGCAGTAGCCCTTTGAGTGATAAATTGATTAATGTAAAAATATGGGAATTGTGAGATTAAAATATGGAATAGAAATATTTATAAGGTGTTGATTGATTTAACTTCGTTAAATGTGTGGTATTTATATTATTGTGATGTTTGATTTATTTTTATTAAATGTGTGATATTTGATATTATTGTGATATTAGATGTTGAATGAATTTTATATATATGTTTGATTAGACATGTTTATGTGATGTGATAATAAAAAGTGAATTCATTTTGATACGTTTATGTGATTATGATGATGTATAAGTAATAATAACGATGTTTTAAATTTGTGACAAGCCTATGTGAAGATGTATGATTAATGATAGCGATGCTATAAATTTGTGATGAGTTTATGTGATGAGATATGATTAATGATAGTGATGTTGTGAATTTTTGATGAGAATATTGAAGTAACCCCATAGTTGGTGAAATAATTGTGATTCCAATTTGTGTTTGAGATGAAGGTCTTAATGGAGTATCGTAGGCCAACAAAGGGAGAAAATAAATTTTGAGGATTTGTGAAGTGAAGACTATTTTTTCATCATATAGGTAGGGTCTGACAAGCCTAGTGATTTCGGGGAAGTACAACTGAATGAGTCTGATCGTGGCGGCCTACTGTCGAGCCTTAAGGTAAGATTGTTAGACCTTGGAGGTATACGAGTGGAGAATTCCTAGGTGACATGGAGGTAGCACTCCAAATGTCGGGAGCTACCACGCAACACACGTTTACCTCGACTGTCACGTATATGTGTCTCGGGTTGAGTTGATGAGATCTATGAGGACAGAGCCAATTTGAATTGTCCGTCCACCGGGATGGTGACATAGTATCAAGCCTCCTAACCAAGTACTTCAGAGTTAGAATGATACCATATTGTGAAGTAGAGTCTAAGCTCATGCATAGCATTGCATTTCCTTGTGATTTTTTTTATTGTAATTGGTGTGTTTCAAAAGCGATAATAATTTTCTTAGATGATTTGACGTTATAGTGAAATTTATTGATTTTCCTTGAGTGATTTTGACTTTATAATGTTATGTTTTTCCTTGAAGAATGTTTGTGTAATGATACAGTTTATTTATCATCAATTGCGTGTTCTTCTTACTTATTTATACTATTAACATGATTTCAAAACTCACCTGCTTCGTTGTTTGTGTTTGACTGGCTTGGCCCTGCGTTTGCGAAATCGCAGTTGTTACAGGTTAATGAGTCTTGAAGTTCAAGTTTGGGAGGAACCCCGCTCTAATAAGTGATACCGGGAATAAGGAGATGAGATCTATGAGGACAGAGCCAATTTGAATTGTCCGTCCACCGGGATGGTGACATAGTATCAAGCCTCCTAACCAAGTACTTCAGAGTTAGAATGATACCATATTGTGAAGTAGAGTCTAAGCTCATGCATAGCATTGCATTTCCTTGTGATTTTTTTTATTGTAATTGGTGTGTTTCAAAAGCGATAATAATTTTCTTAGATGATTTGACGTTATAGTGAAATTTATTGATTTTCCTTGAGTGATTTTGACTTTATAATGTTATGTTTTTCCTTGAAGAATGTTTGTGTAATGATACAGTTTATTTATCATCAATTGCGTGTTCTTCTTACTTATTTATACTATTAACATGATTTCAAAACTCACCTGCTTCGTTGTTTGTGTTTGACTGGCTTGGCCCTGCGTTTGCGAAATCGCAGTTGTTACAGGTTAATGAGTCTTGAAGTTCAAGTTTGGGAGGAACCCCGCTCTAATAAGTGATACCGGGAATAAGGATTGTAATTTGTATTTTCTTAGTTAATTTGAAACGAATTTTTGTATGAAAACCTTAGAAGTACTGGTTAGTTTTTAGAATTAAACCAAGTAATTATACTTAAATCAAGCTTGTCGAGATTGCACTATTTTAATGAAAAAATTAATTTTAAAGTGTTTTATTTTATTTTTGAGAAACGTAATATCCTAAATTAAAAATAAAAGATTTTATTTTATGGAAAATAAATTTTATTTATCCGCTCAAATTTTATAGGAATATTATATAAATTATTATATATATTATTTTGGGGTTTAGGGTGTCACATTAGTGGTATCAGGTCCTGGTTTGTCCAATCAGGCCGAGTGGGTTGAGTGTCGATTCAATGTGAGTCAAATGCCAGTCGTGTCAATTGTGTTTTCTTGTGTATTAATCATTTTCACTATCATGTTTTTTTATTTCTCGTTATATTATTGTGTTATGTGATGTATGATTTTGTATAATTGTACCTAGTTTTGAAGTTACTAATTAATTATTTACTGTCTTCTTACTCTAATTGTGTTGTGTTGTGGATTCTAAGTTCCTATTTAAGTGATTAAATACAATAGGAAATTATTTCTTAAAATTTAAGTTAATTTGAATTCTTGACATGATTGAGTTAATTACCTTATGATTGGATTTGTGTTTATAACTTTGAATATTTACTCTTTTGTTAGAGTGGATAGTTAGAAATAATGTTTTCTATTGATGAGCTACTATATGTTTGAAATTATGAATTTAATCGACGTGATACTAATTATCGATTGATAAACCTTGTCTTTAAGGTCATTACATGATTATTAAAGTTTTGATCTTGCTAATGATGTCAATTTAGAAAGTTAGCATTGATTTTGAAATATTAGAAAATTTGTATTAATAATAATAATAATAATAATAATAATAATAATAATAATAATAATAATAATAATAATAATAATAATAATAATAATAATTCTTAAATATTAGAGGTGGTAGAACTTAGAAGTTAAAAAGAAAAAAAAATTACGTGAAGGAGTTAGAGTTGACTTGTCTTGTAAAATACAAAGTAACTTTTGTTTGAATTACTCTTGATTATTTAAAAAAAATTAAATTGAATTGAATTTTTATTGTTTATAAAGTAACAATAATTCTATACTACATATTTTATTTACTACTTAAAATAGCTGAAAATTTATATCATATTTTACTATGTATAATTTTTAAGAAAATCAAAGAAATTTGTTGTTATGTTAGTTTAGAGTGGCTAATGTGAATATTGAATAGTAGTATGTTGGAATATTTCCTTTGGAATAATTGATTGACTGATTGAGATATTATAAACTCATTCGAGTTTAACTTGATATTAGAATTTTAGATTTTAAGAACTCAGTAGTGATTTATAATGGTACAAAAAAAAAAAATGGGGGGTCACATGATAAAATGTCTACTAATTGAGAAAGAGTAGGAAAAAAAAGTATTTTAAAACGTGTATTTTAATTTTAAATTACTTGAAAGTGTTGATAGTTGTATCTAAATGATTAATGTTTTTATATTGCTTTTGAAATCAATTTAGGACATTCTTCATGGTTTTGAAATAGTATAAAATTCATATTATTAGCAATAGTAATTCTTGAATATTCAAGGTTGGTTGAAATTTTATTGTTAGACTTTTAGAAACAAAGAATTGTGAAGGGATTAAAGTTGATTTATTTTATAAAAGGAAATATTTTATGTGTGAATTATTGTTGACTTATTTTAGAGAATTAGATTGTGTTGGAGTTGTATTGATTCTTAAAATAATAATAAAAATATATATTTATGATGATTTTGTTTAAAATTTAGATTAGTCACACAAGAGAAAAATAATTTACGCCAAGTTTTACTATGTGCTTTTTTTAAATAAAAAAAAAAATCTAGAAGATTTGTTGTAAAAATAGGTTTTAGAAATCCGGAAAAAAAGAATATAACTATTTTAGAAGTCTTGGTGAATTAGAAAATTTTGTATCTAATTCTATATACATGATTTGATTTGATTTCAAAATATAGGTTGAAAAAAAAATTAAGAGTGCTTAAATATCTTGAGAGGTATTTTGGTGGTTAAGATATTGGTGAAATTTTAGTAATCTTATTGATTTTAAAAGTAGTTAAAAACAAATAAAATCATAATATTTATTAAGACGTAATCAAAGGAAAAGTTTGAAATTAGGAAGAAAATCTATTTTATGGTATTAAAAGATTAGTGATTCTTTTAAAATAATGTAAATGTTCGAAATCAAATTTTAGAGTATTGGTTAACCACTAAAATGATTTATGTATTACGATATTTATTTTAGTTTTATGATTATTTATTAACTTCGAGTAAAAATAGTTGCTTACTTTACTTGCTAATTGAAAAATCTTTGTTTTAATTTTTGTTAAACGATAAAGAATGATTAAAAAAAGGTGAATTATTAATTTAATTGTGATAAATTCCTTGTTGTTGGATTGCTATGAGAATATTTTACATCATGATGCCAATTATTGAATTACTTTTATGCATGTATATGTGATTAAGTGAATGTGAAAGTGTTTGTGTTTCAGACGTTCTAAGTGTTGAGAATGTGTGAATAGTTTTTAGAGTAATTGAGTGTTTAAAAGTAAAATAATTTTATATTTATTTATTTTAATTGGTGATTCATATTGACGCAAGTGTCCATACTTTTGTTGTTATAACGTTGTAAATTACAAATAAATTACTAAGAGGTGTAATTAAATGGGTTTTTAACTTGAAGTAAGGAGTTGGAGTTGTGGTGCTACCTTCGCACTCTTGTATCATGTTAAAAATACTTTTAAGTACTCATGTTTGAATTTGAATGACTATAGTTATGGTTACCTTAAGTAGTTGACTACATGAGTAGGAGGGACTAGCTACCCCGATGACTCGTCGTTAATAAAAGAGACAACAATAACTCATTATTTTGTTAGAAGTACCTTTTAATTTTATTTTTAAATAGTTAAAAAAAATATGTTCATTTCTTAAATCAATTGAATGAATTTAATTATTAAATATATGTTATTGGGAAATAGTATCTCTGTCATTAGTTTTTTTTCTCTCCTTAATTATATATAGAGTATGTTTTTATAGAGTAATTAATTGTAAATCTATTATAATGTTATTAAGTTGTTAGATGTGTTTAATATTTTAAAAATTACTCTCTTTGTCAGACCTATGTTAAATTTGTTAAATGTTTGGTGATATGATTTAGACTTTATTTGAAGGAGTAAAACTAGTAATATTTGGTTTGAAAGAAATAGTTGAAATTGACAACGTACTTGGAATGTGTTTCATTTAACCAAATTAAATGAAATACGTTATTATTGACAAAATCTATATGTTATGTTCTATATGTAAATTATAGTGAGTAACTCTATTGTATTTTGTTTCATAATGGAATGATAAATGTGATAGGTATTTTATTTCATAATTGAATGTTAAATATTATATGTGTTAATTGATTTATTTTGTCATGTTAATCTATCATGCTATGTTAGTTGACTTTTACATGATGTGCTTAATTGGAGATTGAATGTCCTAAATACGTTTATAGACTGAGTTTGAATCTTGAGGGTGGTAAGTTAGATATTAGTTCACTCACTCTAAATTTCGAGGGCAAAATTCTTTAACAATGGTAGAATTGTAACACCCTAAATTTTATAATAAACTATTTTATTAGTTAAGTACGGTTTTAAATAATTAAACTCTTTGTCAGACCTATGTTAAATTTGTTAAATGTTTGGTGATATGATTTAGACTTTATTTGAAGGAGTAAAACTAGTAATATTTGGTTTGAAAGAAATAGTTGAAATTGACAACGTACTTGGAATGTGTTTCATTTAACCAAATTAAATGAAATACGTTATTATTGACAAAATCTATATGTTATGTTCTATATGTAAATTATAGTGAGTAACTCTATTGTATTTTGTTTCATAATGGAATGATAAATGTGATAGGTATTTTATTTCATAATTGAATGTTAAATATTATATGTGTTAATTGATTTATTTTGTCATGTTAATCTATCATGCTATGTTAGTTGACTTTTACATGATGTGCTTAATTGGAGATTGAATGTCCTAAATACGTTTATAGACTGAGTTTGAATCTTGAGGGTGGTAAGTTAGATATTAGTTCACTCACTCTAAATTTCGAGGGCAAAATTCTTTAACAATGGTAGAATTGTAACACCCTAAATTTTATAATAAACTATTTTATTAGTTAAGTACGGTTTTAAATAATTAAACTTTAGAAGACTCTCATGGAAGACATGTTATACATTAATGATTTGTATCATCCTATTGAGGGTAGCACTGCTAAACCGGCAGATAAATCTCACGCTGACTGGATGAAGATGAATAGAAAGGCAGTGACGTTGATTAGGTAGTGGCTAGCTCTGAATGTATATCCATGTGTTGAAATTTAAATAGATGCTAACAAGATGTGAGAAAAATTAAAAGAGTTGTATGAACGAAAGAATGTGCAAAATAAAGCATTCTTGACTCGAAAGCTGGTGAATATGAAATACAAAGATGAGGATTCAGTGGCATAACATATGAGTATTTTTCATAATACAGTGAATCAGTTGACAACCGCAGAAATTAAATTAGATGATGAGTTGCAAGCGTTGTTATTGTTGAGTTTCTTGCCTGATAATTGGGAAGTCCTTGTTGTGGCATTGGTCAATTCAGCTCCAAGTGGAAAGTTGAAAATGTCAACAGTTAAAGAGAGCATGTTGAATGAAGAAGCTCGAAGAAAGGAACATCGTTTGATTGGTTCTTTCGCAAAGTCATAAGCATTAGTTATAGAGTCATGGGAGAAATCAATCTAGAAAATTTCATAGACGCGACAACTCTAAAAGTTGTAGCAACTCAAGAAGTAAGTTAAGGACTAGAAAAGAAGTGATATGCTATCATTGTGGCAAAACAGATCACACAAAAAGAAATTGCAGGTTCCTTAAGAGAGATCAATCAAAGGAAATAGATGAACACAAAGAGAAGAAAAATGACAAAGATACTACGACAATTGCATCTGTTAGTAATGTCTACATTGTTAGTGATGATAATTTCATAAACCTTGCATGTCAGGATTCAACTTGGATTAATGATTCGGGTTCCTCATATCATGTTTCTCCTAGGCGTGATTTCGTCTCATGTTACAGTGCTGGTGATTTTGGCATGGTAAAAATAGGACATGAAGAAGTATGTAAAATTATCGGGGTATGGGAGATGTTTGGGTTGAAATTGGGATTGGTTGCAAGCTTCAATTGAAGAATGTTAGACATTTTCCTATTATCCAACTCAATTTCATTTCAGTGAAAGCCTTGGATATTGATGGTTATCACACTTACTTTGGTGGTGGTGGTATATATAAAATCAACAAAGGGTCCCTAGTGGTTGCAATGGAACAAAGTTCTTATTCTCTCTATAGAATTCCTACGAAGCTATGCAAGGAAGAAGTGAATGCAATTGAAGATGCATCTTCTGATTTATGGCATATGTGCCTCGGTCACTTGAGTGAGAAATGACTCAACATACTTATGAAGAAAAAATTTCTTCCAGTGAAAGGTACGTCTCTACAAACTTGCACTCATTATTTTGCTGGAAAAAAACATAGAGTTTCTTTTCATAATACTGGTCCTCATATGAGGCAAAATATTCTTGATTTAGTTCATACTGATGTTTGTATGATGGATAGTAAATCTCTTGGTGGTGCATCATATTTTGTTACTTTTATTGACGACCACTCTAGAAAAGTGTGGGTCTTTCCTTTGAAATATAAAGATCAGGTACTTGGAGTCTTCAAGCACTTTCATGCAAGTGTTGAAAGAAAAAATGGAAGGAAATTGAAATGTGTTCGATCAGATAACGGTGGTGAAGATAGAGGTCCATTTGAAGAGTATTGTAGAGAATATGGAACCAGGTTTGAGAAAACAGTTCCAAAGACACCTCAACATAATGGTGTTGCATAGAGAACGATTAATGACATAATCACATGTATGGTCTCTCATGCAAAACCATCGAAATCCTTTTGCGGTGAAGCAATAAAAATTGCGGTAGATTTTATCAATCTTTCTCCTTCTACTCCACTTGATGGTGATGTTCCAAATAGAGTGTGGGCAGGGAAAAATGTATTTTACCGTCATTTGAGAGTTTTTGACTGCAGATACTTTATTCACGTTCCAAGAGATGAGATGTCCAAGCTTGATAGTAAATCCAAACAGTGTATATTCTTCGGTTATAGTGATGAAGAATTTGGTTATAGATTGTGGGATCCGATTGACAAGAAAATTATTCGAAGCCGAAATGTGATATTTCTTGAAGACCAGGCTATTGAAGATTTTGATAAAGCTGAAAAACAGAAACCAAATTCCAGCAGTTACATTGATGTTACACCTAAGCCCCCTGCATAAACCTTTGTTGATGGGGGATATATACAGGTAGATGATGATAATGTAACTGATGATCATGTACCTCACCATGATGAGAAGGTTCCAGTTGAGCCATCAATCGAATTTGAGTTGAGAAGATCTACTAGAGAACGTCAACCTTCTCAAAGATATCCTTCACATGAGTATGTGATCATCACTAATAGTGGAGAGCCAGAGTACTATCAAGAAGCTATTACAAAAGTTGATAAAGAAAAGTGGTTGAAGGTCATGCAAGAAGAGATGAATTCCTTGCATGAGAATCACACGTTTGATTTTGTAAAGTTGCCTGATGGCATAAAAGCACTTAAGAACAAATGGGTATACAAGATAAAGGCAGAAGAGAATAGTTCTCAACCAAGATACAAAGGAAGATTGGTTGTGAAAGGTTTTAATCAGAGCAAAGGTATTGACCTTGATGAAATTTTTTCACCTCTGGTGAAGATGTCCTCTATCCGGGTTGTGTTTGGGTTAGCAGCTAGTTTGACCCTAGAAGTTGAACAACATGATGTGAAAGTTGCATTCCTTTATGGTGGAAGAGATCGATATGGAGCAACTAGAGGGTTTCCAAGTGAAAGGTAAAGAGCATCTTGTGTGTAAATTGAAGAAAAGTTTGTATGGGCTCAAACAAGCACCTCAACAATGATACAAGAAGTTTGATTCTTTCATGAAGAAACATGGGTACAGTAAAACCACTTCTGATCAATGTGTGTTTGTTAAGAAATTCTCTGATGGTGATTATATTATTCTCTTGTTATATGTGGATGACATGTTGATTGTTGGTCATGACACTAAGAAGATTCAATCTTTAAAGAAAGATTTGAACAATTCTTTTGCAATGAAAGACTTAGGTCCTACAATGAAAATTATGGGCTTGAGAATTACTCGTGACAGGAAAAATAATAATTTGTGGTTGTCTCAACACAATTATATTTAGACAGTTCTAGAGAGATTCAACATGAGCAATTGTAAACCTACTAGTACTCCACTTGCTACTCATTTTAAATTGAATTCTTATCAATGTCCTACAAGTGAGAAAGACAAAGAAGAGATGAAGAAGGTTCCTTATGCATCCTCAATTGGTAGTTTGATGTATGTTATGGTATGCACAATGCCATATATTGCTCATGCAGTTGGAGTTGTTAATTAGTCGATTTCTCTCTAATCCTAGTAAAGATCATTAACAAACAGTGAAGTGGATTCTCAGATACCTCAAAGGCACTTCCAAAGTGTGTTTATGCTATGGAGGTGGTGAACCTGTGTTCGATGGCTACACAGATGCAAATATGGCAGGTGATCTTGATTCTAGAAAATCTATTTCTAGTTATATGATGACGTTTGTAGGGGGAGCTGATTCTTGGTAATAAAGAGTACAAAAGCATGTTGTTTTATTTACTACTGAAGTTGAGTACATTGCAACAACTGAAGCTTCCAAATAACTCTTGTGGATGAAGAAATTCCTACATGAGTTAGACCTCAAGCAAGACAAGTTTGTGTTATCCTATGACAGTCAGAGTCCGATCCATCTCAGCAAGAATCTGACTTTTCATGCAAAGTCGAAGCATATTGCAGTGTGGTATCATTAGATACGAGATTCATTGAAAATTAAGCCATTTTTAATTGAGAAGATTCATACTGATGAGAATGGTTCAGATATGATGACAAAGACCTTGCATATGTCGAAGATGATATACTGTAGAAAGAAGACCGACATGGTTGAGCAGTACCTTTCTACTTGAGTCGTTATGGGGAGATTTGTTGGGTAGGGTGACTCCCTAAGTGGAACCCACCAAATTTTATTATTATTATTATTATTATTATTATTATTATTATTATTATTATTATTATTATTATTATTATTATTTTTATTATTATTATTATTATTTTTATTAGTATTAATATTGTTATTATTGAAAGAAAAAAAAAAGAAAAAAAAGGAGAATATATGGTATTATTGGGTCAGGCCCATGTGAAGGAAATAAAAGGGATTTAGAAATCCCTAAGAATGATGAATGAGAACAGTGCCAAAAAAGCAAAGGAAAAACAAGCACGGCAAAACAGAGAAGAGAAAAGGGTTTGATTTTGGTGGTGGTAACATGTGTGTAGCAAACTTGCTCTATTTGATCTACAAATTTAGTATGTTATTCTTACCACTGAGTTTGTTATTTTAATATAGTAGTTTTATCTTCTCTGAGAGTTACTTTGGCATATCCACTTTAGTGGGAGGTTGTTATAAGATTGTTATTGTTGATTGATGTTCCCTATTGTTATTATGAAGACTCTGGTGTACCAATTAATTATTATAGTTGAAGTTTTTACTGGACTAAGTCCCGTGGTTTTTATTCTTTCAATTTGAGGGAAATTTTCCATGTTAAAAATTGTGTTTGTGTCATATTTAATTTTCTGTCAATTATTTTTGCTCTGGGGAATTGTATTTTCTGTTTGGCCATTTATCTGCACATATGAGAGGAAAATATTATGTATTTTCTATTTGGCCATTTATCTGCACATATGATAGTTATCTCAAATTATCTCTGGTTTTTCCCAACACTCCCTCTGTCTCGCTCATGTTACAAGTAATTCAATCTATTAAAGTGTAACAAGTCATAGTCTCTAAGTGTAAATAAGCTAGATAGTGTAGTTGAGCCTCAATGACTTATAATCAATGATCATATATGTGGACACTATATAAGTGACAATGAGAAATAAATAAAGCATATGATTTACCATCATAATTGTGTCAGTTATTGTCATTTTAAGTTAGTTTATTCATGTTTCTTACCATACAAGAAAGCTAGTCTTCACCATCTAGTTCATGTTGGAGCTAACAGAAGCTAGTGAACTCTATAGGAGTTGATCCAAGGCTTATGAGAGAATAACAAAGTGTAAGAAAGTTTAATTGTGTTTTCTAACAATTGGTATCATAGAGCTTAGGTTGGATCTTGGGAAACAAGAGTGAAGTGGGGTTTCTTGGATTAATCATTTCATTCATGGATTAGGAAATAGTTTGAGGGAAAGTTGAGTGATCCGCGATGGTTGGAACAAATGGAAATGATTTTCTTGGTGCCAATTTTCCTATTCGTGATAGTAAAAATAAGGATCCTTTGAAGAAACAAATGGAGGTGATTTTTGGATTTCAAGAAATGACTGAAATTTGAAGATCTGATTTACTGAACTTGGAGAGAATCCAATTGAAGCACAAAATTGGCGTATAAGGAATCAAATAAAAAGGATTTTGAAGATTTGCTGGTGTTGCATCAAAGTGTTGATGTTGCAACCTTGGATAAGATATCAAATGTTGAGAGTGCTAAACACTTTCGTGACTCTCTTGAAACAAGTCATGCTGATGATAGAAAATTGAAGAAGTTTAGGCTTCAAATTTTGAGAAGACAAATGTAATTGATGTAGATGGAAGATGAAAAGAAGGTTGTTGTCTACTTTAGAAGAATTCAAACTCTCGCAAATCAAATGAAAACATGCAGTGAAAAGATTGATGATCAACTAGTGGTTGAGAAGGTAACTGAGAACTTTGACCCCGAGATTTGATAATGTTGTAATAGCTATTGAAGAATCCAAAGATCTATCTACTTTAATGATAAAAGAGATTCAAAGTACATTGGTAGCTTATGAACAAAGGTTGAATGAAAGGAAATCTATAAAGCAATTAAGACCGAGCGAGCCTTACAAACTCAAATAAGTAAACAAAAAAGTGGAAATGGAAAAGGCAAGTGCAACAAGGGTAAAGAAAGTGGCACCAGAATTATGATTAAGACAAGCCAAGATCATCAAAGAAAGGAGGGGAATGGTGAAGGCAAGCATGGTGGTAAGAAGTTTGGCAAAAGAAAAGTGTAGTGCTATAATTGTAAAAAATATGGTCACTTTGTTGATGAATGTAGGGGATAAAAGGTAGAAAGCTCAAAGTCTGATGATAAAGCTTAGGTGGCTTTTAACGGGGACTCAAACTCATATTAGGTGCTTCTCATGGTTACCACCAAGCTTAATGATGATAAGGATGAATCATGGTACTTGGATCAGGTTGCTCCAATCACATGACTGGACATAGGAGTTAGCTGCTTGATTTTGATGATACACACCATAGAAAAGTGAGGTTTGCATACATTAGCATTGTTAATGCTACTAGTAAAGGCAAAGTGATGATTAAGAAGAGGGATGGAGAAAACACATATGTGATTGATGTCTTATATGTACCATCCATCAAGAATAATTTGTTAAGCTGAAGGCCAACACGTGCAAAAGTGATTCACTATGCAATTAAAAGAAGGGAAGCTGAAGGTTTTTATGCCAATGAAATATTGGTATTGGCATCAGAGCAGGTTAAGGTAACTTATTCCTCGATCAATTACTCATGGCTTCCGCACAACCTGTTTTTAGAGACGGTGGTAGCAGTACCAAGCCACCATGTTTTGTTGGAGAGCACTACGATTTTTGGAAAATCCGTATGCAAGCGTATCTCGAAGCACAAGGAGACGATATATGGGATGCAGTTGAAAATGGTCCTCATATTCCAAAAACTGTCATCAATAACAAAGAAGAAATAAAGATAAAAAATTCTTGGACTGATGAGGATAAAAGAAAATTGCTTTTCGATAAAAAGGCTAAGAATATATTACAATCTGCATTAGGAATGGATGAGTTTTTCCGCATATCTCACTGTAAAACAGCAAAAGAAATATGGGATACGTTGGAAGTAACTCACGAAGGCACCATTGAGGTAAAGAGATCCAAACTCAACACACTATCACAAGAATATGAGTTATTTCGAATGCAGTCCGGAGAGACTATTCTAGATTTACAGAAAAGGTTCTCTCACCTAACCAATCATTTGACAGCACTCGGAAAAATCTTCACAAATGATGAACTAAATCTAAAAGTACTAAGGTCATTGACAAGGGCATGGCAACCAAAAGTTACAGCAATATCGGAAAAGAAAAGCCTATCCAAGATGTCTCTTTCTGCACTATTTGGAAAACTTCAAGAGCACGAAATCGAACTTGGAAGGCTAGAACAAAATGAAAGTCAAGAAAAGAAGAACAAAAATATTGCTTTAAAGACCGAATCAAGAGAACAAAGCAAAGAGAATGATTCAGATGAAGATGAAAATATTATCCTTCTTGTTAAGAAATTTGGTAAATTTCTTAAAAACGACAGAACATTCAAAAAGAAAAGCTTCAAGAAGAAAGATAATTCTACATCAAATCAAAATTTCACTTGCTTCGAATGTGGAAAACAAGGACATATTAAAGCAGACTGCCCAAACATTGCTAA
>NC_021162.2:3862970-3879152 GCF_000331145.2 Cicer arietinum
CAAATTTTCATAAAAAACTGAGTTTTTAAGCAAAACTGTGCTTATGTAGTCGAATACAAATGTCTGTATTCGAATACAAACTTTCCCAGATTTCCTGTATTCGAATACAAAGGATGCGTAGTCGAATACACGTTCCCAAAAAATTGTGTATTCGAATACAAGAAGGTGTAGTCGAATACACCTTCGCGTTTTTGCCCAGGTATAAAAGCTGCTTCACATATTTAGGGTTATTTTCTTTGGTATTCGAATACAACCCTAATTTCTCCTCTCTTCTCTCCAAAACTCATCCCTCCTCCTTCCATTCATTTACCCATTCACCCAACCTAACAAAATCCATTTCTCTTTACTTCCTTCTTGCCATTCCTTTTCAAATCTCTCACAACTCCCACATTACAACTCTCACATTTTCTCTAAAACCCACTTTCCCCAAAAATACCCTTTCTCACCATGGATGCCCGCAAACGAGGACCACACACCAAACATGCAGCAGTAGGTCCCTCACGAAAACAAACCAGGAATCCTAACATCACGGATTTATCCCGGCTTCTACACACACCGGAGAAAATTGATCGTTTTTGCACATTCTACTCGGACAAGCGCCTTATTATCCCAAAGTATGGTACTCTAGACTCTTTCTCTGACTTTAAATTTCCTGCGTTGCTCAAAGCACAACATGTTGAAGAGTTTATAGGCTACAAAGGTCCAGTTTATCCAGATTTGGTTAGGGTTTTTTATTGTAATCTCATACAAGAGGGCAAACTGCTAGTCTCGCGCGTTAAGGGTAAAGTTATTCGTTTAAATACCAAAACCATTGGCGAAATTCTGAATATTCCTTTTAATGGTGAACAATTTTGTCCAAACAATTTATGTGAATGGGGTGATATTTCTAAGTATGATGCGTATGTCTCTCTCTGTCGGTTTGATCGCCGCACCATGGAACAAAAGAGAGCTCAGGTAGGTTCCAAATATGCCCAGCAATGGTATGGTGTGGGAAATCTTACTGTTGATTATCGGCTTCTACACTATTTCCTTAGCTACATTCTGGTTCCAAAGGCTGGAAATTACTCCCAAATTTCGGAGTTTGAATTGCAAATTATGAATTTCATGTTTGAAGGTCGTCAACTTAATTGGGCATTCTTTGTGAAATCTATTATGTTTGGCTCTCACGAGGCAATTGGCTTACCCTATGCCAAGGAAGTTTCACGAATTTTGGAACACTTTGGTGTGGACTTCTCGGATGAAGTTATGTTTACACCCACCAAAGAAAATATGCTGGATTTAGGTGTCTTGCCTAGCATGCGGATAATATGGAATGAAGAGCTTGAAGCATTTGTGCATAAAGGTGATCATGGTCAACCATCTGATGATGCACCAGAGGACAATGCTGGACCCTCAAACGCAGCTGCTCAAAGAGATGACGATGGCGAGGACACTGCATCTGATGATGATTATATCTCCAATCAAATGATCATGACTCGCCTTGATTCTTTCCAAACCTTCTTCCAAACTCAATTCGACAAGTTGACCACCTCTATCGACACTCGCTTCACCAATATTGAAACTACTATTGCTCGCAATCATGACGCACTATCTCAAGACATTAGTAATTTATCAGACAAACTTGATCATTTCCACATTCCGACAGAATTTGATTAAGTCTTTAATTTTGTACTAAGTTAACTTTTCGCATTCTGTATTACTGTGATATTTGCTTTATGAACTCCTTTAAATATGTTGGATTTAGGTGTCTTGCCTAGCATGCGGATAATATGGAATGAAGAGCTTGAAGCATTTGTGCATAAAGGTGATCATGGTCAACCATCTGATGATGCACCGGAGGACAATGCTGGACCCTCAAACGCGGCTGCTCAAGGAGATGAAGATGACGATGACACTGCATCTGATGATGATTATATCTCCAATCAAATGATCATGACTCGCCTTGATTCTTTCCAAACCTTCTTCCAAACTCAATTCGACAAGTTGACCACCTCTATCGACACTTGCTTCACCAATATTGCAACTACTATGGCTCGCAATCATGACACACTATCTCAAGACATTAGTAATTTATCAGACAAACTTGATCATTTCCACATTTCGACAGATTTTGATTAAGTTCTTTAGTTTTGTACTAAGTTAACTTTTCGCATTCTATATTATTGTGATATTTGCTTTATGAACTCCTTTTGTCGTTTTAATTCTGGTGTATTTTGTATTACTCGTTTCGGGACATGTTATGTATTCACTTCTATGATATTCTGACTTAATCTCCATTTATGCTACTCTTGTTCCCTTATATGCCTTTTGTGTATGATTATGCTCGAAATGTGTATATCTCTTTTTCTTTTCTATTCTTCTTCTTTTTGATCATGTCAAAAGGGGGAGAAAATTTGGTACTGTTGTTGCATTTCAAACCTTGTATATTCGAATACACCATGTTGTATTCGAATACAACTTAAGTCAGAGGCAAAACGTTAAATGGTGTATTCGACTACACCCATCTGTAGTCGACTACATGCTAAGTCAGTAGCCAAATGTATTCGACTACACTCATATGTAGTCGAATACAAGTTAAGTCAGAGGCTAAAATACATTGATCTGTATTCGACTACACTGATGTGTATTCGAATACAAGGTGTAAAATTCGAATTTTTTAAACGTTACAAAGATGTGTATTCGAATACACATATACTGTATTCGAATACACCTGGAAACATTACAATTTTTCAGATCTGGAATGCCTCTAGAACATTGTAATTTTTCATCAAACCTCTTGGATCAATGGCCACGAATCTGAAAGGATGTTTTATGGAGTATAAATACCCCATAACTTCAGATCAAAAATCAACAATCCTTGATTAAATTCATTAAACAACTTTGAACAAAATTCTGATTTTTCTAAGTACTTGCATTAAATTTTCATATCATTCTAAAAGTTCTCAAGTACTTGAATTGCTATTGAGTTGTTTATCAATATACCACATCTTAGACTCATTCAAACCTTATTGTATCATTTGTACAAGTAAGATAGTGGTGTGCTATCTTAGAAGTTTTGTAGCAATAATCCCAGGGTGGGAGTTGTACATTCTCTGACAAGTATTGGATTAATCTCTTGTGGTGTTCAAGAGGACTGGACGTACCCTTGGTTATAAGGGGAACAAGGATAAATCTTAACGTGTTCATTTACTTACTGCACATTTTATTAAGCCTTGTTCTTAAACTCAGAAAATTCAATTACCATATCACTAAAAACGAGAAAATTTACTAACACCTAATTCACCCCCCCCCCTCCGCCTCCGTCTGTCCTTTCTCATCACCCCACCCCCCTTCTTAGGCGTACTTCTATACTTACATGATGTAATCTTAATTGTCCTAGAATAGGACATTCAAAGTGAATCTAAATACCACAAATGTACAATATTTATCTAGCTTCTGTGCTTATGGTGGGAGGTGGTTGTGGTATTTTAGATATGGATATTTCAATTTCAAAAGTCTAAGTTAGCTTGGTGTAAAGGTGAACAAACACGCAAAGGTGGTTGCATTAGGTTTGTCTAAATTTAATTGTTTTCTGAATTCTTAAACTAATTTTGGTTCTAGTAACTTAATTCTTTTAAAGGATCAAAGGCAGCAACAAAATAAGTAATACATAAGTAAAATATAACACACCAGATTTTATATTGGCTCACCACTAACTTGGTAGCTACTTCTAGTCCCCTCACAAAGAATGATTTATCCTCTAATTCAAAACTTGAATTACAATAGCAACTGACCCTGCAAGTTAGTATTCTCAAAACAACCTAAACCTACAGACTATTTTAGGCAACCACACCTTGACCATACAAATCAAGTCTTCTCTACACAACCTGAAACCTACAGATTGTTAGAGGCACACTAAAGCCGTTACTAGGCTAGGTTACAAGAGATTGGAATTGATTCGGATTTGCTTCTATTAAGCAGGTTGTTTCAGAAAAAATTCCACACTACAACAATTAGAATATTTTACTTTGAACTAGTATTTTACTAGAACTGAAAACCTTAAACTCTAAACACTTAGAAAATATTGAGCTATTTATGTTTTCTGAGTAGCTTTGGTTTTTAGGATTTATAAGTTTGTGAGTTTTTGCTTTCGTTCTTCATCTTTGATTGTTATTTATAGGGAAAACTAAGGCTTCAGTTTAGTCCTTTAGGAATTCTGAATTGTATCTTCATTTTAGCTTGGTCAACAAATATTTCTTCTAAATATAGTTGAGATTGATACGATCTTGATAATATGACTGTTAGGAAATTTTTTATTTCCGAATCTGATATAAGCAATTCTTCTAGAAGATATTGTGTGTATTTGTTCAGATTACATTTCCAAATTGATTCATTTGAGACCTCCTTCATATGCTTGATTGGATTTGTGAAGGAACAAATTAGGGCTTTTTTTTTACCTTCAGAAGTAAGGATGCAACTAAGTCCACTTCAGTATCTTGCTCAATCTATCAGAGTCTTTGACCTTCCATCAGAGTCTTTGACCTTCCATCAGAGTCATTCACTTTTCTCCATCATAATCATTGACTTTTATGCTTAATAGTCATTGACTTGATTGTTGGAGCCATATGTTGTGATGCTTGAATAACCATAGTCAAAGGCATATGCAAAGTTGTGTGACTTAGAATTTATGGCATGGGCAACTTCACCTTTGTTTTATAATCATAGTCAATGCAACTTCACAGACTGCTTATTAGAGGTAGCATTCTAGAACATGTTGCAATTATTTGAGCAGTGGAATATGAGCTTTAAAGGCAAGCTTGAAAATAGTAGACTTCAAGGTAAGGTCAAAAATATTTTTCATCAGAAGCATGCTAAAGTTATTGTTCACTAAAGGCATATTACAATTACTGTTCATCAGAGACATGTTATAGTTACTCTTCATCAGAGACATGTTATAGTTACTCTTCATCAAAGACATGTTATAGTTACTCTTCATCAAAGGCATGGAAACTCCACAAACACGCTGAATCTTCAGAGGCCCAAAATTCTTCAGAGGTATGGTGACTTCCTTTGATCACTTCCTCTGATATCTTCCTCTAATAATTTTCTTCTTATTTATTGCTTTTAATATCTTCTTTTGTTTTCTTGTTCTAATTCCTTCACACTGAATGAAATTATTATATTAGTGCAATAAATTGTTCTCACAAAATACATTTGTCAACATCAAAACAACATGGAGGGAATGTTCGAGGGCCCAACTTGGTTCCAACATGGTGTGCAACGAATTGTGATTAGTCTGCTTACGTTGAAGCAACCAGATGAAGTGTGTGAGGGTTGTCTAGTCAACAAGCAACCTATGAGCAAGTTCAAAGAATATGCTCAATCATGAGCAAAGAAGTCCTTGGAAGTGGTCCATTCATATGTTTGTGGTGCATTCAGAAGGGACAACAAAAATTATTGATTAATAGAGATGTGGTGTTTAGGAAAACTAAAATTACCACTAGAAGCAAGGGTCAAATCAAAAGCAAGAAAAACATAATGATGATGGGAGAGTTCAAATTGAGGTGGAGCCATCAAAGGTGTATGCAACCTTAAAACATAGCTCAACATATGATCAAGTATCCATCATTGAACCTCATACTTATGAAGACAATGAAAAAGTGAAGGATGAAGAGAACCTTACATATTATCTTTTAGCTAGAGATAAGGATAGAAAGGTTGCAAAACCTGTTGGTATATATGACCTCGTAATAAGCGGAATATATCAGAATGTATTAGTTCTTTATGAAATTAAATCAATTTCATACACACAGCGGAAATTAAATTGTGGCATACAAGATTAGCAAGTTTTATTAGATTGATATAAGATTAATCAAGATGCATACAAGTCAAATTATCGGATTAAACAATATCACTTATTACAGAATATGTTTAACATGCATCTAATTTTAATCACATATACAGATATATCAAGATAGTAAATCAAAGGAGATAAGGGTTAGAGAAGATTGCACCAAGGATTTATACTGGTTCAGTTGTCCACTTGACAACCTACATCCAGTCCTGCAAATCCAAACGGATTTCAGATTTTCTTCTCCAATAGAAAGAATCAATTACAGATTGTCCAGTTTCCTCCCCGAAACCTATCTATCTTAATGATCTATTTCCTATTGATCACCCTCTGATCCTTGTAGATACTCAGCAACCTATCACAGAATCAAAGTACAACTCTTTCTTGTTGAGCACTCTCACCCAAGAAAGTAGTCACCAGTTTCTAGCTGGATTTTCTCGCTTTGTTTTTTGTTTCAAAGAATTATTACAAACAGAATACAGAAAGAACAAAAAGTAGTCTTCAATCTTGGTCAATATGGCTTCTCACAATTCTGGATATTCAAAGATTTGTTTATGAGAATCCTTGTCTTTCAAGATCACTTTTCCAGCTATCTTTTTGATTGTTGATAATCCTCTTTTTCTATTTGATCTGAAAAAGTAATCTCAATGTATTAACCAAGTGTTATTGTGTATCAAGAATATTCAATGTATATTTCAGATTGATATCATTGTTATTATCATTCATGTTATTGAAAGACAGATTGAAGACAGTTTATATAGTTTCTGAAAAACACATTAATCAATCGATTTACCAATCGATTTCGTAAAGTGATAAACCAGTCTAATCGATTTGCCAATCGATTATCGTGTGTCTTGTTTTTCTTGAATCTTGAAACTATATAACCCAATCGATTTACCAATCGATTCTTTAAACAACATTTCTCAGTGATTATGTTAAGACTGATATGAATCGATTTCGTAATCGATTGCAGATGTTATGTTCAAACTGAAACACATATCAATCGATTCCATAATCGATTTATCAAATCTTCATAATCGATTAACAAATACTTAAAATCGATTTGGTCACACGCTCAGAGTTCACTGGGTTTTCAAAAGGTTTTGTCAATCGATTTGCCAATCGATTGAGTTTAAGTCAGTGACTCAGCTATTTTGATACTAATCGACGTGCCAATCGATTTGTATGTATTTGTCTGAAAACGTTCTTACCTGGGATTTGGTTCAATCGATTTCCCAATCGATTTCGACCAAATTTAACTTGATTGAAATATTACAACATAGATTGTCCAATCGATTTGTATGTCACAGGAAAAGTTATTTTGCAAGTGATTTTTATGTAATCGATTTGCCAATCGATTACCCTTAAAACTGGGTTTCCACTGTGACTTATCCAATCGATTTATTTCAATCAGGTTTACTTTGTGAATTGTATAATCGATTTGTCAATCGATTACCCTCAAAACTGAGGTGCTACTGACTTGTGCATTTTCAATTTCTAATTCAGTCAGTCGATTGTCCAATCGATTATACCAACACAAACAGTTGTGTTTCCTTACACCCTTGTTATGAAATCGATTTCCCAATCGATTTGCTTTATTCAAAAGTCAACTTTTGTTGATTTCTTGTGTTTCAAGCAACCTGTTCCAAGTGTGTAGGATTTGATTGTTGTTCCTGAAATCTTGCTCAATTCAAATATTAGATTTATCATGTATTGTATGAACATTGTTGAATTATTAATTATGTCAAAATTAGGAATCAAAGGATCAAAATCCAACAAAACCTCCAAACATATTTAGTTTTGGTGGTATGGTGGCTTTTTGCACTTAATGCAGATGAAGAGATTAAGTTTGAAGATCCTAGAACTCATCAAGAAGCAATAAATTGTTGTGAGTCTCAACATTGGATTGTAGCAACGAGGGAAGAGCAAGAATCTTTGCATAAGAACAACACTTGGAAGTTGGTTGATAAACCAGTTGGTAAAAAGCTTGTAAGTTGTAGATGGATTTATAAGCTTACATAGGGAATTCCTGTAGATGAGATTGCCAAGTTCAAGGCTAGATTGGTGGCAAGGGGATTCGCACAAAGAGAATAAATAGACTGAAATAGTCCCCTAGACAATGGAACAAGAGATTTGCCAGTTTAATGATAAAGATTGATTTTAATAGGTGACAACATGACAACTATGCTTATTGGAAGAAGACATAAGTTAGGAACGTTGTATATCTTCTCTTTTATGTGGATGACAAGATTGTTGCTTGCAAAAGAAAATAGGAAATGAATAAATTTGAGATGAAAGATATGGAGGCTACCAATAAAATCCTTGCTATACATTTTCTGAGAAAAATGGCAGTAAGGACTTTGATAATATCTAAAAAGGAATACATTACAAAGGTGGTGAAAAAGTTCAATATGGACTTGTCCAAGGCAGTGATGACTCCAATGGCACAACACTTCGAGCTCTCCAAGTTGGACTCACCAAAGACTAAAGATGAGATCTCAATTATGAAGAAAAATTCTTATGCCAATGTGGTAGGCAGTTTGATGTATGTGATGATTTGTACAAGACCAGATATAGTCTATGCAGTAAGTTTAGTGAGCAGACACATGGAAAATCCTAGAAAACTTCACTAGGAAACTTTGAAATAGATATTAAAATATTTTAGAAGAGTCACTTTATTGGGTTTGACATATGTCAAACATGAAATCAACAAATTTAAAGTGATTGATTATATTGACTCAGATTATGTTGGGTGCTAGGACACAAGGAGGTCCTTAACTAGATCACCTATTGTTGGCTTATGTCTTTCTATTTTTAGTTTGGGAATTAATAAGGGTAGTTAAATTTTGTTATGAATAATAACAGAATTAGTTGTTAGCCACTTAGATGTAAATGTTTGTATATAAGTCAATTCACATTTTACATTTAACTTAAATGAATAACACAAATTTATTTTCAAAAGTTTAATATTTTCTATTCATAATTTCAACTTCAAGAATGAGTATCTTTTAACAATATTTATATGTTAAAACTTTTTTGACCCCTCTAAAGAACCATCCAAGCTCTAGCTTACCTATGCTTATATTTGGCTTGAAGAAATAAATTTTTAAATTATGCTTTTCATTTCTTTTCTTTTTTTTTTTCACGAAAAAATTATGTTTTACTTAATCATATTAAACTTTAGATGTATCAATTAGTACTTACAGTGAAAAATCATTTTTTTTTTCTTTTTCTTTTGACTAAAGTGAAAATCAATCTTATGAAATTTTATCCCCTACATGGTTAGATCTATAGGAATCAAATTATTTTTAAATTCAAAAGGATTCCAGAAGTATTGCACTATATAAATGGTGTAGAATATCAATACATAAGTTCAGTTTAGTAAAAATTAACTCATAGATATTTGAATTATTTAAATTATTAATTTATTTAAATTATTTAAAAAAATTAAAATTATATTTAATATAAAATATAATAAATAAATTATAATGGATAAAAAAGTATTTTAGTTACAATAATAAAAGTAAAATTAACATAAAAAATGATAAAATATAAATTATAAGTAAGGGTGTCGATAAATCAGACTGTCCGACATGGGTATATGACTTAATTTATGATAAGCCTCACTCAAATGAAGCATTTTATAAATAAGTCTAGGCTTTTATAGAAGTCTATTTAACTAAAAAGATTATACTATAAGTTATAAAAAAAAATTATGTCCACTACGCTGACCTATTTAATTAAATATATATAATTTTGTTATTACTATTATATATTAGATTTTGAACTTATGTTAAATCATATTTTTTTGCTAACTTTTCAATAATTTAATGGTTAAAATGCACTTTTGATTTCAAATTTTAAAATACAATGATTTTGGTTCTCTAGTTTCAAATTTTTTATTTTAACTCTTTAACTCTTTTTGAAAATAGTTGATCCCTCTTAATTTTAACTTGATCAACACGACACTGATGTGACGTAATTTTTTTGCTATGATTACATGGATTATATAACTCTTTTTTTTTTTTAATTTCTAGCTCATTTGATTTTTGTAAAAATTGCCGACTCATGTTTTATAATTTAAAATAAAATTGCCAAATTTATTTTTTTTAATAAGTCACTTATTTTTTCAAAAAACAAATTGTCAAGTATTCTATTTTGTTGATAATTTAAAAAAAAATCAAAGACTTAATATAATTTAATCATTTATCTTTTATTAATATTTATTTTGATTTTTAATATTTTTTAATTTATTTTAATTATTTATCTTTTATTTAATAATCGTTTCAACCTTCAATCTTTCATAAAATGATATAAACTTTTTATTATATTAAGACTAAAATCGATATTACATAAAAAAATAAACAATGAAAAGGAATAAAAAAGATAAAGAATCAAAACGAATAAAAAAATAAATAATTAAAATTAATATTAGATAAAAGATAAAAGTGAAAAATTATATTTTAGTGAAATTAAAAAAAAATGAAATAACAATATTAAAAAAATAAATGAATTGGCAATTTATTTTAAAAATAAAAATAAAACAAATGTGTTACATATTTACCTACTCATGAAAAAAATATAACATCATGTATGTCATTTGCAAAAGAAGTTAAAACTAATAACATCATGTATGTCATTTACAAGCTTTGGAGCGTGAACCGTAACCAAAGATTTTATTCTTCCATTTTAAATTATTAAAATAACCATTATTGATATGTATATAATTTCTATTTTTATTATTTTCATATTTAGCCTTCTCTATTTAGTTTATATAGTTATTTTAATGTGACGTGGAATCTCAATTATTGCCGCATTATCATTCCGAAAATATTTAGATCCAATTTTCCTCATATTAAAAACAATTAGAGGATTAAAATTACGTATTTAAAAATAAAATAATCAAAATTCAGAAATAGATAAAATAAATGAATTAAAACTAATAAATTTAAAATGTTATTCTAAATCTCAAATATTTTATTTTAATAGTTTATTAATTTGTTAGTGTTTTTAAATTAATTTAAAAATATTAATATAAAATAAACTTTTAAATATATTTTTAAGTCGTATCATACCTTCACAAAGGTTAAGCTTAAGTATAAAAAAAAATTTATAACATACAAGATTCATATTTTATAAAATCTAATTTTATCAAGTTTATTTTCACCTTTAATTATAAACTCAAAATCTATTTTAAATAACTTATAAAAACACTATAAACTCATAAATAAGTGATACTAAATACATCTTATAACTTATAAATTATAAACAAATAAATAAGTAATCTGTCAAACAAGTCTTATAATTTATAAACTATAAATTTAAATTAGTATTTGTGACTTACCAAACATACCCTTAAATTTGTAGCATTAGATCATGAAATTTTCTAGTGAATTGAATGAAAGTTTAAACGTCAGCCACAAACTTTGAAAGAGGCTGATGAGATATTTAAACATTTTTTCCATACTAAAAAAAGGAAAAAAACAAAATCAAACCCAGTGTGAAAGGCATCTACCATGTTCCGTATAAAAGCATATAACTCTATAACTGATTGTCATGTAATGTATTTTGAATCTTTTTTCCAATTATTCTTTTTGTGACTTTTTAGATACCTTTAGAGAGAGAATATCCATTTCCTTATTTATAAATATATAGAGATATTTCACTACCAAGGCATTCTTAAATACATTTTTTATTTAAGTGTGCCAGGGAGAGGGACGTATATCTAGAAGTTTTAATTAGATATCTATAGTCCAAAAAACATAACAATAAATACAATATGTCATTATCATTAACCAAAAGTTTAAATACTATAAAATGGATGGAGAATCTACTTGCTCGAGAGCAACTCTCCTTAGATTTACTTGATCCACTTATTAATTCTTTACAACCATTAAATTTTGCAAATCTAATTATTATGGGATGTTTCTATATTATTTTAATAGTTATGCATAACAAAAAATAATATATTAAATATTGAATTAAATTTACTTTATAAATTATTAAATATTTTTAAAATTTTATGAAAATTATAAATTTAATTTATTTAATAAAAACTATTAATTTGATGGTTGAATCAATAAAATTTACTATCCACAAAATTATTAAGTAGCGTTACTCTAATAAAAAATAAGAGTTAGTGTTGAAGCAGATTGATCCTCATCTTGTAAAATTATACAATTATATATTTTTAAAAATTGAAAATATATCAACAACTATAAATTATAATTATAGATATGTATCTTTATATTTTGATTCTTTTTTTCATTTTTAAGAGTGTAAAAAATATTCATATATTAAATATTTACGTAATCATCCAACAGTTAATGAAGAGACTCTTACTAATTAATACAAACAAACAAAAATTGCAGATGAAAGTTCATCTATATAATACCCAATCAAGGGGTAGATAACCTGAGAAATTTGAAAATTTCTTTGTTTTAATTTTTCTCAGGTAAGGTTTATGTCCACCCCAAATTTTTTTTCCTTTTCTTTAATGAATTTTTTGCTTATCGAAAAAGAAAATATCAAATATATATATCTCTGTGTGTGTAAACTAACAAATTTTCAATAATTTATGACACACTGTTACCTATTTAATTATTTACAAATAAAATCGTTTAATTATTTCAGTTAAGACAACACTTAATTTTCATAGAACAAATATTAAATTATTCAATGACTGCAACTATAATATAAAACAATTATTAAATTAAGATGAAAATAGCTTATGTATAGTAAAAACTGTGTGTTCAATCTTCACCCAGTGACTCTCCGACAATTAACTTTGATCATTTAAAAAAAATTAGTGTTATAAATACTTATAATTATGAGTGTCGGTTTTAGAATTTGAGTTGAACTCTATAATACTTTATCATACTTTATTTTATTTAATGTGAGATTCTTAATATATTTTTTCATATCTTCTTACATTCAGATCAGACATTATCTCATTCAAAATAAGATATATTTTTTTAATATTAGTTCTAACTTTTTCATTGGAGAAATTCTAAATTCTAACTTTTGACTTATATTAACTTGATTCAATAAAAATATAGTGTTGAAAAGAGTCTTTTTCACATCTCCCATAAAATAATTGCAAAAGTTTGCAAAAAAAAAATTAGATGAGATAGTACGATTTTTATCTAGTTTAATGATGATGTCGAGTTTGATGAGGTAGTACGTTTTTAGAGAGCTATGTTTATATCATTTGATTTGACATAGAGAATTGGTCTTTATAGTTGTTTGCACAGAATACCCAATTTATACCAAAAATATGCGCAAGAGATGATTGAGTCCATACTTATTACTTATTATGAACTTACATTATGTCATATTTTTGTTATTAGCCTATGATTAAATGTTATTAAGGGTTTTCTAACTAGTTTGGAAAAGATGCAGCAATAAAAAAATCATGGTGTTAACATTATGGAAGAAAGATTCGACTGATTTGTATTATTAGAAAAAAATAAATATAAATTTTTTTATAAATATTTAATACTATCAAAAAAAATCTATTTTAAATTGAGACATCGTCTTTTCACTTTATATTTTTGTAATAATAATAAAAATTTAAAATTTAAAAAAAAAAAAAAAAAAAAACTTATGGAACAAACAACGCTCACTTTTAAAAGCCAGGCTGTTCAAATGAAATGACATAATCTACTTTATAGTTTTACAAATAGAAGTATTGTGTTGTTTGTGTGTGTCTCAAGTCTTTGGCTAGAATGGATAAAAGTGAGACATTGTGATCTATAATAGACCACAAATCATTTTACTCTTAGATTGATTTATCATCATTATATTATTTATTCGAACACATCAAATCAACGGACATGGTGGATAGAACTTTGGTGGGATAGCGAAATAATCCATTTATCCAAAAACTTATATTCGTCCATTATAATATATTAAATTCAATCCACCATTTCATACTTAGGATGGTTAGCAATTTATCCATTTATTTTTCTAAATCCGTTGGATCTTCCTTAAAAAATCATAGGCCTTTAGATCCCCTTATGTTGAAATTTAAATCTTATGTTAGAGACCACACCATCAAAATTTACATGTACAGTGCTTGAGTTATAAGACCTTTTTCCTAAAAAATAAAGTTATGAGACTTTTAATGGTAAAATCTCCAACATAATTAACTATTTAGCCCCTTAAATTAATAACTACTCAAGCATATCATTTGTGGCATAATTTTAAAAGAGATGGGCATCCAATTAGTGCTTCCATATCTAAATGATTGTCGTACCTAGTTTTGCCAAACAAGGATTAACAAAATCATTAAATGCCCTTACTTTTAAGGAAAATACAACCACAAATGCATTTTTAAAATCCGCTCTATCTTTTCAATTAATGGTGAGTGGTGACTCCAAGAGGCAAGGACAAAATTGAAAAGAAATTGTCACTACTATTTTGGGTTACAAATAATTCCAAACAAACAACAACATAAAAAATGAGAATTATGTTGAATAAAAGAGAAAGGGGAACTTTTTCAAATAACACTGTTTTTTCAACCATGGAAAATCTACTCAGAAGTTCTTGACCAAAAGATTTTGTTGTCATCTTAATATATCAACCACCAACAGACATCCTACTGATTATTAATAATTAGAGACAATACATTCCCTGGCCTGATGTTAGTAATTAGAACTAATAAAAAAATATAAAGTTGATTTAATGATTAAAATGGAAGAGTTGAAGAATAGAGTGATAAAAGGTCGTGACTTCGATGTTCTACCCACACCAAAAGCTAACAATATTAAAATTTCAATTACTAACATTGTCGTTCGCCATCTGATGTTAGTATTGGCTTATAACACCAATCATAAGCCAACGTGAGGTGAAAATCAATGACCACAATAATACAACACAAACAAAATCATTTAATTCAAACAAGAAAAATGCAAAGCAGCTTAAAAACAATGACAAATCTTCTCAGAATAGCTCATAAAAAAACGTCAATCATAGCCTTGTCACTAATAATTGATGAGTTGGACGTAAAAAGGTTTTAGTGGTTGATAGTTAGTTTAATGTGAAATTTTTAGCCTTTTTTTTATGGCTTCATTACCTAACAACAAACTACTTTTGAGATACGCATAGAGATGCTTTCTACAAAATTCTCACATCACAGCTAAAGTGTTAGTTCTAAATTCTAACAGAGTAAGTTTCTATGCATATGTTTGAGAACAACTCAGTGCTGTTAGGGATTTCACGATATAAACTTGCGGTGAGGCTAAAGCTCCGAATTGGAGTTCTAATTTTTACGGTAAAACGCGAAAATGGATGAGCTACCGTGTTTCCGAACACACGCTGGAAATATCAAACATGCATGATCAGTTTTCAACATCGTTATGGTATTTTACCTCAATTGTGAAAACTCCAAATCAAACAAAGAAACCTCAGAGTTCAAGGCTTTGCAAATATAAATTGTGTTCAATACCTTACACTATAGAGAGGGATTGTTCTATCTGCACCCCACCTGGAAGATGAACACATTTGTTATGTAGCATTCATACATGAACAATCTGAAATTACATAACATTAAAACCAAACCAAAGGCTAATCTGCAATAGCAACAAAGGCTGATTCTTTCATGACTTCCCCAGAATTATCATCAAAATGATAAAATTAAACTCTGATTACATCATTGTTACCAAAGCAAATCCCATATTCAGGATTGGCTAATAATAATGATTACCCATAGAAAAACCGGGGTATCCAAAGATAGTTTGAAACTGAAGACATCTATATGTACAATGTAAGCATATTCACATGCAAAATAAGACATATCTCAAGTATCTCACGAGCCTGAGCTCCTTGCTTTAGAGGACACGAAGCTGTGCAAGGAAAGCAGCACATAGATCCAAGAAAAGAAACTGCGGACCATGCACCCTTTGAAGATCAAGCAGATACTTTTCTTCCCGAGTTTTGTAAAGCTGTCAGAGATGTGAACATTAGAATTAGAGAATAATCTGGAAAAGAATTATAATTACCAAATAATGACAAGTTACACAACTAAGAAGATAGTGGCTCCAAATGCATATATTCACTGTCAAGAAACATCAATGATTTAAACATGTTGACCGTTACCATCTACTCTTTAGTTATAGCTTTTTTTTCTGGACATTCTGTAACTATAAACCACTTATCTCACTGTATAAATGAAATTTTCTTTTCATGTCAAATGCAGTAGGGATTACGGTTCTAAATGTACATTACCTGCACTTCAAATTTGACCACATTTGAACTAGAAACAGCCTCGTTCTCAATAATGCTGGAATCATCTCCAAAGTAATGATTATTATGCCCAGAATTGTTCACCATTCCTCCATGATTACCAGGAA
>NC_021162.2:3879241-3888163 GCF_000331145.2 Cicer arietinum
AATGCCAGCAACCCACCTGCACTTCATGTTGTAGTGCCCAATTTTCTTCCAACAAACATTTAATTCTTGCAGAGCTTTAAGGACCTCAGTCATGATCTCACGAGGATGAGCTCGAGACTGTCACAAGTTATAAAACAAGAAAGTAACTACCAACAAAACATTATAGCTACAATTTTCTGACAGCATATATTAACAGCTAAGAAGCTGTTACATACAAAATTATGCATCTTCACCTAACAACCACATAGATATTTGGAAAGTTTATTTTTGACAACAGGAATATCGAAAGTGCACATGTCCAAAGAGGAAAGGAAGGAGCAACAAACTCAACAGCTCAAACTTTCATGGAAGAGATGGAACAAATTAGACAAATAAAATAAATCCAACAACTATTTCTGCCAAAAATCTAGATCATCACGTGGTCGCCATACCTGAAGCCCAAGAGCCCATTTTCTTTCAACAGGGAGTGGTCTCAATCCTGCTCCTGGATAATCCATATAGCCTGGAAAACGATGTCCAACAACTGAAGAAGCAACTTCACTGGGGTGCATTTGGTTAAAAGTAGAGTCCTAAGTAGTCACATTATAAAACCAAAACTAATGAGTAATATCAATTAAAAAGAAGACATGCAAAGAAGTACTGAAATATAAGATCAACTAAGAACACGGAACAAGCAATTCCATGGTTAATAGATCCACAAAGGGTCATGTTCAAGCTAGGCAGATAAACTTGATGACATGGTTGACTAATATGAACCTCACCCAAATTATAGAAATTACTGAGCTGAAACCGAATTCAGCACTCAAACCCAAAATGCAGCAACCGCTTTGAGGGGCAAGTTTCCTCTCTCCTTCTCTTGATTTTTCCTTGCCCCTCTCCTTTCCTTTCTCTCCTTTTATTCTATCTGAATCCCTTTTCTCCCATCCCCTCATACATGGTTATAAAACAACACATGACGGGTCAATCTTATTTGACCAGAAACCGGATACACCACCGCTCTGGTCATGTCAGTAGATCGGATATGCAATCGAGCCGGTGGTGACCTCAATCAACTGGCTATAAACAAGATCGAACTGATAAACTTCGTACTTGTTTTGCAAATGAACTTGGTAAATATATTGCAAAAAGGAATCAGAGTGAAACCAGAAATAATAGAAAGAAAAGAAATAGAAACAAGGAAGAAAAGCATGGAAGAACAACAAATACAAACCGAAAGAACTGGTGAAAACGCAGAAATCATAGAGACTAAACGGCAGCTTTGTTGAAATGTATCAAATGGAAGACATTTAGAATTAGAGCGATGGGCTTGGGCCTTAATAAATTAACTTAAATATCATAAATAAAAAATAACATAAACGACAAAAGTTAAGTCACATTGATGGCACACTACTTGCTATAAGGCGAAAGCGCACTATTTATTGTAGACCCAGAAGTTGTAGCCAGTAGGCTTGGAGTTAGAATGGGAATTGAATCCACATCAACACAATGCCAACAAAGCAAATTAGCCACTGCACCAGGACCAGCATATGCTATATCCTTTGGTGTGTGTGTGCGTGTGTATATATTTGGGAATCGATTCTGCATCTACACAATGCCAACAAAGCAAATTTGCCACTGCACCAAGACCAGCTTATGGTAAACCTTGATATATACATTCAATTATTTTCTTTTATACTATATATATATATATATATGGGGCATATCAAATGAGAGGATGTGTTATAATGAGAGATGAAAGAAATGAATCTTAGCCATTGATCAAATCATGAAGGGCTAAGATTAAAACAAAAAGTCATGTGAAGTTTTTAAGTGGCCATGTGACACTTAAATTACTTTCAATCATGACCATCCATGTATGATTGTATGGTCCAAATTTAATCTTCTCATCTCTCATTATAATACATCCTCTCATTTGATATGTTCTCATATATAGTATAATAGTAAATAATTTGATACATACCATCTCATGTGGTCCAATTAGTGATCCCCTAATTCGACCACTGACCCAGTACCCCAATAGAGTCAATGACCTGTCCTGAGTTTAATAACACTTCCCTCACTTACTTCATTAGGAGGTTGTTACAAAGTTACCCCACTTTTTCACCACATTTCCCATGCAGCTTTCTGTCCCTTCCCATTTTCCTGACTTGCACCCAAGTAATGATTAAATTCCTTTCACCACATTTCCCATGCAGCTTACTGTCCCTTCCCATTTTCCTGACTTGCACCCATGTAATGATTAAATTCCTAACATTCACACAAAACTCATACAGTACATAACAATAAATCCATATGGCTAAGCATATAATTTACACAAATCCGAGAACAATGTCCTCTGACTGATTAATAAGCTAAATCACTTCATTAGGACAGACTACTAATGAAATCTTGAGTAGTTAAGCTAAAAAGAAACCCACCATGGACTCTTGATACTCAGCTCCAAGATAGCCACTGGAAACACGGAATCGGTTGTCCAATAATAAATAGTACGCCACAGTACCCTGGAACATATGGCCAGTAATCAGAAAAAATCTGGCAGATACACAAGGAGAAAATGATAGGTGCAAACCTCATTTTGTATCCTGTTGCGAAGAGACTCAATCAATTGATTCCTGTCAAATCCCATATTCACCACTTCCTGAAGGATTTCCTCATCAATCTACACAACCATAATAACTTTCAGTTCAGTTTGACAGTTTGCATTGATTATAATTTATAATATCCAGTAACAAACACCGTTTTATCCACAATATGTTTGTGTGTATTTAAACTGTAAAAGATTGAAAACAGACAGAAAATAGCTGAAAGACACCACACCACAACCCTGAAGACATGTGGTTTGTGTAGTTCCCAAGGTTTGAAACAAAGAATTTTCACATAACGTTAATCTTTTTTTTAACTATGAAGAATAAAAAAGCAACCTTTTGCATTAACTATAGAATATAATTTTGCAGAAGAGTGAAATAGGAGAGAAAAAATGGGATAACCCAATGGATGTCAAAATAAACCTTTTTAGCCTGTTGCATTGTATCGGGGGGCGGCACAGCTAAATAACGCGGAAGACGGGCTTGGAACCACGGATGTTGGCGGATCTCAGGTATGGTCATCCTCTTCATTGGGTCAACCACAAGCATCCTTGGTATTAAATCTCTAGCACCCGGTGACAAATGACTAGGAAGAGTGTATATTCCTCCCTATATAAAATAATATGTGATGATCAAACTCTGACAGCAACATCATTTAACAAACAAATCTTATTTGTGGAATGTATGGTTCTCAAAAAGTAGTACCTTTATACGGATACATAATGGTTTAATTCATCTTCAAAGTTGTCAACAGAATATAAAACTACTATTAAATAAGTATGAATAATATCCAAATCAATAATTAATTATTAATTACAAAAATAAAATAAACATCGGCAATACCTTAATTTTCTTGAAGAGATTTGGAATGTTTTCATCATCAAAAGGAAGAGTTCCACAAAGAAGAGCATATAAAATTACACCACAGCTCCAGACATCTACTTCAGGTCCAGCATACAGTTTCCCAGAGATAACCTGTGAAAAAGAAAATGTTTAACCAAGAAACATCAATCACAAGAAATAGAAAATATGTGTGTAACACACACACAAATAATAATAATGATGATGACAACGATGATGATAACAATATTAATAATAATATAATAATAATAACAATAATAATAATAATAACAGCCATTATTATCGTGCATTCCATTACAAATCAAAGAATTTCAAACCTCAGGAGCTGCATAGTTGGGGCTTCCACAACTGGTCTTCAGAAAGTGCCCATCACGCATTATGTTGCTTAATCCAAAATCAGCGATCTTGACATTGTACTTAGAGTCCAAAAGCAAATTTTCAGGCTTCAGGTCTCTATGAACAACCATATTCCGGTGACAGTACTCAACACCAGATATTATCTGGTCCGAAAACAGAAGCTAGCTTAAATAATCTGTTACCAGCAAAAGTTTATCAAGTACACAAAGTAGTAAATAATCCTACCTGCTGAAAAAAATTACGAGCTTCATCTTCTTGCAACCTACCCTTTTCTACAATGTAATCAAATAGCTCCCCAGACTTCACATACTCCATGACAACAAATATGTCAGTTGGAGTTTCTATGACCTCATACAGTCTTATAATGTGAGGATGCATGAACAATCTTAAAATTTTTATTTCTCTTCTCACTGCAATAAATTTGGAAGAAACAAGAGGGAAAATATTGTAAGCATATTTAATTAACAAGACAGACCAGGAGCAAACAGAAGATTACATAAACTAAAGAATAAGGAAATCGGTTATATTTCCCCTCAAACTCCACAGCATTAGAAAAGGCCCACAATATTCACAAAAACAAAATGAAATTGCAACAAAATTGTAAATATATATATAAAAAAAAGATCCACAATTTGATGAAGATTTAAAATTATTGATAAAAAACAATACAAACCTTTTTCTTCCATTTCCTGGTTCTTTATCTTGCGACGGTTAAGGATCTTGACGGCAACCTTATGACCAGTCAATACATGCTCAGCAATTTTTACCTTGCCAAAGGATCCAATACCAAGTGTTTTTCCCAATTTATAATTTGGTAAAAACAAGTCTGCACCTGAACCACCTCTGCCAGCTGGTCCATCCATTTTTAAATCTGGAGGCAAAATTATGGAAGAAACAAATCACACACAAAACTATATCTACAATCTACATGCATAATCAAGTGCAAGATATATTGAGGACATCATCAGATTTAGACATCAAACAAATAGATATACCAGAGTAGAACGAGGAACACACAACTATCCACAAGTTGTCACAAGGGTTTTGATATAGCTATAAGCACCTGTACAAATTTTATTGTCATACCCACTCTTTCATTTCATAAGGGTTTCATTTCAGTCAGAGCAAGAAACTATATTCTAATCCAACCTTTACCAATAGAGGAGGGGTTTAGAAAATTAGGAGGGTTAGATCCCATTGGGTAGTCCACACATTGAAACCCTGTTAGATAAAGTCTAGGCAACTAAAAATTATAATTGTTAATATTAAACAATAGTAAATGGGTGTATCATGACTGATATACAATGAATGAAATCGAAAACATAACCGGATAAAATAGTATCCAGAACACCATTACAATTTTGAGCAATTTTCTCATTTATTGTTGCAATTAAAAAAAATAAGATCCTGGCTAATTGAATTCCAAGACAAAATCCAAAAGATAACTACTAAAAAATAAATTTTCTTCTTTCATCAAAAAAGAAGACAATTCAACAATATATACACTGACAGAATAATTGTGAAAAGTAGAAGTTAAACTAATAGTAGCATTGAAACATCTTATCTTACCTTTTTTCAATGATACCGTGCATTAATGTGAGTGAAAAGTAGAAGTTAAAAAAATCTAGTAACAATATAACATCTACCCTTTCCTTTTTTTTCACTGGTACTGTACTTTCATGAGAGGGTTAGAGTTTAGACATGGTGTGACAGTAAGGTTGTTGCCGTGTAATTTGATGTCACTATTTCTAGTGGCAGAAAAAAATGCCTCTATGCCACGGTTACAGTTAAGACACTGTACATCTAGCTCAGCCAAGACCCCACAATGTTGGTATCCTCGTGCACTAGGAATAGCAAACCTATCTGTAAGCCTTAAACTTGTGAGATCTCCTACTTTATGGGAGGTTGAAGGCACCACTACGCAAAGGATATATTGCAGCCAGAAATAATTTTCCTGTGTTTAATGAACGGCTCAAGAAATAATTTTTTTTCACAAGGGAGGCAAAAGGCACCCTTAGGATGCTAAGGGGTTTGGACACATTTGGAAAGGGGTGGCGCAAAGCACACACATCACTGAACAATATAGAGGTCAGCCCACTTCTAAAGACAGACTGTTAAGATGAGAGGGCATCTACTTTAAATGGGACTCGCATGTCTCACAACCAGCCAATGCAGGAATAATGCCCTGGCATATATCAATTATCAACATCAAGGAAGTGGAGAAACTGAGGTCAGAGACCACTTTAACATAGAGGAAAGTGCACTCCTAAAATCCAGAATGTTAAGAGGAGAAAGCATCTACTTTAAATGGGAGCTTCACCTACATTCAGCCAATTGGGACTCATGCTCCAATATCAACCTTGAAGAAAAGTGTCAATATCAGAAAAAGGAAGAAAACAATGAAAGATCTGACTAATATGCATAAATCTGTCGCTTAAATTAACTACTCCATTTGTAGTATAAATTCAAAAAAATATTCTAGATGTTCAACTTACAAAGCACAAAGATACTGTGAGAGTCCAAATATGGACATCTTATTACTCCATTCGTATATAACTAATTGTAGCTCCAGGTTTGTAAAACGAGGCAATAACAGATAATTAAATAACCTTATTTGCATAGGTGGAGGTAGCACCATATCTTCCAGTGAGGATCAGTAAAATGGAAGTGGAGAATCCAAAGCCATAGGCTTAGGCATTGCAAGCTTCACAACATCAAAGAAACTGATATGGAAGAGAATTTAGGAGAAAAGTAGATTTAAAGTGAATCTGAAAAATATCATTTGCATTCTGGTTGTCTGAGTTGAGTACCTCAGATGTAAATAGTAAAAGTACTTAGTCAGATATTCTAGCTAAATTGAAGTTGCTTAATTGCTACTCTAACAGACTTTTAACTAGCAAATGTATGTACGCACTGTAGCTATAAACATGTACAAACACAGAATACAAATACACAAACTTTTATATATTCTAATACTAGGGTGACACATAACTTGAAACAAACTAAAACTTCTATCATGGGTGCCAATTATGTTAAATAGAGCAAAAGGAAGTGTTTTTCCAATATTCTGACAATTTCGCCATTTTACCATCACAGTTAGCAAGTTAGTGCATATTTGTTTACACGATAGTCCACATTCATCGCCAAAGCTACAAATTAGAGTTGCTATCAACACCAAACCAAACAATCCCTCCCTTAGACGGGTGGATGGTGGACCTTCGTAGTTATCAACTATGTACTATGTAGCTGTAAAACTTCATACTAAAGGTATGTCCAAACACGACATTGGCACATGTGCTTATATTCAATCACATTCATTTCATCAAATTATTATCAATGTCAATGTCATGTCTAGTGTCTTTGCATGTTCTTCATAGATGACCAACATGAGCATAGCACGAAAGACACAAACTGAAATGGCAGCTCAACTGAGCAACTCAATCACTTACCCCTTCAGGAGCCTCACCTCAGGCATGCCATTGACTACACTGTTTTTGCAACCACAAAGAAAGCTGCTAACTAAAATCTTATAAACAACAGACTTCACAGACGTTATCATCATCTAGAAAATACATCTACCACTGAATTTAGAATCGGCAAATATTAATAACAATCATAAAAACCATAAAGAAAAAAATCTATGCAACTAAATAACACAGCATAAAAGAAAACAGTCATATATGAATTAATTAAAAGAAAATAAAGAAATCTTCTCAGAACAAGTCAACCAAAATCTTCACAATCATAGCCATAAGACATCAATTAACTACAAGCAAAATAAATGTGAAAATATCGTGCTTCAAATCGAAAAACATATGCTTTCAATTTCAAAAATAAGACAAAAAACATCAACACGAAAAATTATGAGAGAGAGATTAAGTATCGGGATTGAAAATGGAAGGAGAGTGAAGAAGAGCTAGTTACCAAGGAAGGTGTGGTGTTGATGGAGCTGTGAACGGTGAAATTGAAAAACCCTAGAAAGATGAAGATTGAGATTGGGATCGAGAAGAAGAAGAAGAAGAAGAAGAAGAAGAAGAAGTGAAGAAGTTTGAAGAAAGAAGCATCGTGTTATATTTGGTTCGAAGATTGCATCATCAACGTGACAAGCTTCTGTAAAAATGCTAATACGACAAAATAGGGTGCGTTTCGTGTGAGGTTGTTTGTGCAAATTGGTTTCCCTAATCTTACACTAAACCACGAGTAAAGTGGGATGAGTAGTATGAACATTTTTCAAAACATTTGTGTTAATTTGTTTGGTTAAAGAGTTTACTTTCTTTTTTATTTTTAAATTTTTATTTTTGTTAATTAATATTTATTTTTACTTTTTTTATTATAATAGTTTATTTCAAGAATCTTGTCTAGATAAAACAAAAACACATCTAAAATAAAATATTTATTCAAAGTAAATGATTTCATATAATATGGAAATTTCGGTTTAGAACCTAGATTCTTATATAAAGATGCTCTTGTAGTTGTGGATTGAGATATAATTACAAAACAACTTCCATTTTTAAAAAATTTAAATTCAATTTAAATAAGACTAATAGAATATTTTTGAATCTATATGAGTCACATAATTATTATATTAATATATATAGCTATATAAAAAAATCAATTTTTTTTGTTGGGAAAAGAATAATAAATACTACCAGAAATTCATATACACAAATACAATGTCCCGAATTTAAATTTGAGAGAATACATTCAACCTAATAATTTGTTAGTTGAATTATAGTTTAAAGATAAAATTATATTTATTTATTATAAAATGTTTTCTATAACTTCATTTAACACATATAATATGATATAATGCAATTATATCATTTTATATATCAATCATAAATTTTATCTCTTAAATATTATATTAAAATTATTGTACTATAGTTTTCTCCCTCTTTTATCTTGAAGGTTTTCAAATCATACACTAATAATCAAATATATATTACTCATTTAATTATGTAATAATCTTTTTATAATTTATACAATAAATTATGTTTTTTTTAAAAGAGATATATTTTTTTATAAATAAATAGTAGTAATTAATTAAATTAGTTAAATTATAGTAGTTTTTAAATCGAAAACAGAACCTCATACTTTTTTTTATATAATTGTCATAAAT
>NC_021162.2:3888295-3897225 GCF_000331145.2 Cicer arietinum
ACTCTTTCTAACGTTTTTTCTCTTCCTTCAAAGTCTTTTAACTCAAGACGCATCTATTTGCAACTTACACTACTAACATTAATCTAGAAGCATTAGTGTGTTATATTTGGTTCGAAAATTGCATCATCAACGTAACAACCTTCTATAAATCTGCTCATCAGACAAAACAAGGTGCGTTTTGTGTGTGGTTGTTTGTGCAATCAGTTTCTCTTGTCTTACTAAACCACGAGTGAAGTGTTGTGAGTGAGAAAACAATCTTCTAAATTTTAAAATTTAATCCACCTGTTGTTAATTACCGTATTAAGATGTGTATTATATATATAGTAGTTTTATAATATGATAATAAAGTTAATGCGTATAATATGATAATAAGGTTAATGCGTAAAGTATCAAGTTGTTTTAGACTTTCATCTAATTATAACTAGTCACAACACTAAATAGATAGATAACTATTATTGATTAAAAAATTATATAACACAATGTGGCAAATTAAATGGTTATGATTAAATGACACCATAAAACTATTTAACATTGTTAGTAGACTCCCTTTGCACTCTTAAAATATTTAAGAATTTATTATAAAATATTATCAAAATTTAAAAAAAAAAATATATATCTAAAACATAATATTTTCTTTTTGATTTAATTCATATACACTGTCAATATAAAAAAAATACATTATTAATCAATTACAATCATTTAAAAATATTTAATTTTATCATAATAGACTTCTAAAATCACGTCTATGAATTATGGTGATTTGTTGACAATGTAAAATTTTTACACTAATAATGTATAACAATTACATTATTTTCTTTTACACTTTCAAGTAAAATAATCATACAAATATGCTCTTGTTTATTAGTAGAATTATTATATATATATATATATATATATATATATATATATATATATATATATATATATGTGTGTGTGTGTGTGTGTGTGTGTGTGTGTGTGTGTGTGTGTGTTTACAATATTATTTATATTTTCTTTAAAGAGTTTAATAGTGAAACTCACCACAAGAAGAAAGAGTCTCAATATTTTAACTCACACTTCAATATATCAAATGTCTCATCATCTACTATAATTTTCTTCAAAATTTATATAGAAAACATTCAAGACAAACACAACTAATGAAATACACATTTATTTTTTAACTAATTGATTCATGAAAAGTAGGGTCGACAATCAACTTGTGTAACCAAAACATTGACACAAGACTCCAAATTAAGGAGGGTCCCAAATTTTTTAAAGTATACCTTAACCTTTGAAAAATTATAGCGATATCCTTAATTTTATACACTAAACACTCTAAAATTAGTCAACCATATGCCAAATCTTGAAGTTAGAGTTTTGTGATTTTAGTGGCCCAATTTTTAGATTTGAACATAGCCTCCAAAAATATTATGACGACCAGGATGAAAATCCATCTTTAACTAATTGACAACTAACAAATATTTGTCTTGAGTATTGTTTATACAACAAGGTATAATTATTGTATTATAATTTTCTTTAAATTTTTATCTATAAGATCTTTTTATGAGACACATTACTAATAAAATACATATAATTATTTTTAATTAATTCATTTGTGAAAGACTAACTATAATTAATTGACCACGGACAAATATTTTTCTTGTGTATAGTTTATACACAAAATTATAATTAGTGTATTATTGTGTCCAAGAGGAGCTAGCTCAATTTAGTATTGTAACATCAGGTGACAAAGTTCAAATCACATATGGGATGATTGTAAAATGATCATTAATTAGCGCCATTTAAAATTAGAATATAAGTTTCTTCAAATTTTTGTCTAGAAGATATTCAAGAGACACACTACTAATGAAATACATAGTTCTATTTTAATTAGGTTTAAATACAGTTTTAGTCTCTCTATTTTAACTAATTCGTAATTTTGGTCATCTATTTCTAATTTTACAATTTTGGTCCCTCTATTTTAACTGATTCTTAAATTTGGTCCCTCAATTTTTAATTTCGCAATTTTGATCCCCCTATTTTAACTTATTCGTAATTTTGGTCCCTCTATTTCTTAAAATTGAGACATTTTGTAAATCTATATGGATCATATATTTTATTTAATAAAATCTAATTGATTACATTTAAAAAATATATAATATTAAGAAAATATTAGATATTTATTTAGAAAATAATTTTTATTATAAAAACTATTTAAAAAATAGTTATTAATTATTTTAAAACTAATTAATTCTAAAACTATTTTTATTTATTATTTTTTAAAAACTGATTTAAAAATTTATTATTTAAAAAAATGTTTTTAGAAGAATCTTTTATTATTAATTTTAATACTAATATTTTAATCATATTTAAAAGAAAATAGAATGTAAATAAAATTTTATTTTTATCATAAAACATAATTTTACTAAAAATAAGATATTTTCTTAAGAAAAAAAAACATATTTTTTTAAATAAAAAACATAATTTAATTTTTTTCATTATTTTAAAAAAATCAATAATTTTTAATTATTAATTTAAATATGGCGATGGTTGGTGGTGGTTAGTTTTTAATAATTTATGATTTTTTTAAAATACTGAAAAAAAAATAAGTTTTGTTTTTTATTTAAAATAATATGTTTTTTTCTTAAGAAAATATTTTATTTTTAGTAAAATTTTGTTTTATGATAAAAATAAAGTTTTATTTACTAATATGTTTTATAAATTAAAAAATTTATTTTTTAACTAAATATCTAATATTCTCTTAAATGTAATCCATTAGATTTTATTTAATAAAAAATATGATCAATTAGATTTATAAAATGTCTCAATTTTAAAAAATAGAGGGACCAAAATTTTACCAAAATTGCGAAACTAGAAATAAATAAACCAAAATTGTGAATCAGTTAAAATAAGGGGACCCAAACTACATTTAAGCCTTTTAATTAATTGATTCATGAAATGTGATATTTTAATTAATTGATCAGTGAAAATTATATGGTTCATTTATGTGATTTCCATAGTAAATTATAATTTAGTATATTATAATTTTCATCAAAATTTTATCTAGAAGATATTCAAAAAATATATTTCAGATTAAATTTATTTTTTTCTTTTAAAACATTTGATTTGTGAAATACCATCTTTTAACTAATTAACATTGAAAAACATTTCTCTAGTGTATCATTTATACATTAAATTATAATTAGTGTATTATAATTTTCTTCAAATTTTTATCATGAAGATATTTAAAATACATGCTAAAAATAAAATCTATATTTCTTGTATAACTAATTGATTCATGAATGGTCAACTTTTAACTAATTCACCAATGAAAAACATGTATCATGTATGATTTATATAATTATAATTAATATATTATAATTTTCTTCAAATAAAATTTAGAAGATATTCAAGATGAGTTACTACTAATGAAATACACATATCTATTTTGATTTCTTTTAACTAATTGACCACTTATAAATATTTATTTAGTGTATTGTTTATACAATAAATTAGTTTAATTGTAGTTTTAGTTCTCCTATTTTTAACAATTTATAAAATTAGTTTCTCTATTTTAAAAGTTTACACTTTTGATCCCTCCTACAGATTTTTTAACTAAAAAATAATGGTTTGAGAAATTTTTAATGACATGACATATACTATCATGACGTAGAATCATCTAAATGCATTAATTATTTATATATTATTAATTAAATTATAAAATCTAATATAATTTTATAACTTGAAACTGAAGTTTTTAGATGATCTCATTGCAATTTTATTAGTGTTAATCTTTTAATATCGTCGTATCATATGTCATGTATTTTAAAATGTCACATCATAATTTTTTTAGTTATAAAATATAAAAGAGTGACCTAAATGGTTGAATTATAAAATAGATAGACTAATTTCATAAATTGATAAAAATAAAAAAATCAAAACTGTAATTAAACTTAAATTATAATATTCTTAAATTTGTATATAAAAACTATTTGAAGTACGTACTATTAATAAAATACATATTTATTTTTTAACTGAATCTAAATTATAGTATTTAAATTTTTATTTAAAAAATATACTACTAATAAAATACATATACATCTTTTATCTTTTACCTATTACTATGCAAATACAAAAACTCCACACAAATTACTCATCATGACCCGGACAACCTTGTGTAATTGGCAAATACGCCAAAATTAGGTGCGTTTCATGTGTGTTTGTTTGTACAATGAGTTTCTATTCTCTAACTAAACCACTAGTGAAGTGTGACAAAACAACATACGTAGAGCTGTTTGTGGAGCAGTTTATATCAATTTTTGAGAGAAAAATATATTCAATCAAAATATTAAAATATTTGAGATTTGATTTGAATGAAAAAAAAAATCTGATCTAATTTAAATTAATGCGTTTAAATTGGATCAATTTTTAATTAATTTAAATTACAATTTATAATATATTATTTTAATAATAATAATAATATAAAATTACTTTAATGTAATAAGTGTGAAGCAAAATATTATTTATAATATACTAAAAATTAATATTACATAATAACTTATATCGATTATATTTAAATTACATGAAATAGTAATAAAAATATATCAACTTAAATAAATAAGTATTATTAAAAGTTAACTGAACATAACAAATAATAGTTTAGTACAATATTTTAACTAATAAAAAAAATATTTAAATTTATAAATGTGGTTTGGTTCGGTTTTAAAAATGAATCTAAAATTTGATTAGATCTGAGCAATTCTCACCAAAGAATATCTAAACTCATCCAATAATATTTAGTTCTATGCAATTTTCGATTTTAATGAATTTGTTCGCAGATTTTTAAAAGTCTGACAAAATTTTAAATCTATTTAAAAGTTTACTTCACTATTTCTTTTATGAAAAAATGTTACTATATTTTAAGGAATTTAACTCTATATTTAAATTCTATTTTAGAATAATATTTTTAAATTATATATGTAAAAAAGTATATTTATTTAAATTACATAATGTAGAAAATTTAGGATTTAATCCAAAATACAAATTTTAATATAATGATAATAAGAAATATTACTTATATTTTTTTAAGTAGACTTGTCTAGTAGTTAATGTGACAACCTAAACTCAAAATAGTATATATATATATATATATATATATATATATAAAATATATATATATATATATAATAATAATTTATATTAGATTTTTATAGAACTTTGCAGCAGATAGATAAAAATTATTTCAGAGGGAAACGAAACTTTTATAAATTATTTAGAATATCACATTTATCAACATACAATCGGAACACTTTAAATTATTTTTTTTCCTATAAAATAGTGCAATCTAAATAAGCTTGATTTAAGTATAACTACTTAATTTAATTATAAAATCTTACTAGTACTTATAAGGTTGTCATACAAAAAGTAGTTTCAAGTTAAATAAGTAAAATACAAATTACAACCTTTATTTTCGATATCATTTATCGGAGCGGAATTTCTCCCAAACTTGAACTTCAAGACTCATTAACTTGTAACAACTGCGATTTCGCAAACACATGGGCCAAGTCAGTCAAACACAAACATAGAAGGAGGTGAGGTTTGAAATCATGGTAATAGTATAATACAAGTAAAAAAAACACGCAAACAATCATAATAGAACCATATCATTACACAAACATTGCTCAAGAAAAATATCACATTATAAAGTCAAAATCACTCAAGAAAAATCAATAACTTTTACTATAACATCAAATCGTCGAAGAGAAACTATTATCGCATGCGATATCCACTAACCACAATACAACAAACACAAGAAAATGCAATGCTATGCATGAGCTTATACTCTACTTCACAGTGTGGTACCATTCTAACTCTGAAGTACTTGGTTAGGATGTATGATACTATGCCACCATCCCGGTGGACGGACAATTCAAATTGGCTATGTCCTCATAGATCCCCTCAACTCAACCCGAGACACATATACGCGACAGTCGAGGTAAACGTGTGTTGCATGGTAGCTCTCGATATTTGGAGTGCTACCTCCAAGTCACCTAGGAATTGCCCATCTGAATACCTACAAAGTCTAACAATCTTGCCTTAAGGTTTAACAGCAGACCGCCACAATCAGACTCATTTAGTTGTACTTCCCCATAATCACTAGGCTTGTTTGACCCTACCTATATGATGACAAAATAATCTCTACTTTATAAATTATCAATATTTTTATCATATATAAAATATTGTTTCGAAGAGCCATTAGACAATGATGTTTGCTCAAAATTATTGTCTAGTTTTTATTAGAGGAGGAAATTTAAGCTATGACCTTTTTTTTTGTAAGATTTTAACTTGATTGTTGGACTTGAGAATATCAAATATATTTCAAATATGCTAATTTATTAAAATTGTAAGTTTCCACCTCAATTTTTTATGCACAAAATATTTCCACATTTGTTTGCGTTGTATACTTCATCCTAAAATTTAACTTGGTGGGATAAAATTCATTCTATTATTTATGAGTTTTTTTTTTTAAGAATAGATTTGCCATGCCAAAATATAAATCTTGTAATTACCTTCTCTTGCTTCGGTACTTTATATTTTGTCATTCTCTTTTTCTTAATCATAGTTTTATCTCATTAGTTTTGTTAGTAAAGTTTTTAATGAGACAATTGATTGTCTCTATTTTTCTACTTTTATTTTTAACCTAGTTCCGCAAGTATTGTTGATGCGATAAAACACAAGTGTATAAGTATACACAATCGTTACAACTAATAAAGTGAAAGTAGAGTATCGATTTCACGAGAATTAATTATGTTGTTAATTTTAATACATTTCTAAGACACTCAACTTATTTGTTATAAAATGAAAAAGGTAACATTTTTGGTACAACAATTTAAAAATAAAATACATCTAAAAATTTCAAGTTAAGTAAGTAATCAAATATCTAAAAATCATGCTTCGTAAACAAGTTAAGGATATAATATGTATTGAAGTTAATATGTGATTCTAAAATGGTATAGCACATTTGTAGCATTATAAATAGAGTGACCTCAAGGGTTTTCTAACTCAATCATCATTATTTTCAACTACATTAATGTCATTCATGGGTTTATGTTTAGATTCTATGAACTTAAATATTATTCCTAGTTTTAATGTCAACCATTTGTCCAATCATCTTGATTTAACCTATATTAAACAAGCAAATTCATTTTTTCTTCTTCTTGTTTTCCAACTTCAAAAACTAGCAATAAATCTAAAATGATCATATTCAAATTTAAGGACATCATTAAATCAACTTGAATAAATAATGCAAATAAGCTATAAACATCTTAAACTACAGACATCATTCAATATTTAATAAATCCTTAACTTAAAGCAGTTTAGCTCTTATTGAAATTTTGTCCAAATATGGAAATAAAACAAAACAGTAAAAACGTAAGTATTTATAGAAATGATGACTCAAAGATGAAAAACACAAGTTTTATGCAGCAGCTATGGTAGCTCTTCCTTCAACTTGGTTACAAGTTTCCTTCTTTGAGCAAGAATCCTTCATACAAAAGCTTCAATGGTGGATGATGAAAACAAAAAGGAAATGACTACTAGGGTTTTGATTTTTAGGTTTGATTCATTCTCCTTTAATTCAGTGTTTATCTCCTTTTTATAGGACAACTGACTTTCTCTCTCTTCCTTATATAACTACTTTTTTCTTTTAGCTCGCAAGATATCTTTTTGTCCCAATAAAGTAAAAGTGGTTCAAATGCATTTCCTTTTAACATTAGGGTTGTCTAACCTTTCAATAAATGTTGAATACAAATAGGACTCATGCATATCTGTCTGCATTGTTGTTCATCAATTTGATGCGCAACTTGCTGCAACAATTTCCTATAACATTTTGATTATTGGACATTTCTTCAAATCTTCTTCCTAGGAAATCATACACCAAACATTATTTTTCCTAAAAGACAAAATAAATTACATCCACACTAAAAGACATGATTCTTAGATTTAAAACTAAAATTCTAATAACTCATACTCAAAAGACAAACAAAATATTATTCAAATTTGATAAATAACTCTTATTTCTAAGAGTGATAACACTCTCAAACTTGAATTATCGCTCGTCATCAAATAATGCCAAATGAAAAACAACCAAATAATGCCAACTGAAAAACAACCAACACAATAGAACACTTAATTAATAATGTTACTAGTTCAAAGAAACTTCTTAATAGAACACTTAATTAATAATGTTACTAGTTCACAGAAACTTCTTACAAGTTGTCATCAAATTGGAACTACATGATAGAACTTTTGGGCAAACTTTTAATCATTCCCACTTCAAATGTGAATATTTTTTAGAGACTAAAAATATATTTAACTCTAATAACAATAATAATAATTAATAACATTTCCAAGAACCATGGAGCTCTTAATATTTTTTCCTTCTTTCAAATGTAATCCACGAGCTCCAGGTTTTGCAATCCTTCAAGAGGTAGCAAAATGCCAATATCTACTAAATTCTAATTCACAAACGAAACTATAAGCATGCAATTTGCTTCTAAGAAATTCTTATTCTTATAAAAGAAGTTCATTAAAAGACCAATGCATGGACAAGTAAAGAAATAATAAGAAAAATACGATGAAAAAATAGATATAGAAAAATTAAAAGAACACAATGTATTTGAACCAAATTTAAATAAAATACATTTGACATTTAATTGTAATTTTTTTCTTTATATATCAAGACAACTAATAAAATTTGTTATTTTATGATGTCATTATTTATCTTTTTTTATAAAATATTTTAAATAATTTATTATTTCATTTTACATAAATATCTCTCTATATATAATAAATAACTAAAAATAGTAATGAAAAATTAAATATTAATGTTACATTAAACTTAAAATACAACAATTAAATATATATATATATATATATATATATATATATAT
>NC_021162.2:3897245-3898992 GCF_000331145.2 Cicer arietinum
TGGTTTTAATGATAACAAAATTAATTAAAAGATTATGATTAAGGTTAATGACTAATTTGTGCTTTTGAGTATATTCATATAAGAAAACAAGTTATTATTCATTAAGGCAAAAAGAAGAAAATTCTGAGTTAAATGCTAAGTATGGAAAATGCCGAGGATGGCCTCACGAGCTGGTGAAACTGCAGTTCTGCATCCTCGCTGATTTGAATTCATTAAACAAATGCATAATAGTATTAAAGAATGAATTATTTGAATTCATTCAACAAAGGCAGAATAGTATTAAAGAATGAATTGTTTGATTCATTCAATAAAGACAAAAACTATTAAAGAATGAATAAAGAAAAGCTTTTGAAGAAAAGGAGCAAGAAAGGCAAAAGAAAGGTACGAGGAATGATTACATTAGCATGTGCCTATAGTCAACATCTTGAAAAGCATCCCAACACTTTATGAAAGCAACCCATCATGTCATAGGCAAAGGTTACATGTACTCTTGGGTGATTTAAAAAAGATTATAAAGTCAATCTTCAAAAAGGCAACAACAAGCAAGTCCAAAATAAATTGCTCACGTGTCTTAAGGCAAAGAAAGAGAAAAGGACTTCACACGTGAAGCCTTTACAAAGTCTTGAAGAAATGAATGAAAATGACATCACATGTTCTTACAAGCATTAAATGAAGGAAAGAGAATAAGCTCACATGTGAAGCTTTATCAAGGTATTGAAGAAAGGAGAACGAAAATGACTTCACATAATCTTCAAACATTAAAGAAAAGAAAGAGAAAAGGACAACACGTGTCCCCAAGTACTCAGAAAATCTGCTACCTCGTACTTGAACATGGATTGCATCCATCCAAGGAGCTGAATGACATTTTTGTAATTATGAAGAAAAACCTTGGCATTTCTAAAATGGATTTTCCAACGGTCATAAAAGGCTTGACATATGAAATAAGCATCACAAGACCTCTATAAATTGCAGCAAGCTGATCTTCATCAACATACACAACACATTGCATTAAAAAGATCAAAGATCTTAAAACTTTTAAGAAGCAACATTCATTATATCTTCATACTTTCTACAAATCCTACATTAGATCTTTGTTAATCTTTTGAGAAAGTATTTAGTATCAATCACTCTCATATCACATTGTAATTTCCACGTGAGATACACTTAGAAATATTTGAAATCTGATTGTAAGCTTGGTGAAGCTTAAGAATACACAAGTTGTAATCATCCTCTGTAATAATAGAAATTTAAATAATTAGTAAAACTCAAATAATTAGAAAATTATACGATTAACATGAATAACATATCACAAGAAAAAACATGTGACATACATGAAGCGTCCCATCCCACCAATGTCCGAGAATTAGTGCTCTGATACCACAATGTAACGCCCCGGATTTTGATCCAAGACATTACTTAAAAATATTTATTTTCTTTCAAAAACGGCTTAATTTTTTTTTTAAAGTAGTTCATCATATAATAAATAAAATTTCTCTAGTAAATAGTTTGATTCCATTTTAAAAAAATACCACAATGCGATTTATCGGATATTATTATATGTAAAGACAATTTATTAATTGTAGAAAATGTTCGCTTAAAAATAGAATAATTCAAGTTTTTCCTAGCAGAAGGACCCCGCCTCCGCATTTCTATTAAAAATCAACGATGAAAAATAAATAAACTTAAAAATTGTATCACAACGGTTTTATCACTACAAACATTATTATTATTATTTTATTAAAGTACC
>NC_021162.2:3900514-3925905 GCF_000331145.2 Cicer arietinum
CCTCGAAAATCTCACCAAGATGAATAAAAGTTTATAGCTCCGATCAAAAAGCTAGGAAATGTAAGGATGGTTGTTTGAGTGGCTTAGAAAATATTTGAGATAAATGTAGTGTCGGTAATGCGTGTGAGTGATTATGACTTATTTTCCTTTACTGTGAGTTTAATCGTGTCCTAAGAAGGAGAGGTGTATGTGACTAATAAAGGAGGCATAAAGCTGATCAGAGAGAATGAATAATTCTCTTCATTGAGTTTAATTGCACACATGAATAAGGAATTAAATTGGAATAATGCCATTCAATGACCAACCGTTAAGAATTAATTGGCATTCATGTATTTGTTCTTGCTAGTTACACATTTGAATGGACACAATATAAATTAAATTTTATAAAATATGGTTATAAAAATAGTAGTGTGAGTGATTAAATTTGACTTAGTCAAAATTGACTTGGTCATTGTTCACTCTAAGACAAATATTTCTACGAGTTTTAATTAGTCAATAATAAAAATCCCAATAATAAATTATTTATTAAATAATTAAACATTCAAAGAATAATTATCTTACTATCGTCACACTAAATTAATAAAAGGATAAACAAAACTAATGATTTTAAATTAATTAATTAAAAAAAGGGTGTTACACAAATAATCCTATAGAATGAATAGTTGAATTACTATATACTCCTTCTCAATATATATATATAAATTGTATTCGAAAAATTAAGTTGATGTATATATTTTAGATTTTTTTTTGTTTATACTTTATTTTAGAGTATTATAATAGTAGAGTAAAATATATTTTGCAGACTTTTAAATTACATGAAAATAACACTATTAGAAAAATAAAATTTAGCGTCGACCAAAAACCCACGTTAACAGGTTAAAAGCCGACACTAACATTGATTTAGCGTCGGATTAGCGTTGGTGTCGGGCCTAGGCTAAAACGGCCAAAGCCGTAGTGTCACCCAAATGCCATCTGACGCTATATTAGCGTCGACCAGGCCTACTCTAAGCTGACGCTACCAACAAAAAAGAACATCTGACACTAGTTATATTCGTCAACACGTCATCTGGAAAAATTCATTTGTGTCGGATGTCTGACGCTAAGGTCAACAAGTTGTAGTCAAAAATATTTAGCGTCGGCCCAACTAACTCTACGATCAAATAAAAGTCAACTTTATTTATAATACAGCGTCGGTATGACCGACGCTAGGGGTCAACATTGAAAAGTCAACAAACGATTAACATTGGACATAGCTGACGCTAATTGTAAATTTATTTAATTTTATTTTTTTTTAGCAACTGCTCAATTATATTTTAACATCTTATAAAATAATTGATACTTAAGAAACATTAAAAGTCATTGCATTGACAAGATAACAAACACACCATAAATTATCATTTGTTCTCAAACTACAAAATAATAACAGTGTCAAATAACAACATAACAAAGTCACATATTACATAATTGTCAACCAATGACTACAAAAAGTAACGATAACTATGAGATCAAGGTTCGTCCAGTGACAAGTCGTCCAAATCATCATCGTCATGAGGATAACTCGCACTAGATGATTCACCAGTTGATTGACGGTGTAAAACGTCAATTTGATCTAAAAAAAACTGTTTTAATGCATCAAAATCATTCTCTAACTTCTTTGAATGCTCCCTAGCCTCTTCAGCGACCTTGGTAGCCACTTAAGCTTGGGCCAATGCATCTTGAACAATTTGTTCCACTCTAATTCTTACTACAAGAAAAGATTCATATACCTACGAAAAATTACCCACGGATGTCAGTTAATGAATAAATTATATAATATCTATAGAAAAACCGTGAGTAAATTTGTTATTAAGTAATTTAATTTTTTTTAATTGGTTTCCACGGTTTGTCCGTAGGTAAAACAAAAAAAATCCGTGGGTAAAATAAATAAATAAAAAGAAACTCAACTTGAAGTTGCCAAAATTTAATCGTATTTTTTGTTACCACTGATTATCCGTAGGTAATATCCGTGGGTAAATTGAAAGTATAGTTTTGTATATTACTTTGTTTTTTTTTTTTTTTTAAAGTTAAGGCATTTGTCGCATTTCTGAGTTCAGTAAGCAAACAAAACCCTTCGCAAATCTGAGTTCAGTAAGCAAACCCTTCAACGAGTTCAGTAAGCAAACAAAACCCTTCGCAATCAAACCCTTCAACGTCGTTCAAACCCTTTGCAATCAACGCCGTTCAAACCCTTCGCAATCAATCAACGTTGTTCGCAATCAACGTCGTTCGCAAACAAACCCTTTATCACAATCAATCAACGTCGTTCACCGTTCGCCCTTGACCGCCACTTCAAATCAACGTTGTTCGCTCTCTCTGCCGGTACCGTTTTTATTTTGCTTGGAATCTGATTTTGTTTTGCTTGGATATTTTTGCTCCCAAATCAGCCGGTTCTCACAGGCTCCCAAATCAGCCAGTTCTGTAGATTCCAATCTTTTCCCAAGCAGGTTGAGCCATATCAAAATGCTTGAGAGGTGGGTTGCACCATCCTCCATCGTTGTTTGGAAGATCATAATTAGGAGGACAGAAATTAGTGGCAGTTATGGTTGATTCCTAACACAAAGATTATGCTTGATTCCTAACCCGGAAGAGCTAAATGACATGTTATTGGTTAGAAAATTTTAACAATCTCTGGAACATGAAATAAGTCTAACATGTCATTTAGTATGAATATCATCTCTCATGTAGGAAAGTGGAACTAGTTCGTTTCACTTTGCCACCTCTAACCAAAAGTAAATAAGAATGAACTATCTATAAACTTATCATTGGAAGATTTAAATTAAATCATTGTTGTCTAGAAATTGGATAAAATCAATAAGATTTTAATAACCTTTTGTCTAGATGTGGTAGCAGCATGAAATAATTTGGTAGTCAAGTCAGCTTATTGAGAGGATCCACATGGTGCACTTCTTACATAAAGAGATGAATTGCACAATATAGCTCACAATTATTTTCATGATTTGTTCCAACAAAAGTCTAGTGCTTGCAATCCATTCCTTGAAGCAATTGATCCTACCATCTCGTTGGCTGATAACGACGAATTCACAACAACCTTCCAAATAGAGGAATTTCGAGATGCCTTTTATAGATGAAAGCTGAAAATTAGTGGTAGCTTACTTTTAAGGGGTTTGTGCAGTATTATACATCACGTTCATGTGTTATTTATTTTATCTTCTCCTTTATTATAAATCTTTTATGCACATGAATGGAATGAGAGCTGATTGGAATTGGTTGCAATTGGTTGGAATGTGTTCTTATTTGTTGCAAAAGGAATGTTAAGTTAGTTTGACAATTTTACATCAATAACTTGTTATAGTTAGTTTGACAATTTAAGTTAGTTTGACAATGAGAGCTAAATTATCTGCAACTAATTTTACAACAAATATCTGCATAACTATTTATAGTTAGTTTGACAATTAGTTTATGTTTGTCCTCAATTATTTTATGTTTGTCCTCAACTATTTATAAAATTACATTTTGTTCACAGTTTCATCGATCCTCAATTATTTGTTTGTCCTTCAAAATATGGATGGCTACCATCCAGATCGTAGTTGGGTATATGATAGACTTTATGTTCAACGAGGGGGGTTGAAACCAGCCTTCGCAAAAGGAGTTGAAGAGTTTATAACGAAGGCAATAAGTCGAAATCAATTTGTAAAAGATGGTGGTATCAGATGTCCTTGTCACAATTGCATGTGTAGCGGTATATTGTCTGCAAGTGAAGTCAAACTTCACTTGTATAGGTTTGGGTTCCAAACAAATTATTGGTATTGGACTGAGCATGGTGAAGAAGCCCCACATATTGACCCATAAAATATTCCAAGTAGTAGTGAAAATATTGATAACGATGATCCGTTTACATTAATGCAACATATGGTCGATGATGCATTTGGTCCTACGTATGAGTTCCAAAATATGGGTGATGAAGGCAACGAGGAAGAGAATAATGAAGAGCCCACAAATGATGATGCTCAAGACTTTTATGATTTGTTAACTACTGCAAACAAACCCTTATATGAGGGGGCTTCTGATTCAAAACTTTCAATATGCGTGAAACTTTTAGCTTGCAAATCAAATTGGAATGTGCCACAGAAATGTCTTGATTTCTTTGCAAGCATGCTTGTAGATGTGTGTCCTTTTAAGGATTCACTTCCAAAAAAATTTTACCAAGCGAAAATTTGGTGACAATGCTAGGATTGAAGTCTGAGAAAATTGATTGTTGTGTTAAAGGGTGCATGTTGTACTATAAAGACAATAGTGCAGATATAGAGTGTAAGTTTTGCCATGAACCTCGATATGTTCCTCGTAAGCCTGGGATAGGTAACCATAAAGACGTTCCAGTTAAGAGGATGTTCTATATGCCGATCACTTCAAGGTTAAAAAGATTGTATGCATCAACAGAAACTGCTGCCCAAATGAGATGGCATCAACATAATAGATCGACTTCAGGCAGTTTACGTCATCCATCAGATGGGGAAGCTTGGAACCATTTTGATGCAAAGTATCTAAACTTCGCAAATGAACCAATAAATGTAAGGCTTGGTTTATGTTCTGATGGCTTCACGCCATACATTCAGGCCTCTTCAACCCTATATTCTTGTTGGCCTGTTGTTGTGACCCCGTATAATCTCTCGCCCGAAATGTGCATGACTAAACCATTCATGTTTTTGACTTGTCTCATACCTGGACCATCTAACCCAAAAGCAAACATTGATGTATATTTACAACCTTTAATAGATGAGCTTAAACAGTTGTGGAGTGAAGGGCTTTGACTTATGATATTTCCATGAAACAAAACTTTGTAATGAGGGCAACCTTAATGTAGACAATTAACGATTTTCCTGCTTATGGCATGTTATCTGGATGGAGTACCCAAGGTAAGTTGGCATGTCCGGTGTGTATGGATGGAAATAAGGCTTTTACCTTAAAATACGGTGGCAAAAATTCATGGTTTGATTGTCACCGTCGTTTCTTACCTCATAATCATGCATTTAGAAGAAGTAAAAAAGGGTTCACTAAAAATAGGGTTGTGAAAGATGAACCTCCTCCAACATTGACCGGTGAAGAAGTTTGGGGTTGGGTTCACAATATTCCACGAGTGATAGATAATGCACATTCTAAATTGTCTGGATATGGAGTTAGCCATAATTGGACTAAACGAAACATATTTTGGGATCTTCCATACTGGAAAGATAATTTATTAAGGCATAATTTAGATGTCATGCACATAGAAAAATACTTCTTTGATAATGTGTTTAACACTGTCATGAATGTTAAGAACAAGACTAAGGACAATGAAAAAGCACGAATGGACTTGGCCATCATTTGCCAACGTAGCGACTTGGAGTTGGTTCTACCTTTTTATATATTAGTTTTACATCTTGAATTGTGGATTGTTTGTTTGAATTGTGTGTGTGCTAATTGTTTTTATTCATCTTATTCTTTATAGATGACTTCAAAAGAAAAGATTAGACTCAAGCTTCCATTCAAGAAAAATCGCATCATTTTACCGCATAAGGTAACTCAAGCAGCTTAACAGGTACAAGCAACAGTTGATTAATTGCCACTAGATGTCAATGCCACTACACAACCTCACACTATGTGCGGCATCCCACCCAACAACTTGTTCAACCTCCTACCCAACAAGTTGCAGTGCTTCCAATCCAACCTAATAAGATGCATGGTACTGAACCAATTATAGTGATGATGCCCACACCGAGTTTTGTCCCAGAAGACAACATTTCCTCGATTGCTGATCATTCACCATCACAACCATTAACATTTGTTGCCTCACGACATACTTCAATTTCATCTAACCCACCACCTTCAACACATGTTGCTATTGGTAATAAGACTCAAGGGTCACGATGCTCCAATTCTAGTCATGGGGTTGCGCCTGATGGGAGAACAATGATATGGCCGGATGGTCGAAGGTATGTAACAAATTCTGATTAACTTTTCATTACTACATGAGGATTAGGGTACGTTTCAAGTTATTTTTAGAAATTTGATGTTTTTAAGAAAATTGTTTACAGGTGGTTACCGTGTAGGGTGGCATCGAGAGCCCTCACCTCAGTCATTACATCACAATATGTTGATCCATATCCTAGCTGGAGAGCAATCCCAAAATTAACTTTGGAACGCTGGTTCGACAAATTTGGTGTAAGATTAAGTTATATATCTTGTTAATGAGTTCAACTAATGTGTGGATACTAATTAATATATTATAACTTATTTGTAATGTAATATTGCAGGAAAAAGTTGCTTGGTTGCTTGAGCACAATTTTCAAATTAAGAATATCTTCAATACAAAAGGATTAATGCGTCTTTCTGATATGTTGATGCAAGCGACAAAGAAGCGCAAGTGTCCAACTTGGATGGGAGAAAGTGTTTGGAATAATCTTGAGAAGATATGGATGGATCCGTCGTATAAGGAGATATCAAATCGAGCTAAGAAAAATTGTGCTTCTTCTAAAGGAGGAGCTGTCCATACAGGTGGATCTATATCCATTGCTGAACATACCATTCAGATGGTACGCTTTCTATGTCAAAGTCTTCACTGTATAACCATTTAATGTTTGACTTCAGGACATGTCTACTATTTGCTATTTTTATTGTTTTGTTGTGTTGTTGTTTCAAAATGCAGAGTTATTTTGCTAAAATATTTTGTTGTTTTTCTATTCTGGCGAAATTTGACTCTCATTTTGTTCACGGTTCTGTTGTTGTTTATTTTTTTAAGGCTGAAGAGTTAGGTAGAGACCCCACATTGGATGAGGTCTTTTTAAAAACTCACACTAAGAAGAAGGACAATTCTTGGGTTGATGAAAGAGCAAAAAAAATATATGTAAGAAATATTAAATCATTTATTAGTTCTTTCATTTGTATTTCTTGTAAAAGTTATTTGACTATGTTGCATGATTTTCTATTTGAGTAGGAAACATTTCAAGGTAAGTTGCAACAAACCTCTAAAGGTGGGGAAACATCTAGTAGTTGTAGCCAAGTGGTTAATGCGGAAGCTCGCTTAGACATGTGGGTCCAATCTGTTGGAGGGAAGAATAAAGGGAGGATATATGGTGCTGGAGATAGATCCTCGCTTTATAGACCAGGTGTCGCAAGTTTAGTTCCAGATTCTCGTCCATCTAGAGGTTGCGTCAATTTCTTGTTTCAACAATCTAAAGATATAGCTGCACAGATAGCATCATTTGAGGAGCGAGCAAAAGCGGCAGAACACGAGGCACGAGAGGCGCAATAGGAGCTAAGGAAAGTTGTGCAACGTCGACAAGAGGAAGTTCAACAAACAGAGCAACGCACTACAGAACTACAGATGCAGCTAGCAACATTGGCAAAAAGTGTTGCTTCCATACAGGCTGAGTCATCTCGTCGTCGTCGTCATCCAGATTATGACGAGGATGAGTCTAACGATGATTTCGGCGAGGAGTAATACTGGCTTCAGTTTCAGTTTCAGTTTTGTATAGTAGTTATGACTACTTATTTTGTTTAGACTTGTAGGCATTATATGTATTTTGAAACTTATGGGAGTAACAATGTGCTTATTATGAAACTTATGGCAGTAACAATTGTCCTTCTTTTGAGACTTATGGAAATCAGAATGTGTAATTTGAATATACTATTTACATAATATTTCACTTTGTTTTGATAATGATGTTTAATATGCTTACAATTAATTTTAAATATATATTAAAAAATACAGGAAACTGTAAAAAAAACAAAAATAGAATTAAAATCATTTTTTCATTACCCACATACAATTCATGGATAAAATTATCAATATCAAATCTAAAATAGTAGACTTTGTCACGGATAGTCCGTGGGTAATGTAACTTACGACTTTTCCGTCGATAAGTATCTACTATTTTATCTACGGCAAATCTATGAGTAACGTTACCCACAGAGACTTAGTGGGTCATATTACCCACGGACAATCTGTAAGTAAGTGTGTCCCACGGCTTGTCCGTCGGTAAATATTTTCCTACGAGCGATTTAGCTAGGAACTCGTGTCCGTGGGTAATCCGTGCGTAATTTTATGTTACCTATGGACAATCCGTGGGTAAAGATAAAATTTGCCATAGGTAATGACAGTTTTTCTTGTAGTGTCTAGTTGCCCTCTTTGTTTCTAAAGACGTCATATTCATAGAATTAGAAGGATTATGGGATTGTTGTGTAAGCGATATACACCCACGTCGAAGGTTAACTGACAAGTCTCCCGTACCATAAACTCGACCACGAGTTCGACCCCCTATAAATTGTGTCCATAACTTAAAGTATTGTCACTCAATCTACCTCTTTAGCACCATTTACACTTGTGTCGCCAAGTTGTGTTTGTACTTCCTCCAAAAAAAATTAAATGTTCCCTGATTAATGGGAAAAATTTAATAAGGTAATAAATAATTCAATTTCTAAAATAAATTAAACAAACAAGTCAAAATATAGATAACATACTAACTTACACCAATACATGTATAATAAAAGGATTGTTCTTCTAGGACTCTTGGTGTAAATGAGATCATATTATTTTTTGGTTGATTTGTAATATAAAGAATTTGCATAAAGAATTAACATAAATAAAGAACATACATAGGTAGATTTTGCGCGACTATCAACCCAATCACCATTTTTCCTCTTGTGGGTTGTAAAAAAAAACTCATCGGGAAGTAAATCTCTTTGAAGGTTATTGCTCTACAAATAAAATCAAGATTATTGGACCACAATTAAAATAAAAGCAAGATTGTAGGATCACAACTCACAAGTAGATATCATAATACATACGAGCTCAAGTGCAACATCAATATGAGCCTTGCGGCTTGAGGTGTGGACAACTCCGCCTCTTGCTGAAGTTTGATTGGTCTTATTTTGGTTAAAGATGTTCTTGAATGGTATACCATCTCAATATGCTTAAAGACCAGTCCTAGCTTCCTCACATATCCAACTAGGTCAATCTTCTTAACCTTCAGCCCTAACTTTGACACCAATTGTGTTGTTTGGTAATAGTTATCAGACAAGCATGTTTGCACTGGACATACACTTTTAAGCATTTGTGCAACAAAATCTATACATTTTTGTGGAACATGTCAATTAGACCTAATTTCCAGAAGTTGAACATATATTGATAATATTTATTGGGTAGCCCCCTCATAGACGGGCTTGTTGGTGGATATCAACTTGTCATAAAACCGTTTTGCATCTTCAATAGGCAACTCATCCTCACCGAATGTCTCATTTTCCATGTTAGCGTTCACATCAATGACATCTCGATAACGCCTTAAATCATCAAACACCACTTCGTCCATTGCATTAAATGGTCGTCATGATGCACATTCCTACTACTAGTCGAACCACCCCTTGTTTCAACCATTGGCTTCACTTCTCCGTGTTCAGTCCAAATCCAATAATCTGGTTGAAATCCATCCTGGTACAAGTGAAATCTAACAATAGTTGCTGTAGATATCTTGATACACTTGCATTTTATACACAGACAACTTATCGCTCTCTCAGATATACAAATCAGTTGTTTCAAAGCTCTCTTCACAAAATCTTTAACACCACTAACATACTCGTTTTTCAATATGTGTCTATTTGCATGTACCCTATTGTACATCCAAGTACGATCCATTTACTATATGACAAAAACTTAACTTGTCAACCACTAAATAAGTTTGAAAAAATATAGAGATGAATAAAATCATGAATTCAAAATAATTCAAAATTAACAGATCAGCAAACACAAATCAACATTAAACTAAAACAATCCAAATCAACATTCAATTAATAAAATTTTAATGATATGCATAAATAGTCTCAACTCTTAAATTAAAACAATCCTATGTGTTAATTATCAAAATATTCTTCCAAGCATGCAATTAATTATTAATATAAAATAAGCAAACACTACCAAATGTGAGATTTTAATTTCTTAAGCAAAAACATACAAAAATAACTAATATACAAATATTTGCTTATAAAAAGATAATGACAACTTCTTCTAAAGTAGAAACATAAAAAATGTAATTCATTATTATTTTTTCTATTTTCTAACAATTTATCAACCAACACATCTTGTACAGAAATACAGAACAAGATAAATAACATAACATAAAATACAGGAATCATATATGTCACCTCAAAATGGTTGTCTACAATTGTCAAGGCAACAAAAGAAGTTATCAAGTCAAAACAAACCGCCTGCCCGCAAATCAAATCAAACACATTGTCATAAAATGGAAACCTATTATCTAGCCTTAAGTAAATTGGAAAAAGTCATGTTGCTGCAATGAATTCACTAAATGGTGCATCAACATTGAGACTATTGGTAATCACAATAACATTTTTCTTAGCCATTCTAGCAACAAAAGATCCAGAACCACCACCAATATCAAACCCTATTTTAATTCCACCACTTCCACCTAATGCTAAAACATCATCAATCAAAAAATCATTATTAAATAACACATCTAGTACATAAATACAGAACAAGATAAAGAACATAACTTAAAATACAAGAATCATATATGTCACCTCAAAATGTTGGTCTATAATTGGCAAGACAACAAAAGAAGTTATCAGGTCAAAACAAACCGCCTGCCCGCAAATCAAATCAAACACATTGTCATAAAATGGAAACCTATGATCTAAGATTAAGTAAATTGGAAAAAGCCATGTTGCTGCAATGAATTCACTAAATGGTGCATCAACATTGAGACTATTGGTAATCACAGTAATATTTTTCTCAGTCATTCTAGCAACAAAAGATCAAAAACCACCAACAATATCAAACCCTATTCTAATTCCACCACTTCCATCGAATGCTAAAACATCATCAATCAAAAAATCATTTTTACTTTTTGCTTTAACATATCTCAAATTCTCATAACCATTAACCAAATCAAAACAACAAATGCAATCTCTACTTAATTTCTTACCTTTCAAACATTCAAAACTCTTACAATTTAAACCACTCGAATTAACATTTGTTATTATTATTACCAACACTTTTCCAAAGAGAAATAGGAAAAGGAGAAAGACCAACCTTTGAAACAGTTTTAGCATAACACCTTCTTCTAGGTAAAGGTGCACACTTTTTAAATGCCACTTTAGCAATGTTGGAAAGTAAAAGAAAGAAAAATTCAAACATGAAAAAACAGTAATAAAATTGACAATCTGAATTGATTCCATAAAACACGCAAAGGAAATGCAAGAAAACCTAAATTGATGGGAAAAAAAAGAAGAAGAATTATACTGAACATGCAACAGTGGTACCAAAATAAATAAATAAAGAACTAACAATGAGTAAAAGAAAATCAAATGTCAGTATCAAAACCAAACCCTAAACCAAAAGTGAACACAAACGACAAAGATGATTAAGGTTACACTTACATTGAGATTGGACGACGATGAGAGTGAGCATGAGAGACGAAAATGAGAGTGAGTTTGAGAGACGAGAGTGAGACAGCGAGAGTGAGGCTGAGAGATGAGCATACGACAGTGAGAGTGAGGCTGAGAGACAAGAGTGATGATGAAGTCGCGAGACTGAGTGTGAGGTGAGGGAAACGTGATGCGACAACGAGAGGGTGAGAGTTACGGTGAGACTGCGAGAGGGTGAGATTGATGGCAAAGTGGTGACGAGTTTGAAAGGGTTAAGAGCGGGTGGCAGAGTGATGAGGTGGTGAGGGATGAGTGGAATGGGTTATTGAAAAAAATAATATTAATTTTTCAAATAAGATTAAAAAATTTAATTTTACAAATCAAACAATTTAGCATCGACCAATTCGACGCTAACATGCTGATTAAAAAATATATATATATAAGCTAGCGTCTGCCATATTTTATTTAGTGTTGGCCCATTCGACTCTTATTATAAATAAAATAAAATAAGAATATTTGTCATACTAGTGTGAGCCACCCAACACTAACTAGCGTCGAAGTCGGGGGCCGACGTTAAATATGGCAGCTAAAATGAGTTTTTCTAGTATTGTACGTAACATATTAATTTTCTTTTATTTGTAAATGTTTACATCGATGCTCTTAATTTCAAACAAACAAAATTAAAATCAAAATTCTTATTTTTTCAATAAATTTGTGTAATTTTTAAAGTGTTTTGATTGCAATAATCAAAAGAATATAGACACTCAATCAACTTTTAGAAAAATAATTAAGCAAGAGAGAATTAAAGTGAAATATATTTTAGAGTTTTTGAAATTTAATGCAAAATTCTCTTAATCTTTACCATGAAAGTTTATTATGTTTATTTAATTTGATATAACAACAAAACTCATAGTTTATTTTTTAAAATCTTTAACTAAAAATAATTTAAATGAAATTAAAATAAAAAATAGTTCAATATTATAACTTTTATAAAAATAAAAAACTAACTTAATACTAAAAAAACAGTTAAAAGATTAATATCATGTGTAAATTAAAACACTAAATGATGTATTTTGTTTAATAATAATAATAATAATAATAATAATAATAATAATAATAATAATAATAATAATAATAATAATAATAATAATAATAATAATAATAATAATAATAATAATTGTGTGTGTGTGTGGTGCACGTGCATAAGTGCACTTGCATGTGAAGACAGATCCTTTCTCTACAATCCCTCGGAAATATCAGCAAACAGATAAATGTTTGTCACGTGTTCTGCCTCGTTCTTGGTTTTGCTTTTCAACACGTCTCTATGTTTTCTTTTTGGTAGTTTTATTGACCTCATACGAATACGAGGAATCACATTATATGTTAGATTATGTATTCACAATAATTACAACACTTTATAGCTCAAAAATTTGGGATTTGTTAGTTATCCCATTAGGAATAGCATATATTTTGAAATACAAACCTCTCTATTTTTGACTTATTTATGTTATAAAAAGAAAAATATACAACTTTCTATTTAAACATATGAGAAGTTTAATAATAATAATAATCTTTTAAAAAGGTTTTATTTCAATTGTCTTCTGAGTTTATATGTTACAAGACATCTCCTTTTATAGTAACGAGTTACACAAATGACAAAATACAAACTATTCATTATTATGTCATTATAAGCATTATTACAATGGTTTACTATTATGGAAGACATAATCATGACACATTTTGATTATTATGATATTCTTTTACACAAAAAAAAAAAAAATACAGCTACTCATACAATTATCGTACAATAATTATATAAGATATATTCATGATTCTTACCATTATATAAACTTATTAATCACTCAATATAACTGTTATATTTAAAGAGATTGATATCTCATATATATAATTCTTAAAGTAATTGATCATTTTAAAAAATTGGTATATTTCTATATATATTTTTAATACAAATTGACTAGATAGAATCTTTTACCAAAGAACCTAAATCTTTACCTTTATGTGCTATTTTTTTTTCTCGTCAATATTAGTAATTAATATTTTAGTATTTTGCTGGCAAAAGTTAAAATTAGGATAAAAACAAATAAAATTCTTGACAAATTCACTAATTACTAAATTTGGTAGTGACAAATTTAACATATCTCATAATTTATGTAGCTAACTTAAATTTTTAGCATCAAATTATATTTTAAAAAAAATAGAAAATAACAGCTAATTAATTAGTACAGAATAACTGGAATTATAATAAAATTTAATTTTAAGTTACAAAGTAGAAAGAAAAAAAAACAGATTATGATGAGATCCTACAAAAATACAGCATGACATATGTCTACTATAACATGGAAAGTTATTATCTTAATTTTTTGCATCTTTCCTTATATAGATCCAGCTAAATCTCATGCATGAAGACCTAACATCAAGGAAAATATAATAACCATACAACAATATTTAATTCCCTATACCTTCTTATATTTCTTATCAATTAATTAAACCAAAAACCTTCCTCCACTCTTTTTCTTCTTAATAAATGTAACAACTATTATCTTTTTATTTTATTTTAATCTTTTCTTTCTTCTACATAATTCATCATTGATTAATTAGGTGGTTTCATAAATACAACAATTATTGTTAAGAGGAAAACACAAAGAAGGTGTTGTGTTTTTTTTCTTTCTGCATTTGGATCCGACCTTTTTTTTTTTGTCGGACCCACGTGCACATGTTGTTCTTCCCTCTCCCTCAATTTTCTGATCTTTGTTTATATTGTTGTTTCATAGAAGAGGGAGAGAAAGAGACCAAATCTTACCAACTTAATTTGGTGGCAATTTCATTTCTTTGATATAATCCTATCACTTTTTCAGGTATGTCACTTTCACCAACAATGCAATTTTGATTTATATTATTTTAATTATATGTTTTTTTTATTCATTTTAATGTGATAAAATAATATAAAATAAAGGGGTTCTGTTCTAGCATTTGTTTATATTTCTTAATCAAACAAAATTGTCCCAAATTTTTGTGTCATTGTCTTCATGACTTTTTCTTTGTTGTTTGTGAATTTTGCATATTCTTTTGCCTCAGTCATTATTTTGATTCTTGTGTTACAATTATTTTATAACAGACATTTCTAATTTTCATTTTTAATTTTTTTATAATGTTTTTTCATTTTCAATTTTTATTGTGTTTATAATAACTAGGACAATCTTCACCTTACAAATCGGTTTTGTGAGAATTAAGTTAGATCAAACATTAAATTTTGATTCGTTATCAGATGCAATCCAAGATCTATAAAATCACCTGCTATGTAGTCATATTACCAGACCATTTGAGTCACGCTTTAGATGTTCAGTCATTTGAAGTAATATGTTAAGAGTCTCACATTAAATAAAATAAGACTTGATAATATGCTTATAAGTGGAGATTATTTCCGACCGCCGATTTTGTAAGGGTTGAGTTTCGTGAAATCGAAATTCTAATCTTGAACAGATACATTGTACACAAACATGATTATATCTTTTCTCCTTTGTAGTTTTGTTAAAGTGTCATTCTCTTTTCTATTCTTTACATGCTTTTGCCTTGTCTCATTTCTGGAGATTCTTTCAGCTTTGTTTTTCACACACATCCACACAATTGATGTACCTTCCTTGAAACAACCTCAAAACATACCCTCTCGTTCCCTGCTTTGTACTATATATATATTTCTTCTTATGACAATCAACATATTGGTTTATAAGTCTTTCTTTTTTCAACAAGAGTTGAGTTGAACTCCATTTCAAAGGTAGAAGCTACCTTCACCATATTGAAGTTTATACTATATAGGATTTTTTTACTGATAATCATTTTACAATTATCTTTGAGGAGATTTGAACTCTATCTTTTTGAGATTACAATATCAAACTTTTACCACTGAGAAGATGTCTCATAGTCAATTATATAGGATTTAATTTATATATACACTATTAGTGAAAAAAGGTTTTACACATGCACTCAATCATGATTTTCCGACCATTTTTCGCTCCTCAAGAAAAATATTTCCTATGAGTGATTTTTCAACCAATTTTTTGCTCCTTGGAAATCTCTGGGAACACAACTACCGATAAGGGTGTTATGGCCAAACTCAAAATATGGAGGGTTTATAAAAGGAAGGCTAAGAAGATTAGTGGCTAAGTTTACTAATGAAATGTTTAAGTAATTAGTAGTGTGTTTAAATAATAAGAATAGTATTAGTAATATGCAATAAAAACATTCTATAAATAATATGGGTGCTTGTGAAACTCATGCATATTCAAAGTTAATTTAAAAAAGTTTTAACTTTGTTCCTTGTTAATTTTTTGTTATGTTTTTGTTAATTCACAAACATCTTTGACACTGTCTAATATCTTTGATATATGACTACAGATTCTGAGGTTCTTCATTCTTACAAAGATAAGCTGAAAAACTTGTGTTGGAAAAAGTTGTATAGAGAAATTAAGGAACACAATCATCAGACAAGAAAATAACGTGGAAAAACTCCAACAGATACAATGGGTGGTTGTGTGTCAGTACCTTCTAATGCAATGAAAGCACCAAAGAGGCTTCATAGGAGGATAATAAGACGTCGTCGTCGAAAGATCTCGAATTCAGTCACTAATGATATCAAGAATATGAATAGCAATGGCGCCGGAGCGCATGTAACAGATTATTCTGTTAGTGAATTTGTTCATATGAACTTCGAAAATGGCGCGACGACTAAATGTAGACGGTCCGAAGTTTCTAATGCAGCATACCATCTTACTCAACTAGAATGGCATCATAGTCAATATGATGCTGATGCAAATTGTATATATTTTTTGACTTACTTATGTTCACAATTTTTGTTTTGAATTTGAGAAATTTAGAATGACTTTTTGTTTCATTGATTTTCAGTGATGTGCCAAGAAGAGAGTTACTTTGATTCAGTTAGTATTCTGGAATCTGAATCAGATGATGAGTTCAATAGTGTTCATGGAGGTAATGAATAAATATCCCTTTTTAAATTTCAAAGAATTTCTTTTTAACATCATGATGTGACACTTGAATAATACTATAATATTATCAAATATGTCTTTTGACATTCCATCTGTCTGTTGAGAATGACTCATATTCACTGATAAGTAGACAGGCGTTTTAGCGTAGCAGAGCGCCTGTCGTCTGTCCACTTAATACTATTGTACATTTTGAGCCAAAAGTCTTTCCCCCTTATAGTAGGATTCTATATATGTTTGCTTACACTTTGAGAACATTTTCTGCAAGACTTCAATGTTTAGAATTTTTTTATCATATATGAAAGATTATGATTATGAAAGCTTTGAAATGAATTTTCACAATATCCTTTTGGTATGGTAAAAGAGTTCTCAAGTTATGACCTACTAGTTTTGTGGTATTTTTTATACCATTAAGTAGTGTTGTTAATCGCAAATTGCAGAAAATAGTAGTTTGTTTATTGCATTGCGTTATAGAGCTATAGCGACACTATGTCCACTATCTGACAACACTTTTTTGTACTAAATAGTGTATCGCAAAACAACACTGCCATGAACACAAAGTCTTTCGTGTATATTTCTAGCATACAAAAGAACGGTTACTTTGTCCATTATTATTATTATTATTATCATTTTGCCACATTCTAATTGTTGTATCTTTCTTTGCTTTCTATTTTTGTGATTAGATTTATATGCAGATGGTTTTCCATTAGGAAGCACATCATGTGGCCAAGTTCTTCAATATGAAGAAAGATCAACATGTGTCGTGGAAAATAACTGTCAATATGAAGAATATCATGAAAGTTATGTCAAGGTTAATGGAGGGAACGCAGATAAGATAAAAGGAAAAGATGAAAATGGTTTTGGCCTAATCAATTCACATGGTTGCGGACTTTCGCGCTTAGGCAAGAATCAAGGAAGCTTTAAAGGTTTAAAAGATGGTAAAATTAGTTTGGAAGAGAATACTCAAGAGAACACAAGGAAATCATCAAGCTTGCACCGGTTGGTCCCAACCGTTAGTTTCAATAATCGGCCAAGCAAAAAGCTGTCGACGATTTTCAGGCTTTCTTTCAAAAGAAAATCTTGTGATGCAGAGGAATCAACTGAACTTGGTATGTGTTTATTGAACTATAATTTCAAATTTGGAAATAGTCTAAGCATCAAAGCAAAGTCACCCTATTTCTATGCAAGTTTGAACTATGAAGAATTAAGATATTTAATGCTGATTAAGTTCCTTGATCTTGTATATGTTAGGTCAATCGAAACGATGTATGTTTCGTCCGAGAGCTGGATATACAATTCCATGCCAAAATAGAGAGATGATGTCCCCTGGATGTTGGTCCGAAATTTCACCTTCTACATTTCAACTTCGTGGTGAAAACTATTTCAAGTATGTTATTATCTATATATCTATGTATCTGTCTTTCTGTCTATCTATTTGTCTGTTAGATGATAAATATTGTCAATTGTATTTTCACGGAAATAAAATTATATAATCATTCACTTTTCAGAGACAAGCGCAAGATTCCTGCACCAAATAATAGTCCATACATTCCAATTGGTGTTGATCTATTTGTTTGTCCAAAAAAGATACATCATATTGCAAGACATGTTGAGCTTCCAAATGTGAAAGGCAAGGATGGGGAAATCCCTCAACTTCTTATTGTAAATATTCAGGTATTTTCATTTTTCATTTATTCAATATTCTTAAATCTTTATTTAGTACTAGTAAGGGTTGGACCGGTTCAAAAGACTCAGGTCAGAGACTCCAGTGAAGGAGAAAACACTAACATAACAACTAATATACTAACATTTTCTGGAAGAAAAAAAAAAGTACTAGTTTTGGAATATGTATGATTATCAATATGAGACTTGTAACAAATGATTGGTCTCTCATTCATTGCATTTTATCATATGCTTTGTGACAGTTGCCTACATATCCAGCTGCAATGTTTCTTGGTGATAGTGATGGAGAAGGGATGAGTCTTGTGTTGTATTTCAAGGTTTCTGAGACTCTTGATGAGCACATTTCTTCCCAGTTTCAGGAAATCATTAAGGTACATAACTAGCTTCGTTCTTAAATCTTTTAACTGTAATATTGCATGGAATTTCAGGGCGACCTAAGCATAAGGCAGTTCAAACCCTTGCTTTAGACCTCTAAAGAAGTTTATTTATTTTCTATAAAGGAAATAGGTCCCAAATAAAACTATTTGTTTAATATAAGTAAATAGCGTTCAAAAACAAATAGGTCCCCTACATTGCTTGAATTATTTGTTTTTTTTTTTTTTGCAAGCCCGGTTTGTGAAATACAAAAACACTTCCCAAAAGAAGAAAATATCACCTCGCAAAAGTCCTCACCGGATTCGAACCCTAATTCGGAAGTTTAGGCCTACTTATGTGTTGGGACGGCCTTGCATAGTTTGTGCCTAGTTATTCTCTATGACTATGTTCAGAAGTGTCATTGAAATTATATTAGCTTCTTTTGATGTAAATTTGAGGTGATATATATAATGTGCTTGAAGTTTAAAGTATGGTTTAAGTGCTAACTTGGTTATTGCTTCCTATTTATTTATGCTTACAGAAATTCATTGATGATGAGATGGAAAAGGTAAAAGGGTTTGCAAAAGAATCTAATGTTGCATTTAGAGAAAGACTAAAGATTATGGTAGGACTTGCAAATCCTGAGGATATGCAATTGAGTTCTACTGAAAAGAAGCTAGTTCAAGCTTATAATGGAAAACCTGTACTCTCGCGTCCACAACATAACTTTTACAAGGTAATAATAAAGCTCATATATGCATTTGTCATCGAAAAGATAGGATCAATGTTTTAAAAACATGATTTGAGATCGAACCAGTGAGACATCTGGTTATTCGGTTCAACAGGTTCAATCAAAAAGTAAACAAAACAAAAAAAAGGTTGGACTAACCTCGATTCAACCCAGTAAAATCCAGTTCAACTAGAGTGTGATACAACCAGGATCAAACCAACCAACGAACTGGTTGGTTCAACTGATTGGGATTGATTTTCTATTTTTATGCAAAACATAAGGATCATTGATGTAATACCTAATCAACGAATAAATATAAGCTAGATTGTGATTACTAGCTTGAAAGATAGCAAAACATGTCATACATCGGATATACATTCAATTTGAAGTATCAGTGCGACATAGTATATATAAGATTTTTCCCTTTACCTTGTTACATCTAACAAGGAAATGATCTTGTTTATGCTGCTTCTTATAGGGTCCTAATTACTTTGAGATTGATCTCGACATTCATCGATTTAGCTACATATCAAGAAAAGGACTCGATGCATTTCGAGATCGTCTAAAGGATGGCATTCTTGATCTAGGCTTAACCATTCAGGTACCGAAGTTTTGAATGAAGTGAATTTTCTAGTTAGTTTTTCATAACTACCTATGAAACACAGGCACGAATACGACATTGACACTCATATGTAGACACTAGTAATTGGATTTCACCACTATTTTGTTAGCCTAGCTTCAACTAAGCTTGTCCTATTTCTCTAATTTTTTTATAATAGGCACAAAAACAAGAAGAGCTTCCAGAGAAAGTATTATGCTGCATTAGATTGAACAAGGTTGATCTTGGTGACAATGGACAAATACCTATGCTAATGACCCTTGATGGTGAATGCTAAGGATTTTTCATAATAGCATTCAACAATACAAACTACTATTATGTATATTATAGTAATTTCCTTTATTTAATTAGCTGAGGAAAAAATGGGAGTTCAATGTTATTATGTTGGATATGCAAACTCCACCCACTAGTCATATATTTATGTTTATAAATGTACATTAAAAGGAGAGAAGAAAAAATTAATAGGACTATTAACATGTATTATTGTAAAATGACATGAAATGTATAAAATATTTTTTTATTATTTATTTTAACTTGTAAACATTTGAAAATGTTGTATCATTGAAATGACAAATGGTGCTAAGTGGTGTATGATATCTTGCACAGCAATATTTTGATATTTTGATGCTACAATGACTAACTAAAATGACTGTAACTATATATCAAGAGGCCATGATCTCAAATGGATCACGAGATAGTGTCATAGTAAAGACGTTTTTTTTTTATAGAGTTCCTCTTTAATTTCGTAAGTACAACTCAATTGATAGTTGCAACTTGCAAGTGCATTGATATGTAGGGGTTCAGGTTTGAATCTATGGATTCCCCACTTTTCTACACTTAATTTGTGTGAATTTTGTCATTAGACTGTCTACTTGACAAAAAAAAATATTGTTCTTCAATTTTGACTCAGTATGATGGGATGCCATTATGACTCTGTTTTTGACTCAATTTTAAAACAGTATGATAGGCCCAATTTTGACTCTGTTTTTGACAACTCTAGTTTTTAAAACAGTTTTTGACTATAGAGTTAAAAAAACTGAAAAATAAAAAGTAAAATACCATTTAGCTGTTTTGCTTTTTTAGTTTTATAAAGTATAATATTAAAAATAGTTTTATAAAACAGTTTTTAGAAACAAATAATCCAAACAAATTTTTTAATTTTCAAAAACTAAAATAATTTTTTTGAAATGTGAATCAAGCAAGCCCGCAGTCTTCATAATTTTTATTTTTAAATTTGGGTTTGGCCTAGTCTAGTGTGTTTTAATTGGATTGAGCTACTAAATTCGTGGTCTAAAGAAACTATGTGTTAATCGGATCCGGTCTATGTTTTAAATTTGTCCATTGGACTAGGGTAAGGTGTAGGTTGGCCGATTTAAAAACTCTAATTCCTTTTTAGGTATGGCAACCACAGATAGTGTGGATGTAGAGTTTCTTTTTTTTCTTCTAAATTTTAAGAGAATTTGACTTCTCTAAAATGAAAAAAATGTGTTTAACAATTAAGCCAAATAAATAAACACTTGGGAGCATGTTCTCTTAATGAATTCATAGTAAAGCCATGCTTTATACCATTATATGTCTTAAAATAAATCCTACAACTATGGAGTAATGCAAATAATATTGTCAATGGATGACATATTGAAAAACCGTTTTCCAAGTCGGAAAAAACAAGAAAAAAGATAGAAATTAAATATTAGGGCCAATTATGTGACCCACTTAAATTAATATAAAATAAAAAAAAGAACATGCATTGAGTTGAGTTTTTGCATTGATGTGTAAGTAACAAAGGTAGGATCAAATTTTATATCCTGCATGACATACTTGGACCCACAAAAAGTTATTATTTATATAATCAAATTTTAGTTTTAGCATTGGAGATGCTTTAAGAAAATGAAACAAGCTTTACAAAGTTTAATTTGTTTTCCGAAACAAACTTAACTTCTAACGTGTTAAATTAAAAGATTAAAAATAATTAAAATTTTAAATTTTAAATATTTTAATTTATAAATTATTATTATTATTATTATTATTATTATTATTATTATTATTATTATTATTATTATCAATAAGTTCACAATAAGGCAGCAGTAATAAGTTATTTTATTTGACAGAGATTTATAAGGTAATAATAGAAAGTTTGTGTTGTTTGTTAAAGGTTTATGTAAAATAAATAACAACAAATAAACTATTATAACAATTCTTTTGTCATTTAATTATATATTAGTAAGAGTCAAACAAAACCAAACAAAAAGCTGATGCTAAATAAATTCATTATGTACTCGTTTTATTGGTAAGAATCAAAAGTTTAGTTTTGGAGCAAATATAAATACTTAGTTAAATTATCTTATAAATATTTAAATATAAATAGATACAAAAAAAAAGAAAAATATTGAATTAAAAACTCAATATAGAGAATTATACCAAAATATAGTTGCAGTTGCAATAGCACCTAAAGGGTGAGTAATAACACCTTTAAACTTTCATGTACATTTATTTTGAGAATTTAGGATGAAAAAAGAGTCACTATTTTGAATTGTATTTTCTTATAAAAATATATTTTTTCGAAAATCTAACTCTATTAAAATTGGAATTTTATGAACTGTAACAATAAATTATGAATTGATTTATTCAATACATTGTTTGTTAAATTACCTTTTTTTTTATGATTGTTTGAATATGTATTCTTTAAAAAATTGTTTAATTATGTGTTCTTGAATGATTGTTGTTATTATATATTCAAATGAAATATTATATTGTATATATGATTTTATGAAGATGATTGTTCAAAAAATGACTTATTTTTAATGTGTTTGAGATGAGCTTATGATTCGTATGGATGGATCTTGTACCCCACAGTTATTTCTCGAATGATCTATGTGCTCCATATAGATGGGTATTGTACCCTACATTAGATGATTTTAAACTCCACACAAATGGGTCATGTACACCTCACATATAGATGAGTTTTAAACTCCACGTGAGATGAGTTTTAAACTCTATACGGGTGAGTCTTGTACCCCACACTAGAGGAGTCGGTGCTCCACATAAAGCGATAATACCTACTTTCGCATAAGTAGTATATCTCCATATAACGATGAGACGTCATTGAATTGATTTGATTATTATAGATGTGAATTATCGTTAATTTAATTGATGAGTTTTTATCAATTATTGAAACTAATCGGTTATTATAGAAAAATCTTAGTTATATCATGTATATTTCTAAAGAATATTTTTGGAAGAACACGGGTGCAATGATCAATTTTTTCGGTTATCGTATCAGCTAAAAACAATATTTGTTTTAAAATTGTGTACTATTTATTGTATTTAGTATTTTATTAAAGTGTTTAGTTATTTCCTTAGATTAGGCTAGTAGATCAAGAATAAGTAGACATAGTGTCTACATTGTATTTTATTTCAAGATTTGTTCTTAAATATCTATTTTTGAATATTTTGATTAAGTAGTTTTCAGCCGTAAAATTTTATTTTAAAGATTTTATAATATTATTTCTTAAAAAATTTATTATTTATTATAATACATTTTCTGTTATATAAATATGAAAACTTTTTCATTATTACCTTAATGGTTACGCAACTCATTTCATTTATAATAATTGAAGACACATCACTTATGATCAACTCATCAAGCCAAATTATCACCTATCATTTGCATCATCAAAACTTCAACACTTGAAAATAGATGTTATTTATCATGTGTTTTTATTTTGAGTAATAAAAATTTTAAAAATGTTTCTATTGTTGGTTCTTCTATTCATGTGTCTTTTGTTGCCTTGTTATTTTCTATTCTACTATTCAAATAAATTTGGTGCAAACATATGAGATAGTGTTTGCACAAGACTAATATAAAATTTGTCAATTTCCTTTTTACACTTTGTAGTATCTTGCTTGAAAACCCAATAAAATATACAGCGACTACACTATAATTGAACACAACATTTTTTTAGTAGATATATTCTTTGACACCTTAGTGACTCCAGAGTATTTCCATAAACTCCGATCATTTGAATCAATTATAGACTAATATCTACTTTGGTACATTGAATCTTAGTAGATACATGATGTCAAGAGTTGCACAAACTATTTATATTATGTTACAAATTAATGCAAAAAAAGTAGCTTTGAGGTTTCGAAAGAACACTCTTGAGATATACGAAAATACTGAAAGATTTTTCTCTCTTTTCAATTAATATATATGCATACACTACTCAAGAACTGAGAAGAAAAGAAAAAGAAATAAATAAGGATTTTATTTATGTACTAAAAAGCTAAAGACAATTCTATTATAAAATTTAACCTTTTCTTTAATCATATTTTCTTCCATGTTGGGACTGTTACTGTAATCCTATATATATTTCAATGTTACTCCTATGTATGAACACTTTGTTATGAACAAAAGGAAGGATAATGTCACCCTGTCAGAAGAGCTGAAGTCAGAAGTTAATTCAGTTCGAATGTCGATAATGGAGTCCATTGTTGGTCGCAATGTATAGTCAGTCAAGTACCCTTTGTAGAAGCGAATGTTACTCTATTCCAATTATCCTTGTGTCATTTGTCTGTAAAACACATTGAATTAAACAATTACAACTTTGAATTCACTCGTAAATAGAAGTTAGAGACAATGTTTTCAGAAGAAATTGCATACAACACTAAAACTCTGTATTGATTAGTTTATTTGAGTTTATCTACTGACATAATCACCTGTGATATTGTCTCTTTTTGAATAAACAACTTATCATATAAGTGCTTATATATATGTCATTTTTTTTTTTTTTGAATAAGTTGTTTTCATAAAATATCTTGAGAGCTTGATAGAGCTTATGATAGAGCAATTTCGCAAATGTTTATGTTAGTATATAAGTTCAAAAATAAGACAAGCCAAAAATGCTTTGATAGAGCTTATGAAAACTTATATGAAACTAAATTGGATTTATGTGAATATGTGGTTTTTTAAAAGTAGGAAAAAATATAATAACTATGAAAAAAAAAAGTTATATGATGTTATAGTACAGTATAAAATGAAGATGTATAGTAAGATTGTTTCACTAAATTTGGTGCATGTAACATCACTTCGAAATAAAAATATTACCTCTTCCCAACCTTGATTTACGGGTAGATTGCCGCCACACATTACTTTCATTCCAATGTAACATCTCATCATTTTTATTTGTTTGAATCATAGTTGGTACTGATTCTTCCACAAATTCACCATAATTTCTATGGCCCTGTAAAAATAGTCAAAGAAAATAAGATGCAACCTAATAAATATGTTGATCAATATCATGATTTCGAATACAAACTAATACTCAGTCTAAACAACATTACACTAAATAAGATTTTGTCACATCAATTTGATGAACTAATGATACTTTGACATCAAAATAGTCTAAAAGTTACTATTCACAAAGACCAAATGAATAATTGGACTCAAATGGTTAATGAACTTCAGTTAAAAATAAATAGTTAGGGAGAATCCGTCTTTGAATTCTTACTAGAACAATCCTTAACTAGGTTTTACTTATCTCTCGACCATACTCCGGATCACCAAGGTCTCTTT
>NC_021162.2:3926077-3958952 GCF_000331145.2 Cicer arietinum
CTTTCCCTTATGAACCAGAGGGTTAGTAAAAAAAATTTGTCATCTGGTGACTGAAAAATACCATATGAGAATCATATGTCGCTAATCTTTTGAGAATGAAATGAGAGAATCACTCTTTTATTAACAAAATAACTACACAATCACTAATGCATCAAAATTATTAAAACATGTGTTTGAGCATATATTCACACGAGGACTTCGAACTTACTTGTGCATTTATTGGACCATCTGTTTTATCTGTGAGATCAAAATCCATGTAATAATTGGAATGGTAAATATCAGCTACATCAAACGATTGTTGACCATTACGACCCTGGTGCCTTTGAAATACATGCTTCGATGTCTCGTCCCCCCCATAGCTTGTGTTGTAATTATGTTTTCTTTTCGAAACTTCTATCCCGTGTTTCGTTAAATCGTAAGTGCCTTTTGCAAAGGTTGGATCCATTGCACTTACTTTGCTTCTTGAACCATCTGATAATATGGATGAAGTATTTCGTCTATTCGCCCATGTAAAGCCGCTAGATCCTGTGACTGGTGCCGGTCCCGAGTATGCGCTATAGCCATTGTAACCACCATTGACCATTTGTGCAGCCTCTGCTTTTGTATCATATAATTTTTTATGTTGCTCTTTGTGTATAGCTCCTACTTTTCCCTTTGTATGATATGCTTTACCATCGCCGTTATCTCTACAAGCATTTTGAGAAATATTCTGCATTTCCTTCACATAAAGGAAAGAGAAGTAAATAAAAAGTACTTAATTTCTTCAAGCAATGTAGCATTGTGTTGTTGTCAATCACAAATCCCAGAAAATAGCAGTTTGTTCAAATTCAACTACTCTATAGTTCTATAGCACCGTTATAGCCTCTATTTGAGAACACTTTGCACTAAATAGTGTATTACAAAACAATAGAGACTTATTCAGATTTCGCTAAACTATAGTGCCGCTACTATAGCTGGTATTTGACAACACTAAGTAAAGAATACCTCTTTCAAAGCTGGTTTGTTTACACTTTTAGGATCCTGAAGAACTTTGTGGACCCGTCTTTGCCTTCCTGATGTTACAGCATCCCGCTCTCGCACTTTACCTCCGATCTTTTTCCTGAGGGTGAGATATAGACTTTAGACACCAAAATTGGAAATTAAGTACATAGTTTCATTCAGAAAAATCATAAGAAGATTATGAATATATAATTTCAACCAGGCTATCTGTCTTCAACATTTGATTACTACAAATACCCAAATTACAAACTGATTAATGTTTCGATTGAATATTCAAAATCATAAGATTATGAATATATATATATGTAAGTGTATGTGAATGTCAACCGGTAATTAGGCCATGGCTGAAGATAATACAACCTTAAACTTCATTCATATGAATAACATATAATAATAAGAATTAGATTGCGAATAGTGAAAAATAGTAGTTTGTTCAAATTCCGTTATGCAACAATGTTATAGCCCCGCTACAACCCTTATTTGACAACAACTTGTATAGTGTATCGCGAAACAATAACAATTTCTTCAAATTCTGCAACGCCATAGCACTACAAAGCCTCTATAGGCGCTATTTAACAACATTTCTAAAAGTGTGGTATACTAATATTTTCTACGAAAGGAAAATATCTTAATAGTTTACCTGTTCATAGCTTCACGGTTTTTAGCATCCATTTCTTTGCTTGGTTGATACTTTGGCAAGAGTGATGGAGAACAGGCATATGGCGCGGTGTTGAAATACTATAAAAGGCACACAATGAAATAATAAAATCAGAATCAACGGTGAGCAAACATCATAAAAAAGACATATAACATTCAGAAAAACAAGCACAGTACTCAAGCAGCACAAAGTTATCTCATGCAAACAAAAGGAAGAACAGCATTTAAGTATCGTATTGAAATTGGGAGAAAAGTAGAATGCACACAGAATTCACCTCGGACATAAGTGCCGAGGAGGCAGTACCACGTTTAGAAGGATCGATGGACAGTAAGGTCTCAAGTAGGTTCACAGCAGTTGGAGGAAAATCTTTACACCTCTCCCAAAGCGAGCTTTCGTAACTAGTCTGAGGCTTAAACATTGTTGCAAGCGGAAGCTTAGTCTTTTTCCAATACTCTTCAGGTGGAGACCCGCAAAGCTTAAAAGTTTTGTGCAATTGTTCCACCTGTAGATTAAACAAGAATATGCAATGAACTATGAAACCAAAGTTTTAGTATTACTTTGAAGAATGAACTAATAGATGCATTATATGTAGTGTCGTCAATCGCAAATTGTGGAAAATAGCAGTTTTGTTCAAATTATGCTACACAACTGTGTTATAGCATTGCTATAACCGCTATTTGATAACATTTTGTACTAAATAGCATATTGCAAAACAACGACGATTTGTTCAATTCTACTAAACTATTGCATTATAGGGTCACTATAGCCGCAATTTAACAACACCGACTATTTTATTTCTCAAGTATTACTTATTTAAGAGGATTGCGTACGATAAATATGAGGGTGAGTAATGTATTACCTCGGTTCTCCCTTTAAGGATGGGTTTACCCATAAAAAGTTCGGCAAACACACACCCAACACTCCATAGATCCACTGAAACTCCATAGGTTGTCGATCCCATCAAAAGCTCGGGAGGACGATACCATAGAGTCACCACACGACTCGTTAAAGGGTGCTTGCTATTTGGACTTACGGTATTCGCTAATCCAAAATCTCCTATCTTGAGAACTCCTTCATTGTTAACTAATATATTCGATACTTTAATGTCTCGATGCATGATACCTCGTAAGTGACACTGCTCAAGTCCACTCAATAACTGTCTCATGTAACATTTTATCTGTTGACGAGAATATGAAACAACAATTAATGTGATACCTATTAATGTATAAAACTAACCTATAACTAAGGAACGCGCCAAAATTATCACAAAGGAAATGACGACAAACCTGCGAGTCTGTGAACTTGATATCAGGGTTAGATACTAAGCCAGCAAGATCATGCTCCATGTATTCAAATACAAGGTATATAGTATTTGATAGTTGTGAAGTGATTATACCCTCTAATTTCATGATGTTAGGGTGGTCAAGCGTGCGGAGAATTATTATCTCTCGTGCCATGAACCTAATGCTCTCGGGTTGAAGTGTGTCAAACCGCACCTTCTTCAAGGCAACCATCCTCCCTGTCTCGACTTCGCGTGCTTGGAAAACACTGCTATATGTACCTTGTCCAATCTACAGAAACATGAAAAATACATTGATTAATGTTGAACAAATGATGGCATTGAGGCCAAAAAATCCTAGCATAGGTGAGTAAATTAAATTACAGAACATGCAATTTATCAAGATGAAACATTGTAGCAACGATCCACAAAAATTTATTTGAATTAAAAAAATACAATCACCATACCATAAATAAAAAATGCATTTTTAAAAGCCAATCATTCATGTGGATGCATTTAATTTAAAACAACATAGAGAGTATAGATTGAATAGAAAATAAACTAAACCCCAAAGGGTTATTCTAATATTGCAGCTTCGAACCCCCCCTAGTGACTAGTCTTTTTGTAAGAGTAAGTTAATCCTTCACAAATGCTATCACAGCCTAAAGGTTTTTTTTCTCTGCCTTGGATTCGGGTAGGGACAACTACCCTCTCATCCTAATTTCTTTTCAATAAAAACATAGGAATCCATGATTTTAAATAAAGGCTTGCAACGTCTGTAAGGCCGATCTCAACTGGAAAATGTTGATATTGTTAAATTGAACATCATATCCCAAGTTCAAACCCCGGCCCACGCAGTTGTGTGTACGATTTTTAGGTGGTATTTACCACTCCGCCTACAGAACAAATAAAATAAAGGTCTGCAACCGCAATCTAGACCACGAAATGGTTTTTGATGTTGCTGAAACCATAATGCGACTGCAATTGAGATTGCATTTGACAGCGATTCTCCACAATAATCTGTTTATGGTAGTATTAATTAAAATGTAAAGCCTTCACAAATGCTATTAGAATCTAAAGGTTTTCTTTGCCTTGGCCTCAATTAGGTACAACACCAACCTAATTTCTTTTTCTATAAAGAAAAATCATAGGAAAATCAATTAGGTACAGCAATCTAAGCCACAACCTAACAGATTTTTATGTTATTGAAAGACTCAAAACCGCAATGCAGTTGCGATTGAGGCCTCACCGGCCCATCTGACTGCTTTTCTCTGCAATATCAAGAATCATGACAGCAACAATTATTTAAAACCTTATGAATCCATGCATGAAGTTTTCAAATGGGGTGATAAGCAAAGCAAAAACTACCTTATCTAATTTCTCAAAAGAATCAGTTTTGAGAGGGACCAAACCATGGATGGCTTCAGCAGCAACAGAAGTAAGCCAAGAAGGCCAACCAGCAGCAATCTGTTCACCTTCAACAAACCTATGTGAAAAACCAATCCTCATATTCAAACTACCCCTTTTCCACTCCTCTGATTTCAGGTCACATTGTTGGGCCCCACAATCTCCTTTTCTTGAAGAATAAGAAGAACAAGAATTCTCCACCGCCATGCTTCTCCCAGAACCACCACCACCATTGTTCCTTTTTCGAGAACTCGAATGAACATATGGTCCCAACGGTGTAACAGCACCGTCAGCCACCGTTTTCTTGGAGTTTACACAACCCATATTATGTAAAATCACAGTGGCTCAACGTAATTTTGTGAATCTCAACGTGAAACCAAACATGCACTCACTCAGATAAATCCAAAATAATCTCACTGTGAAATCAAACATGCACCCAAAGTTGATGTCAATCTCACTGCGAAACCAAACCAAACCAAACAGATAAACCTGATAACCCGAAAGTGAGGCGGTTTTCGGAAGCGGGTTTTGAATCCGCTTCCGATGAAAACTGACACACAGTCAGAGAGGAAAAGGAATAATACCCAGAAACAGAAACATCATGGAAGAAAGGAAAAATGGTTCCTTTTTTGTTTTTGTGTTTTTGGGTATTTTTTTCTCTCTCTTCCAGAAATGTAAAATACAATGTAATCCAACCCTTTTGTTTTGAAAATTGAAATAGCGAGATCTGCGGAGATAATGGTGAATGGTTGAGAGGAATTTGTGGATGTTGATGATGTCTGTATGCATTGTTGTGTTGTGTCTTTTGGTGTTGTTGTAAGAGAAAGAGAGAAAAGGGAAAAAGAAAAGAAAAGAAAAAGGTGTAATGTAACCGTTATAGGAAGATGTGTTACTGTTTTTCCTTATTTTCATTTTCTGTGTGTGAGAGTGATAGCTGTATGCCAACTCTTAACACTTCATTACTCAATTGGGATTTAAGGATTCTCAAATTCACTATATACTATATACATTTTTATTTTTTCCTTCTAAAATCCACTTTTTATCTTTTCGTTTTGGAATTTTTTTTTATAATATCTGTTTTTTTTAAATTCCAAAATTCTATATTGATAAAAAATATTAAAATGTGCATGTTACCTTCTACATATATACTTGTTTCCTTTTTTTTAATAGTAAATAATTAAAAAAATAAATTTTACTAATTAATAACAATATAGGAATGATTAAAATCAATACAACAAAATACCAAAAGTTACAGAGATCAAGTAGAGTTATATGTAAGATTGAGATCATAATTTGGAATGTGATTGGATAATTGATTCAATTTAAATAATATTGAATTTTATCTCATCACTCGTTTTCCATCCTATTTTATAACTATCTTATTTAAGCTTCAATGTTCTTATCAAGTAAGTGAATTATTTTACATATGCAATTAGTTATCTATTATTTTTCGTATGGTTAGATGTTTTATATTTTTATTTATAATCTATTAAACGTAAAAATATATTATCTTTGCTTAACAGGAACTTTCGTGTTCGTATGTTCGTTTTTTTATTATACTAAAATGTGTTTACATTTGTTTCGTTAAAATTAATCATGGGTTTTTTATTTAGTCTTTTTTAATTTTTAAATGTAGTTTATCTCGTAATTAATTGACTTTATATGAATAGGATATGATGTATTAAAATTCTCTGATGCATAGATTTAAACAAATTCATTCAAATAATACTTATTTTAGAATTGAAATAAACATTAATGATAAAATGTGCAACATATATAGACTATGTCGATTACGCAATCGCAATCCAAATTATTCTAATGTTGCAGATAACTCTATTCAGTCTCTATAATTTTTTGTATTGTTTCTATTGATTTTAATCATTTTTTATATTATTATTAATTAAAAATTAATATTTTTTATTATTTATTTTTAAATTTTGGTTTTTTACACAAAAATAAGAAAATATATATATATATATGTGTGTGTGTGTGTGTAGAATTCAATAATGCGACCAACTACAAAACGGCATATTGAAAATACGATCTAGTAAAAATTCAAAAAATAAGACATTTTAGTATGTTTTTTCAAAGTAGAGTATTTTAGATTATTTTCAAAAAAATAAAGGAATATTATAGAGAAAAAATAGTTTGATTTTTATCACTGCAATTTTGATCATTCATTTTTAAAAATATTGACATTTAATTATCATCTTAATTTGAGGTTTAATGTTGATGATATGGCAATAATTTAAGTAGTTTCTAAACAAACTTACATTATAACGTAAAAATTTATGCTATGTGGAATTTTAATTTACTCAATACCATTTTAATAAATTAAAAATAAGTAAGTAAACATTTATTTTTGAAATTTATTTTCTTGATTTAATTTTTTTTTAAATGAAAAATTAAATAATTTAAAAAAAATTACTTCTCTTGTTTTATAAATTTATCAAAAAAATAATTTTTTTTAATTACGCTGATGAAGGTTTAAAACAAAAACAAAAATTGAATACAAGTCTATAGTAAATTAAAGTAATTTAAACAAAAAATTATTTTGTTTCAAACAAAAGTAATTTCCAAAAAAATATTTATTTTATTATTATCATAAATTATTAAAGTGGTATTAAATAATTTAAATTAAAAGAGACATAAGATTGATTTGATGAGTGAGGTGGAGAGTTAAAAAGTTGAGTGATAAGCAAGTCACAATTTCTACCCATACCCACAACAAAAACTAAAAATATTAACATTACCAATTATTAATATTACATAGATATTTTTATTTATTTTTTATTATTAATGTATAGTTATAACTTAATATTTTAAGTATTGAATAATATGTTATAACAAAAGTTTTAAGATGTTTAAGTAATTAAATTTAATTACATTTAAAAAAAAACTAAAATTATATATGACCCAATAAAATTAATCGATTTAAGTATTATATTTGGCCAAAAGCGACCCAACCCAACTCGTGAATATCCATTACTAAAATTACATTTAAGTCTATTTTGTGTAGAAATTTTTATTTTATAATTGATCGAGTTTAAATCTAAATTGTCCAATATATATTTGGTGATCATCGATGTCCCGATTTATGAATGTTTTTTTTTTAATCTTCAAAAAAAATGATAAATTTCATCATAATTAACTCACACAATTGTGAAATCTCGCGTTTGAACCCAAAACAAGATGTCCAACCTAACAATTTCTATTGAATTACGACTTAAGAATTGAATGCATAGATAATTTAGATATGGGGATAACTTAATTAATCCAGGTCAAAAGTATTAAACTTATTAATCACTTTGACCTAAATACTATATACATATATATTAAAATTTTAACTATATATTTGTTGATATTTTATTCTTTAATTATGACTTCCTCCATTTGTTTTATGTCTCATTTTTTAAAACTTTTTTGTTATTTTTATTTATGGATTTTGAAATTTAAATTATCCTCTAGACTCAAAAATAAGTATATAGTAGTAACAATTGAAGGACTAAAATATATGTAAAATTTAATTCCACCCTATTTAATTTTCTTATTATCAACATATTCTTCAACAAAACAAATTCTTATACATAATTAAATCAAATGTTTAATTGCAGTTTTGATCTCTCTATTATAATTAATCTACAAAATTGATCTCCTATTTTAAAAATCTTTTTGGTTCCTTATTCATATTTTTGAACTAAAAAAAATAACGATTTGACATATTTTTAATAACATACCATACAATTATATAATATTGAATTATCTAGATGCATTAATTATTCATATGTCATTAATTAAATATAAAAATATGAAAAATGCTAAAGTTGAAATCTAAGTTTTTACGATGTTTTATTCAAATTTCATGAGTGTGAATCATTCTACATCATCGTATTATAAGTCACGTTAATTAAAACATTCCAACGTCTTCATTTTTTAGTTAAAAAATTAGAGGAAGTGACCAAAATTTTGGACTTTTAAAATAGAAGGATCATTTCTATAAATCAATAAAAATAAATGACTAAAACTGCAATTAAGTATAAATGAAAAGTATAAATAGTTTAGAAAATATTTTTTTTATTGAATTATTAAAATTAAATGTAGTTAGGTCTTCACAACTTTAAACTAGAAGATAATTCTCTAACCCTAAATTTCTTTCATCAAAATATAAATAATAATAATAATAATAATAATAAATTAAATGCCACAAACCATTATTTTTAATATATGTACAATTAGCTATTTTTGCATTGTATTTATGTTGATTTTTAGTATATGTACAATTAGCTATTCATTTTTAATATATGTACAATTAGCTATTTTTGCATTTAATATATGTTCATTTTTATTTGTTGCTTTAAGATTTTGTATACAAACCAAGATAATCAATAAATTTTGTTATTTTTTATATAGTTATTTATCATTTTTTATAATATCTTTAATAATTTTGTATCACATTTCATCTATTTATCTCTATGTAATAAATAACTAAAGACATTATTAACAAAATAATAATTAATATTGCGTTAAATTTTGAAACTAACAAATAAATAAATAAAGATCGACAAACATGACAATTAAAATATAACAAATAAAATATTAATGATTCTCTAGTCAAATATATTGCTGATTATTTATTTTAGAGAGAAGAATGTGAAATAGGTAATAAATAGTTAAAAGTTATTATAGGCAAACAACTTATCAATTTTTTAAGAAAATATATTAACGTTGTTAATATGTGTGAATAATCTTACAATAAAAAAGTGAATCAATAGTCCCTTAAATTAAAAAATATCAACTAATTTAATTAATTTTTAAAAAATAAAATTGTACCACGATTTTAAAAGTTTGGTGCTTATTTTAATACAGTAAAAGACTATTTTGATTCAATTGTATGTGTTTATTTATTTTGTTTCAATGTTTACTCAACAATATTTAAATAGATGAACTAAATTGGTTGATACAACCTCCTTCCTTAAAAAATCAACCTAACAATTTCGGTTTAAATAAGTTGTCACTTTGTGACTTGGAAGTGGCAACTCTCCAACTTTTCTCATTGAATAATTATAATGGGGAGCTACTAAAGTCTTTGATTTCTTTAAGTAAAACAAGCTCAAGACATTTCATTAAATAAATAGAGAAAATATAAACAGAAATTTGATAAAGAAAATACTGTGAGAAGGTACAAAATAGATGCTCTAACATCAATATGAACACTACAATTTGCTAATAGTCTAGCAAAATCAACTATTTCATTTAAGCTTTCCAATTACTTATTTATTTATTTAAGCATATGGTAGGCCTCCCCATATAAAATGTAAAAATGGCATTTCTCAAATTTAAAAGAGTTAAAGTGTGGTGCCCTATTAATATAAAAAATTATACAATCATTTCCTGATAATTATTTATATGTATGACTAGCTTTAAAAATATTAATTATGATAAAAGTTGAATATTTTTAATGATTTAATAATTGTAATTAAGTAATAATATAAAGTTTTTTTACACTAAATATATACATATATATATATATATATATATATATATATATATATATATATATATATATGATTTATATCCTACTTCAAATGTTTTGACTTGAGCTTTGTGACAAATTTTCAGTCTCGTTCTTGAAATTGGGTTTTGGAGGCTCAAATTTGAGACTTTGGTTTTTGTTGATTTTCTTAATTCTTGTTTTAGTTTATTTATTTTATTAAAGTAGAATAAATACTCACTTTTGGTCTCGAAAGTAATAGATAGCATAACAATAATTTTTTAAAAAAATAAAAATATTTTAAAATCTCTAAATCGTTCAATCCTTAAACAATTTAGTATGGACTCAAATAGTTTTACTTTTTCCATTGGTTTTCATGATATATCATACTTATGAACTTTTTCTTCACTCTAATTTCCTATCTACTTCATCTTTCTCTTTTTCTCTCTTTGACCAGAAACCGTTGCAATTTTTTGCATTGCCTTGTTGAAATGGTTATCTTTGAGCTACAATAGATGAAAATGGGATATTATGACAATTTACTTATTGAAAATATTTTTCTATTTCGTTTTATAAAATTTATGTTCATTTTATTGATTAATAAATTTGTGCTTATTTTTTTGTTTGTTTTTCTTCGCTCTAACTTTTGTCATAAATGATTGTCTATATTTCAAAAAAACAATGAAAATATTATAAAAAAATTATTATTTTTGAAAATACATTTTTATTCATTAACATTTATTCTCCTTTCAAGGAATATAAAATTAGTTTAGTGAATCAGGTGAAAGAGTTAAGGAGTAAAAACATTAAAAAAAAAAAAAAAAAATTAACAATATTAATCACTAAGATTGACTGTTATAAAAAATATTTTATCTTTTCTCTATAATAATAATTATTTGTAGGATCTTTCATCTAATTAAAATAAACACAAAATTTAAAAAATAAAACAAAAAATATTTTCACAATATAAACCACCGTTAATTTTCACCATTATGTTATTCACAAAAGAAATAACATCAAGTGTAGAAAAATTTAGAATTTGATTGAATTTTATTTAGTATCCTATATTTTAGCTCATTCATCATTTGGGGGAAAAAAAGTCTTCCAATTAAATTCTCAACAAATCATTTGAAATTAAAAGGATGTATGCAGCTGCAATTGGACAGAGGGTGGGTGGATCATGATGATGACACCGACATGACACACCACAACAACACTCTTAATGGGGTGGAGAAATTAGGCTAACACTCTTTAATATATATATATATTAATTAATTATCATACTTTTAAGGATTTTAGTGTTTTTTTCTTTTCTTTCTTTCTATCACAAATGCAATGTAAATTGTTAAAATAAAATAATTTGTTTCTTTGATGATCCAAGGATTAACCTAATAAGACATTAAACTAATTTGGTCCTTAAATCTTCAAAATAACAATAAGTTAGTTTATGATGTTATAATGATTATAGACTATTTTAAAAATAAATTATAATTTTTAAAGATTTTATGACTATAAATTGTATTTTTTAAAGATTATTCTAATTATTCGAAAATTAGTTTGAATTTTTTTACTAAATCCAGATACCAAAGTAACAATACTCTAGACTTACAAAAATGAAAATGGTGATTAACAATTTCAGAAATATTTTCTACAAGTGTATTCAAACAATAATAAACTTTAAATATTTATGTTACAAGATAAGCTCATATAAACTTCAAACAAGCTTTTCTGATTTTCCAATTGTTTCAAGAATCTAATATACCAAAGTTCTATACATAGCCCACTTTGCGCCGACCTAAACCGTGAACTAAAAGGATATAAAATTGATTTAATAGCTGCGGTAGAAGAGTTAAAGAATAAAATGATAAAAGGTAAAAAATTCTATCATCACCTTCAATATATTCCAAACAATACTAAATTTATTAATATCAGCTATTAAAAGAAAATCAAATATAATTCAACAGTATATAACTAGAATCAGATTTCAACCATTAAAGTTGAACTTTACAAGGTTACAATACAAATACAACAATCAAGCCTCAATCTTATTCCATAAGGTGGAAATGGCTACACAAGTAAATTATAAATTCATACAAAACATTGGCAAAATAATTCATTCAACTTCCATAACTTACAAAGAAGATCAATCTTGTGATGCTAGTTTATCAATTTTATTTATACTCTAGAACTGTCCTCTACAAGAAGTATTAGACAATACTAGAAGCATCATAGTTTATCAATTTATAATAATGTCCATAGATCAATTTAAATGATCTTCGTACCTGTGAACAATATTGTCTTATACAAACAATTCCATAATTTCAATGTACAAAATGTGTTACATACAGAAAAGAAAATAAACTAGAAAACAATAAGCATGCATTCTTCTTACTACCAAATTCATAATCAAAACAACTTCATTCTGTACCGGACTTTTATACGATGATTTGCTCTTCTTTTAAGCGTAAATGTACAGGTCTCTGATTGTTGTTTCCGAACTCCATATCTTTAAGCAAAGGATGCTTCTCTGCTGCCACAGGCTGCGGTTTTGATGGCATCGAATTGCTACTGGCTGTGTTGTGGCTGCTGTGTCTAGCGGCAGGGACGTCGTGGTTATGTTTTCCCTCATATGTAGTTATGACAGCTTTTGGGTCTGTTGATGCTCTCTCGACATGTTTACGCACGTTGCAGCCTGCACTAGTGCACTTGTAATAACTCCTGTGAACAGAAATTCAGCATTAGACTAGTTCAAAAATTTGAAAGCAAAAGCACATGAAAAATTATTAACTATCAATTTTTGCCAAATTGAAAGACTTGACCACGAAAGCAAAAAACCAACATGAGAATAAACTTAGTGTAGCAAAAATGCGAATGTTACGTTGGATGTGTGGAAATACAAGACGAGATAGGATTATGAATGACAACATTAGAGAGAGTTAGGGTAGCACATATAGTAGAAAAGATGGTAGAAACTCAGTTTAGGTGGTTTAGGCATGTGGAGAAGAGACCTGTAGATTCTGTAGCGAGGAGAGTTGATCAAATGGAGGATAGTCAAATCGTTGGAGGCAAAGAAAAACTACAAGGGAATCTATTAGGAAAGACCTAGAGATTAATGAGCTGGAAACGAGATATGTTATTGGCGTCGTTGGACCATGTAGCTAACCTTAGTTGGAAAAAACTTGGTTGTTGTTGTTGAAAGACATGTCCTCATTAGTACATATTGACAAAGTGAAATTTGTACATATTAAATAACAATTATAGCAAAAAGTATCACCACAAGAGACCACTAGCTTCAAGAAGGGAACAAACAAAGCAACTTTTATTGTTTGCATACTCTAAAACAAATACCGAACACGACATTAACACAGAAACGTAGACACCAATAATAACTAAAGAAAATAGAAATGATTGAATATAACCACATGTATCAATGTTAGTAACCACATGTGTCAGTATCCGACAAAGACATGTATCAAACACCGAACACACACCTTCAATATGAAGTATCGGTGCTACACTTCTACATGGCTTTTTGGGCAGAGTTGAGGGGGCAAGGAATGGAGCAAAATTCTTGAAATTAAGGTCAGAGTAATACCAAAACATGTTTGCAAGGATGTTGTTACACAGAATTGGAGAACAAAATTTTGAGTTCAGAAGTTATCCCAATGAAAACAAATAGATACATATAGTGTCATGCATAAATGACACAAACATGTCTCAGACACCAACTAATGTGACCAGAAACAGCAGCAACATATTCGGAATGACATCAATGTATGCAAGGGTACCCAGAAGATTCTTCTGGATAAGAATACTAAAGAGAACTCTTTTTTCTTTTCTTTTTTTTTTTTTTAGGTATACAAAAGAAATTAAATTTTATTTTAAGTTATTAGATGCCATTAGACATGATTCATGATAGGAAACTGAAATTTTTTTATCCATGTAACCAATTCCAACTCGAGGAAAAAAATTGTTGGTGTTGTTATAGAAATATAGGATGTCATGACAAGTTTCTATGTTTTCAAAATTTAAAATCCAAAAGGAAACTGTACTCATTCACAACTATACCACATGTACAAAATAGATAGTTAAGAAAAATTTCATGTAGAAAGCAAGTAAATGAATGATGGTGGGCTTATCAGGTTAAAATGAAGAGTTTCTTCCTATTTTCATTTGCAATTTCTAAATGCAAGAATCATGTTTTTTGGTCTTAATCCCCTAGTTCCCAGAAGAAGGGGGGTCATGGTAATTTGGAGTTCAGCCGAGTGGTAAGTAATATGACAAGTGACAAATCCCGTAAAGCAAGGATGGTGAAAGTAAATCTAATTGTTAGTATTTTTTGGTCAAAACATTTCGATTTAAGAAAACTAAAAGCATGTGAATTTGACTTAAGTTTTATTAGATTTTATATGTCACTTTAATAAAGTCAAGTTCTTTTGTTTTTTTTAAGCCAACGAAAGGGTGCAAGGTATCACTAGTGCTAGCCATCCCAACATGGTTGGCACCGCTGACTCTAACAATCCTTGGGTGTGTTTGTTTCAGATTTTTTCAAGCCAAAAATCATTTTGTAGGGTTTGAAGGGTGTTTGTTTTAGATTTTTTAAAATAATTTTGTTAAAAAAATCATTTTTTATCTAAAAATAAAAAGCTAACAGTAGCTTCTCACATTTGCCTCTTGCGATAGATGATAGAAAAACCGAAACACAATTAAGAAACATGGAACTTTTAACTCGTTAACAAGAGAAAACGATGCAATTACCTTTACCTTATTTTGAAAATTCCAAATTGCCCTTCGTTAATTGTTAATAAGTTTTTATCTATCAGTTTACATCAATTCAATTAGCTGAGTTTTCTCCTTCACGCTGTGGCCATTTTTTTCTCGTTCCACATCCTTGTTAGTTTTCTCATTCCATGCTACCCTCATCTAGGTTTTCATCCTGTAAGTTTTGTTCTTATTTTCGATTTTTCTACATCGTTCTCTTTTGGTTGTCCGTGTTTATTTATTGATTTTTTAGAAGTACTCAATTGCACTGATCAAATGTGTCTACGAAATGATCATTGTAGTTTAAAAAAATCATTTTTACAAACTTGTATACAAACAGGTTAAAAATCATTTAAAAAAAAATTTATTTTTATAATAGTAAACAAACGAGAGTTAAAAAATTATTTTTTTAAAAATCTCTAAAAAATAATCTCTACATTATTTAAAATAAAAATCATTTTTATTTAAGCTCAAACAAGCGCACCCAAAAGATCAAACATAATTGATTTTGAAAAATAAAAGAAAAAAATACAAAAAGAAACAAGAGGGGCATCAAAACAATCCAAGCACATCAAGAGAATAAAAAATTAGGAAGATGAATTCTGTTTTTGAAAAACTCCTCAGATAAAAAGAGAGATAACATTCCACCAGAAAAATCCATGGCTGAAAAATCAAGTGTACTTATATTTCCTTGAAATAGAGTATGTAACGACTTTCTAAGTTTTCCAGCAAAACCTTAAATGAACGAATATATAATATAAAACTAGAGAGGGAGATAGCATATTACAAATTAAGACGTATTAAATTAAATTTCGAAGATTGGATTTCATGTCAGAAAATCAATTATGCCACCACAGTTGTGCTGATTCACCTAATAATACTATGAAACTGCAATTTTTAATAAATAATCTGTTTTGATAAACGTCATAACTAATAAGGTTCAAAGTTCAAACATTTTGAATTTTAGAGAAATGTGAACCTAAGAAACTTTAAAAAAAGAAATATTGTAACATAGAAGAATAATTAAAGCAATCACCTTGGATGAGGATTTCCCTTCACCACTTTCTGACCATACTTTCGCCACCTGTAGCCGTCATCCAAAAGATCAACTTCACTTCTTGTTTGCACAATGATTTTGGGTTCTGTGACAGTCTTCTGAGATAGAGGTACTTCAGGAACCACAGGTTCAATGCTCCTGAAAGACAGAGATCTAGCATATATCACAAAGAATTATAAAAACAAAAGTGTCTATGAAACAATAACACAGACACAACACAGACACCTGACATGACACTAACGCTGATATATAGACACTAGTAATAATTTTATTAAAATGGAAGTGATTGATGTAACCATATGTTTTGGTGTTGGACATTGACACGTGTCGTACACAAGACACGCCATCAATCCAGGGTGTCAGTGCTACATAGAAAAGCCTAATTGTGCGACAAAAGATTAACATAGAAAAACTTGCCTTCTCTTAGGGTTTGGCTCACAGTCATCTCCCTCTTCCTTATTGCCTGCATCACCAACTTCCTCACTCTCACTCAATCCAGGCAATGGCCTAGGAGCGCCTTGGTTAGAGGTCTGGTCACTCTCAACCACAGAACAATCAGGCACACTTTCACTAGTTTTGTTTGAATTTGCAAACCAACCTTGTGAGTTTGAGTCAGACTTAGGTTGAACATTAGCATTTCCATTCACGTCACTATTATCTTTGATGCGCCGATTTGCTTGCGGCTTCTCATGGTTATGCTGGCCTTTATAGATAATTTCAGTTATATGACCATCAGGAGCACGCTCAACTTTTTTCTTCACGGGACAATTCAGATGCGTGCATTTGTAGTAGCTCCGCGGATACTCGCTCCCCTTAACCTGCTTCTGTCCATACTTACGCCAGTTGTAGCCATCATCTGCAGGTTTGTCAATTGGTAATGAAGATGGTTGCTGTTTCTTATCAGAATACGAAAGCTCTGACGTTTCCGTTTGAGCATTTCTAGGTTCTGATATAGGTGCTACTACTTGCACCTCTGAAGTTTCATTTCGAGTAAAAGATGGGTTCTCTACTGGTGGTTCGGTTGGAGCTTCAAGTGAGACCGGCTGGTAATCTAGTGAGACTGGCTGGTAATCAGGTTGCATGTGCATATGAGATTGTGCTAGGACAGCTTGAGCTGTAACTTGTGCTAAAGCCTGTTGGTGTGACATCCCAAAGGGACTCTGCATAATTACATTGAAGAGATAATGAAAACCTCGCAAGATTATAGCCACAATCCTCAAGGGAAAAATATCACATTTAATACATAATTTCACTTCATGAGTCTCACATCTTCTTATTTGCGAGTTAAAATGAACACATATTTTAGATAACAAAAACAAAAAATGTTTTCACAAAGTAAACAGACCCTAATATGCCATAATGACTCGTGAACAAGGACCGTTGTTTGAATTGGCGTATTTGAACTAATTTGGTGGCATAAGCACTTGTGAGACTGTTTAAGAGAGCTTATGACATGTCCATAAGTTGTTTTCAACTTATTTGCATAGCTCTTCAAGATAGCCTATAAAAACAACTTATTGTTTATATGAAAACAGTTTGACTTTATTTTATCTTTTGTTATAGAAATAGTTTATCCAACTTAAAACATAACGAAATCTCTATAACATGGATCAAATTAAAGTAATAACTTATATATAAGCACTTATATGATAAGTGCTTATGCTATAAGCGCTTATTAAACTATTTAACCAAACAAGACCCAAGTAGAATGCTAAGCCATATATCCAGTCACTGAGTTGCTTGATCAATTTTCATTGCTACTAAACCACCCCATCAAAACCACCCAAAAGAAAATCAATGTAATGCAACAAAAAGTCATTTCACTTTACAACAATATAATATCCACAACTTTTTATTTATAAAAGTGAGATCTAAAAACTACAACTTCATCAATCCCTTCAGAAAAAACCAAATCAAGAGGGATAATTGTACTTAATCAACTACACACAACATAATCTAAAATAGAACACACTAAACAAAATTTGGATCAAAATTAAATTATTGAGACTATTACAAATGAAATTTCCTGCAAAAGCACAAACAAAGTTCAAAATTCAGATCAAATCTAAGTTTTTAAAAAAGGATTGAAATTGAAATAAAAATAAAAACAAAAACAAAAACAAAAACTTTAGAGATGAAATTAAAAACCCTTTTGAAAAAAAATAGATAAAAACAAAAATTGGTGAATTGAATTACCTGAGGAGAAAAGAAACCAGGTGAGTTAAGAAAACCAGAAGGACTCAAACCAGGAGGAATAGTGAAAACTGGAGAACGAGCAATGACCAAGTTCATAGGTCTACTCTGTTTGAACCTGTAGGTCCCATCATCTTCTTTACTATCGACGGCGGTTGAGAAAGCGAGAGGAGAAGCCATGGCACCGGCGAGAAGCTGAGAGAAGGTGGCGGATTCGGTGGCGAAGAAGCTCGAAACTAGTGTCATAGGTCCAGGACTGGCGGCGCCGGCGAAGAATGCTTCCACGGAGGGACGTGGTGGGAGGGTGATCGTGGGACGCGGTGGTTGTTGTGGTGGCGTGTCGGCGTCGGTCGAGTTGGTGGTGGACATGTTTTATTTTTTTAATGTTTTTTTGCGGCGGTTGTTTTTGTTGTAATAATAATAAAGACAAAAAAAATAAAAATGGAAAAAAAGAATATTGTAATTTGTAATAATAATGAGAAGAAAGTGTGGAGAATGGAAATGAAATGATGGAGTTTTGGTTTCGTGTTTGTTTGTGTTGTTATCTTCAAACTCACCGCTAAGTCCACTCTACTTTCTACAATAACTCTATTTTCTTGCTCCACTCAAATTTTACGTTTATAAAATCTACATTTTTTTTAATGTATTTATTGAATAATAATGATTGTTATAGAATTTAATGAATATATATTATTATCTGTGCAAAATTATTTTATATTTATATTGAATGTAAATTATTTATTTTTTTCATGACATACTATTAAAATAAGATGAAGTATGGTTATATGGTGAAATACATATTTTTATGTTGAGAATAAAAATAATTGTAATGATATTCAATTATAACTTGACTATGCATTAAATAATGAGATGGTTGTCGTTGATTTAAAATATATATAATAAAATATAACAGATTATATAATTATGATATAATATTAATGTAAATTATTTTATATTGAATTATTTTGATATTTTATATTTTTTTCTTTAATTAATAAATATAAATATATATCCAAAAAAAGATATAAGAGTTCATTTCTAAAGAGAATATACCCAATGGTGTATATATGGAGATAATATAAGTGAGTTTTACCTTGCCTATAAGGTATTTATTTATATATTTTTCTCTAAATAACTCTTAAACCATGATGGATTCATAATTTTCTATTAAATTAACAGATGTAATATTTTTTTTTCTTTTAATTGTCTCTATTTTACTCTCCTTTAAAATAAAAAGGTAAAATCTATTTTGGAATTCTAAACTTTCATGTGTGTTTTTAAAATTTAAAAGATTTATGATGAATTTTATTGGAAATGTTCTAAAAAATTATATTTATTAACCAGTTGATTGAATTAAAGTGACTAAAGAATTTTAGTAAATGATATTGTTTATTTAAATTTTAAATTATTAAAACTCATTTCTCTTAAAAATCGAAGGGTTGAAGTAATACTATTTTTATTTCTTTTTATACAACTAAATCAATAAAAATTGATATATTTAATTCATATTAATATATTAACTGATGTTGACTTATTTGTTTTTTGTAAATAAATAGAGAAAGTATTATATTAATAAATATAATTATGTTTATGTTTTTATAAGATGCTTATTTTAGAATTATTTGTTTAAAAGATACTTTATTTTTAATATAGGAGTAATTCCAAAGAGAGAAAAAAGGAAGAAAGAGTATAAGATCTTGTTGTCCTTGTTTTTTTTCATAGATAGCTTTTGTGTCATTATTGTTTGATTTGTTTCCGATTTTCATTCCAGAATTTTATTATTGGATATATTCATCCGTTTCTAATGTCAAATTTGGAAAAGACTTGAGTGTACGTTTTTCTTCGATAGAAGACTTTTTGTAAATTAGTTTTGGTAGAAAATAATCATCTTTAAGTTTAGTTTAATAGTTAAGAGAGAGAAAAATTGTGCAATGTTAATCAAATTTATATATTTAATAAAAGCTATTGACTTTGTTATTTCACAACAATTATTTCATGCGCTTCAAATAAAATTAAAATATAATTATTATCGATAAAATTGAATTCGCAGTTTTTTTTATGATTCTCAAACTTTAACCACCAAACAAATTTTATATTCCATTATACAGTGATAAAATATATTACTATTTTTGTGTGTGCAAACGTACCAAAATTTATATTCGAGTTACTTAATTTAAAAGTGTTTGATAAATTATTAAATTTTTATTATTAGTTTTTGAATAATAAATATCACAATTATATTTTTTCAAAATAAATTATCATTATTATTCTAAACATCGTATCAAATGATACAATATCTTAATGAGTGTATTATAAGAACTTCAACATAATGTTTGTTTTGTCGGACAAATATATGTTACAAGAGATTTCAAAAATGAAAAATAATTTAAATATTTATGTTATAATCATTATAATTAATTTCATTTTTGAAATATATAATAATAAAAATAATAATAAAAAAAATATACTTTTATAATTCTTTTCTAGATGTAGAGCAAATCCAATACCACATATTCTTAAACAATTAATATAACTTTTAAGAATCCAAAAATTATAAAAGAAACTAAGATTAACAAAAATATATGATTAGCATAAAAAATAGTTTTTAGTATCAAACATATCTTAAATATGTTGGACGTATGCATTTTTTTTAGCCTATTCATTTTTAGATTATATCTCTAAGATCCTAATAATTTAGAATTTGATAAAAAAAAAGTTAAATTAAATAAAAAATAATTTTTAGATGTAATTCAAACTAGAATTCACGCGAACGTTTTGTTTTTAACTGAAATTTATTATAATTTATTTTGAATGAAGTTTTGTTTGGTTTTTATAGAAGAAAAATCAAAGTTTATTAATCAATTGAGTCTAAAAACTAAATTCAAGAGCAATAAAAAATTAATAAAGATTATGAAAGGTTTTTAATTTAAATAGTTGTATAAGCTCTTTTAAGAGTTTAACTGTTGCCAATTATTATATCGGAATTGAAAAAACACAATTCCTTATATTATATTTTGATTTAATTGTAGTTTTAGTTTTTTATTTTTACTGATTCATAAAATTAATATTTTTATTTTAAAAGTTGACAGTTTTGATCTATCACACAAATGTTTGAACTAAAAATAACGATTTGATATATTTTTAATGATGTGACATACAATTCTATGATATAGAACCATTTAAATGCACTAATTATTCATATGTCATTAACATAAAAATATGGAGAGAAATAAATTAAAGTTGAAATATAAGTTTTTACGACGTTTTATTCCAATTTCATATTATATCATCTATCATATATCATGTTATTTAAACTATTCCAAATTATCATTTTTTAGTTAAAAAATCAGAGAAAGTGACTAAAACTGTCAACTTTTAAAATAGAAAATTTAATTTATTGAATAATTAAAAATAAGAAATTAAAACTACAATTAAATTAAATATTTTTGGATATATGCCTTTTTTATTTAATGTAAATTTTGTAATTGAATATATTAGTTTTTTTTTCATAAAATCAACTTTTCTCTATGTAGTTTTGATTTTAATTAATGATTTTAAAACCTAGTTGCCGCCACCAACAAAATTTATTCTTCTTACTCGTAGTCCTTATCCATCCATTTACGCATGAGTGTTTTAAGGCGTATTTTTCTCCATACATTTAAATATGTACATATTTTCGCGTTTATTTAATATTGTCGGTCTTCGTACACTTTTAGAATTTTTTTTTGCCTTGATATAATATTTGTTTGATTCGCATGACTAAATTAATTTCGATAAAAGGAAATTCAAATTTAATAAATAATTTATCTTCATCAACATTACAGCTCATAATATTTTTGTACTCCCATCATTTCTATTGTTATCATAGTTATAGATTTTTTCACAAGTATTTTCGCATTTTATAGTATTAAATTAGATGTTGTAGTTTGTTCGGATATTCGTCATTTTTGTTTAGTCATATTGAATTTTATTATTTTTTATTGATATAATTTATATTACTTTGAATAAATAAATATTAATTTTTAATAAAAAAATTGATTGGCTTAATAGATAATAATTTTTTTATTGGGTACAGTTTTTTTATTTTATCTAAATTTGATTTTAAATTTATTATTATTATTAATATTATATTTAGAGCATTTTATTATTATTATTATTATTATTATTATTATTATTATTATTATTATTATTATATTGTTGTTATATTTAGAGCATAATACAAAATATGTATATGTTTTTTTTAAATTCATTTAAAAATTATTCTTAATTATTATTATTTTTTAAATCCATTTTATTGGTAGCACACTATTTATTACTTTAATCAATTTTATTTTATTGGATAAAATTTGTATACATGAATATTATATTATTGTTCAATAAACATTTAAAAGCATTTTTTTAAACTATTCTATTTTTTTTATTGAATTTAATTCATATATACGTGCCAAAATTATGTACACCGTTATTCAATTAAAATTATTACATAATAAAAAATATTTGACTTTTATCATAATTACCTCTAAAGTATTATTTTTACTAATTCACGAAATTGATTTCATATTTTAAAAATTGACAGTTTTAGTTATTCCCCTCATACTCTAGAAGATTGTATTGTAATTTTATATATGTTAATTATTTTATGTTATCGTACTAAATATCATATTATTTAAACATATTAATATTTTATAGTTGTGTGTGAATTTCTTTACTATTTTAACTACAGACAACAAAAAAAAGACTAAAAACATGTTCTTTTGGCTTTTACACACAAAAATATTTAAATTAATTAAAATTTATAGAACACTATATTTTAGATAGACTAAAAATGCATTTTTATGTCTCGTAAATATAATTTATATGACAATTTTAAAATTATTTAAAATATTAGAATACATGTTCGAATCTCGTTATGTGAATTTTTTTATACCATACTCTTTAAGAAAGAAGAAGAAAGAAGAAATGGGAGATCTGGGATGATAATAGCTCCAATCACTAACTTTTTCCATGGATGAAAAAGAAAGAAGAGATGAGTAGAGAGAAAATCAAGAGAAAGACAACTAATTATTACTCTTAATAAGTAAAACAAATATAATTGAGTATGAAGGAGTAATAAAAGTTTGTTTCTTTTTGCACTTGCAGTACCAAACTATCAAATACCCGAGGTCCGAGAATATGGGTGTTTTTTAATATATTTAAGTATTTCATCTTGTGTATTACAACTAAAATAATAATAATAATAATGAATTTTATTATGTATAATATAATTAATATTTTTTTATCACAAAATTTCATTAATTTTTTTTTAGAGATAAGAGTAAGGACAAACACTTATTGTAAAAGGAGGGGATTCTTAAAAAATAATTTAATTTTTTTATTCTTTATCACAAACTCGAGAGATAAAAAAGTAACAAGAGTAAAAATATTAATAATAATAATAATAATAATAAAACCTTTTTGTTTTTAAGATTATAATTTTAATATAAAAACAAAAAAAAATTATAATTTTTTTATATATTCAATTATAACGAAAAGTGATCTAAGAGTCTATAAATTTAAAATTTTAAACTTCAAATTTTTTTTTAAAAAAAAAATTTACCACTCAAAATTTAGAAGTTTTTTACAAAATAATTTTTTGTTATACATTTTTTTAGTATATAATTTTGTCATCATATATAAACAAATTTAATACATCGAGTCCATATAGGTTCGAATAACCCTAAACATGCTCCAATGCTACCAATAACAATTCAGATAATGCCTTAATGAGACCGGCAATTAAAGCAAGAGATCATTGGTGGACCACTCAATCTCACATCTAAATTTTTGTTTTTGTTTTTGTTTATAAATCAGGTATTAATTCTCCACAAATATCTTTAACCGATGAATTTTTAGATAATGATTCAAACTTAAGACCACTAGTTGAACAGAAAAAATATCTTATCATATTATCCGGAAGCTCATTTATTAAGTCTTTTAATTTTTCTTGTTACTAATGAAAAACTAAAGATTGAAAAAATAAAGTGATAATAATAAGTATTAGTACATACTTTAAGTAATAAAAAGTATTAGTACCCACTATGGTGAATATTTTCTGTCTAAAACTTTATAAACTAACTAGTAACTTTGTGATATATTGATGAAATGATTTCTTTGTGCATTTAACATTTAAGTTTAGTTACAGTTTTAGCTTTATATTTTTATTAATTTACGAAAATGGTACGTCTATTTTAAAAATTGTCAATTTTAGATATTTTTATAATTTTTTAACTGAAAAATAGTTACTCGACATACTTTAAATAACGAGTTATATAATATAATGATGTAAAATGATTAACACCCATAAAATCGAAATAAAACACTGTAAAAACTTAAGTTTTAATTTTAAAATTTTTTCATATTTGTAATCTAACTAATGACACATGAATAATTAATGCATCTAGATGGTTCTATATCATGAAATTGTATTTTACGTTATTTAAAATACGTCAAATCATCAATTTTCAGTTTAAAAATTTGAGAGAAATACCAAAATTGTCAATTTTTAAAATAGATGGACCAAAACTGCAATTAAACCTAATATTTATCTTGTTCTAATAAAATTCCAAGTCTTTTTACTTAATTTCATTACAATTTTTTAATTTAAAAATTGTTATGAGATTAAATTTTTTAAAAAATAAAAAATTTCGTTATTATTTTGGATCATATATATCAATATTTGTTGACTAATTTTTGCTAGAGTAGTAGTTAGTGAAGTAACAATGTCAATTATAAGGAATGAGGGTTTGAATTATAATTGCCCCTTTTAAAAAATTCTTGTTTAAAACTGAAAGTTTAACTCAAGATTGATCTTGGTTATAACGAAGATTGATCTTGGTTAGTAAAAAACCGCAATATCAATTTTATAAATATAAAATCTGATTGTAAGCATAACATAAATAGAGATAGAGATAGAGAGATTACACACATATATATCATGGTTCACCCAAATACGGGTTACGTCCAGTCCTCACAAATGTGAGATTCTCCACTATGTGCTCTAGGCAAGATTGTTCTTGATTGTCACACTATTTTTTCATAGATCAATCTTGATCTTTACACAGTTTCCACCCTCCTACCTATAAAGGATTTCCTCATTTTTACCTTGCACTATTTCAGAAAGGATTTTGCGAGCTACCTTTCAAAACATGAAAGGATTTTTACAAACTACTCAAGCTTATGTTAACACAATAACCTTGAGTTACAAAGTGGTGATTTTGAGAATGTTTAGACAAATAGATTCTATAAATAGAACTCAGTTGGTACTGATTCTAACACAACACAAAGATTAAAACAGCAAGCTAAAAACTAATTTCGAGATACTTGAGTATGATTGAATGATTGATGTTTTTTATGGCACTTTGAGTTGTGTCTTGTTCTTTATCTTTAAGTTGTATTTATAAGCTTCAATAGAGCTTTAGGACAGCTCATATATCCGTTGAAATAGGGCAAGCTGTCATGAAGGAGTGGTTGGATAAAGTCAGTCATAAAGCAAGAGTGATTATGCTGAATCCAAGAACGTTTTTGACATCCAAGATTGTTCTTCGAATTTGTTGGAGATGAGCTGACTTGTACTTGTGATTGTGTCAGTTATCTGAGATGATTGCTTGCTTTTCAGTCACGTGTGCAGGTCTAGATTGAAAGTACAATCAGCAGTGTACTTTACAGCTTGCAACTTTGTACTTGCAATGACCTCACTTGAAGAATGATCTTGTTTTATACTTTTTATGAAGCATATCTTTGATCATTCAAATTGTAGAATAATTATGACTTAGATTGATCCTTGCTTATTCTTTGATGAAGATATGAGATGAATAAAGCTTCCAAGATCCAATCTCTAACAAAGAAACTGATTATTCTTGTTTATGCCAACAATGAAGATCGTTCTTCGTTTCCCAGAACTACGTCAAGATCAATCTTCGTTTTACTGCTTTTGCTTTCTTGATTTTAATGAGATCTGCTTTGTAAAGCTTGATACCTATCTTGTTTTAACACAATCAAATGCACATGTTAAATACCAAAACATTTAGAATCATAATTAATAGTCTTTAATTAACATTTTGTTTAATTATCATCAAAACATTAAATTGAAATTTTGTCTTAACAGTTAGTTTCATATTTTTTGTATTTTGTATTTTACTAATTTATCCCTCTTTAAGATATTAGTTTGACTTTTACTTTGTGTTAGGGCCAACACCCTCTAAGAGACTCTTTTAAACACATCTATATGTGTGAAGCCATCTCATATTATTTTTTTATTCTAATTACCGGCAACTCATTTTTATTTTAATTGAGTGTAACTATTTATTTTATTTTTAATTGTTTTTAGATATAATTTTTTATCTTTAAATTTTTCTTTTTACTTTAAGATATTTGTATGAAAATTTTATCTGCACCCACAGATTAAGAAATAAATTTTGCTTCTTATCCCCATATTTAACGTCAGCAAACTATTAAGAAGATAGAAAGAAAGAAATCTATCCAACTTATTCATGGATATCAAGAAGAAAGATAAAATGGTACTTGCACCTTAAAATATAGGGTTAGGTTTCTTTTAAAAATGTTATTTTTAATGACAAAATAAGAGTAGGTTGAGAATTGGGTCTTAATTGTCATCAATCTCATGGATGAGATAATATACTACTTAGATTTGCCGAATGACGAACCTCAAAATCACTGAAACTTAGTTTCTATGTTCACTACGTAAGTATTTATATTTTTATTTAAACTTTTTCAAGTGTTTATGAGTACAATTATTCATAATTAATATTCACTTGAAGTTAATTTAATTAATTATGATAGTTTTTAAAATATATTGTGCTTGTAGGGAAGTTACGATGACCAAGTCAGAAAATAATAACATAGTGTTATCTTCAAATAAGTATATAGTGTAAAAGATATCGATGTATATGTTTATTTTCCGTGTCTCCGCCAAGATAACAATAATAATTGTGGATATTATGTCATGCGGTTTATGAAATAGATCGTCATTGAAAATCCATAACACGATTGCAGTGAATATACATGAAATTAATTAATTTATATTTGTAATCATAAATATTCAATATATTTAAATTCTTACTCAATTTTATATTTGATTTTTTAAATAGTTTCCTAAGTACCACTACTTTACCCAATATAAAAATAAGTTAACTATAGTGAAGGAATAATGAGCTAGTTATATAATCAATAACTTTTTTGGTGAGGTTTTTTTTTTTTTTTTTGAGAAAGCAAAATTACCAATTTATTTGCACAGCTTCATCATTTATGTTCTCGTTACAAGTTTAGGAGCTTCTGCAATCACAACTTCATTTGATTGGAATATACTAATTTGGTTTGCTTGAGTCGAATTATTAATTTTACTACAATGAAATTTTTAGTATATGGGTCATAGCTCATTTATGTTCTGCTTTAAAATTTTTAAACTTGAAACTTATATTTACCATCCTCTATAGATAGGCTATTTGTGATTCAACTAGTTATTAAGTTTTTGTATTTATTTTTACCTTTTACCCCTTAGTTGTCATTCTTGGTTACCCTAGAATTCTATATTCTCTTGCTATTATTGGGTTTTTAGGTCCTTGATTCCATGATTGATACTTGTCATAGGATTGATAATGGATTATAACTTTTGAAGTTTTGAGTATTATGCCTTTCTGACTTCATTTAAATATGATTTTTTTTTTGTCTTTATAGCTAAATACCTCTTTTGTATGTATTGTGACTTGCCTTGATATGAACGTACAATTATATATCATATACAAATTACAAATGACAATTTTTTTTTCTTGTATACAAGAAAAATGATAAAAAGAATATGTGAAGAAAAAAATGATCGAGGTTGATAAAGAAAAAAAAATTGATCAAATATTAATGTCGTTTTGGTGTGTGTATGTTTAGTTGGATGGAAATACTTATGAGATTTATATAGTTAAGTGCATTGTGGGCACTTCCATTGTAATCAATTGCTTTTATTTTAAAATTGATAGATAGTTGGTTGTGGAGAAAAGATTTCTATAGTATGTGAACCTTGTCTTTTTTGTGCTTTCTTTATTTTGGATGAGTTGATATTAATGCATTTGATCTTTAAAAATAACTATTTTAATTTGTAATATTTACACTATAGCATTTTTTATTAATTTTTTTTTCTTATATGGCAAACTGTTATAAAAGGCTATAGAAGGTAATTTGATCAATTTTTTTTTAAATAATATTATAATAACGCTTATCATAATAGAAAAGAAGCACTTAAAAAGTGCTATAAATCGGTATATTCTTTTAATATTGCAACATTAATAGCATTTATAACACTATAAAAAACTAAAATAAGTGTTATAAAACGTGTATTTTTGTCCTCCGTTTCTATTTCAAAGTCATAATGATGAATATTGTATGATCTCCAAAAATTTCACCACAATTCTCTTCTATTTTTTTATCTCTTTTCTCAATTTATTCTCACAATGAATCACGTCTAATAATTGTGAGAAGGAGAGGGTATATATGATAGAAAGCCAGTTGAGTATGGTCATTCATATATTAGAGTGGACATTTGGCTATATGGTAAACGTGGTTCCTACTTCCAACCAATTTGTCAAATGGTTAGATAATTAGAAATTCTAAGGTGAAGTGGATAGATAAATTTTTGTATGGCGTTAAATTTATAATCAATAGTTGATTATCCCTTAATTAATTTAATAAAATAAAATCAATTTATAGATTGTATTGCACTTAATGCATATTTTACTCTTATATTGAACTTTAGTCCTTAAACTAATTAAAATTGAAATAATTTCTATTAATATTTTGTAATTATTTATTTTAATATTTTTGGATTAATTTAATTTTTTAAAATATTTTTGTATTAAATTTTTTATTTTTTTAAATAATTATTACTTGAAATTTTTAATATTTTTGGCCTAATTGCAGTTTTAGTTTCTCTATTATTACCAATTAATGGATCTTTATTTTAAAAGTCGACAGTTTTGGTCGTTTCCTCAAATTTTTGAACTAAAAAAAATAGAATTGACATATTTTTAATGACGTCTTACAATTAATTATATGATATAGAACCATCTAGATGCATTAATTATTCATATATCATTATCAAATTAAAAATATGAAGAAAAAAATTGAAGTTGAAAATTAAATTTTTACTGCGTGTTATTCTAATTCCACCGGTATTAAAAATTTTACATTATCGTATCATATGTCACGTTATTTAAAACAGAGGGGCTAAAAAATCATTTTTTAGTTAAAAAATCAGAATTAGAGACCAAAACTGTCGATTTTAAAAATAAAGAAACCAATTTCGTAAATCAATAAAAATAGAGGGGCTAAAATTACAATTAAGAATATATTTTTTACCTAATATTTATTTATTGAATTCATTATAACTTTCGTATTTCTTATTATTGTTTTTTTAAATCCCAAAAATACTACAAAAAGAGATAAAAACTCAATTCAAATGTCACCATCGAGCTAAAGTGTTTCTTGTGAAAAATGTAAGTAACTTTAATATGTATTACGTTGTTTTAATTTTTTTAAGCCTAACAGCAAGTACAATGTATATATACTAAAATTATACAATTTAATTTACGACTAAAAATTATATAAATTAAATATTTGTATAATTAAAAATATGATATATTGACTTATTAAATTATAAGTCATAGTTATTAAGAATAATGAAATATTTAATTTGTATAATTTTTAAGTCAATAAGTATGACTTACAATTTAATAAGTTAATATATGATATTTTTAATTGTATAAATATTTAATTTATATAATTGTTTTTACCGTAAATTAAATTGCTTCATTCTAATATCTATATATATATATTATTGTACTTTTGTATTTTTCTATTAAGCTTAAAAAAAATTATAATGATGTTTACAAGAAATACTTTAGCTTGATGTTAAATTATTGACATTCGAACTCAATGTCCGGCAAAAAAATATAGTATAAAATATATTAAAAAAATTTAAGTAATAATTATTTGAAAAAAATTAATACAAAAGTATTAAAGAAAATTAAATTAATAAAAAATATTAAAATAAATAAATACAAAATATTAATAGAAATAATTTTAATTAACTTAAAGACTAAAAGAGTAAAGATATCCACTGAGTGCAACACATCCTATCATTTAACTTGGTTTCATTAAATTAAGTAACCATAAATAGATTTAACTAAAAAAAATTATTAATTCATTTCACCTTAAAATTTATCATTCTAATATTAATGATTAGTGATCTAGTTGTCTCCATTTATCTCACATATGATAATGATATGACAATGATTGTGCCATTTGACAACTTGGTTGGAAGTTGGAACCACGTTTACCATATAGCCAAACGCCAATTCTTTGGTATTTCCCCCACTCTATGCTACCAACTAATGACCATACACAACTTGCTTTCTGTAATATATACCCTGTCCTTCTCACAATTAATAAATGTCATGTGATTAATTAATTGAGAATAAAAAGAAAAATTAGATGAAAAATAAAAGAGATTTGTGGTGGGATTTTCGGATATCATATGATGGCACTCAAAGGTTATTATTCTTAGACAAATAAGGATTTATGGGTACGACTCTTTAAAACGGAGGAGACGAAGCACTTCGATAAAAAAAAGTACATTTTATAGCTTTTATTTTGGGGTTCTTTTTAAATTTTTTTTATAGTATTTGTAAATTTTATTAATACTGAAGATATCAAAAGCAGCACTTTTTTAGGCGTTGTTATATATGAGCGTTTAGATAGCATATTTTTCAGATGTGTTATTATAACTTGATATTAATTCACAATTTTAAACTAAATTAGTTTACAATTAACAAATAGTACAAGAGAAAAAGAGTAACTGAATAAGAACCTGAAAAATACAAAAAACAGATTAAGATAGTTTGAGATTGTGAAACGAGATGAAAAGGTGGAGAGAGACGGATAGGCGACAAAGCTGGTCGAAGAGGAGGGAGATCGAAGAATGGAGATATGGGATGCGAGAAGAGAGGGTCTGAGTGAGAAATCGACGTCGCGTGGAGGCTGCAGGGGTTGAGAGGGGAAGGTGAGCGTTGTGGGAAGACGAGAGAGAGTCGTGACGTGAGGAGGCTGGCCAGCGGCCGTTAACGAGAGGATTGAGAGAGAGAGAGAGAGAGAGAGTAGAGAAGACAAGAGTCGAAGAGAAGAGGATGGAGAGCAAAGAAGAAAGGGAGAGATGAGATGCAATAGTGAATAGATTTCTCTATACACTAAAAATTTAATGGACATTTTAGTAACATATCACTATTATTTTAATAATCTATCATTATTATTTATAAAAAAAAAAATAGAGGATATCGTGACTCCCGACAACTCCTTAAAAGGTCTCCCACTGCCATTTATGAATGGCTTAGCGAGTCCAAGATTTCTTCCTATTGAAGGAGTTTGAGTCACTTGGAACTGCCTGCATGTCTCAACGAATTATGTTTTGGCTTTCAAATTTTTTTTCACTCCATTCTTTTTCTACATGAACAAAAAATGATTAAATGAACTTTTCAATACTTTTTCATGAAATAATCACAACTACACAATTATTATAAAAAATTAGGGTTAAACTAACATATTTGTTACCAACTTAAATTAATAATCACATTAAATCTGAAGTAACAATGTCGATTTACAAGAAAGGGGGGTTTGAATTGTAAATATGCCTTTTAAAAATTCCTGTTAAAACTTAAGAAAATAACTCAAGAATGGTCTTGGTTATGAAACAGAAAACGGAAAACGTTCTTGGTTTATGTTATAAAACAGAGAACGTTCTTATATTAGCAGAAAATCAGTTTCTATTTTATCTTAATTGATCAATGCAGTATAATAAAGAAGGAGATAGGAAAGAGAATACCACACAAAAATTTATCCTGGTTCACCCAACGTGGGTTACGTCCAGTCCTCACACTGTGAGATTTTCCACTAAGTGTTTAAAACGAAAAGCCTTCTTAATCTTACAACACCTAGAATAGATCGACCTTGATCTATTTCTTCCTTAATTACTTTCACCCAGAAAGCAATTACAACATCTATCTAACCTTGATAGGAAGCAATCTTAAACAAACTATAAAGAAACTCTTATAGTTTGAGTTTTTACAAATGATTGAATTTGACAGAATCTGATATTGCTCAACTCTTGTTTGAGAATAGATTCTTTAAAGAGTATCTAATGACAATTTCGCAGCTGGTATGTGAATTAGCAGCAGTGACTGTTTCGCGAATTGCAGAAAGTGATGTTGCTTCTGTTTTTGCAGAATTTCAAGCTTAAGTGTGATTGTATATTGTTGATTACTTAGCACTTGAATTTCTTGCTGAGAACTGAGATAATGGCCTTCTATTTATAGACTGTAGATGTACTTGAATGAAGGTACAAGAGCTGTTGGAGAGACTTTGCTTTTTTGACTGAACATTATTTTAGAATAAAAATAATCCTTCTTTGAAAATAGCTTTTTGACTTTTAATGGTTTAGCATTTAAAGCATCTATGTCCTTTCTTTGACGTTTCTTCATTGATCTTGGATGGTACATTAGCTGTCTTGAGTCTTGAGTGTAGCTAGAGGAGGCTGGAGAAGATTTGAAGCGAATTCAAAACAAAGAGAAACAGAGCTGCTGTCTCTGTGCAGAAAAACGGAGAATGATTAACGTTCTTGGTTTTATCAGTTTGAACTTTCTTGAGCTTCAATAATCATTCTAGAGTTCTCGTTTTAAACGTTATGTATTTCCTTTGTTCTTGTCTTGTCATATACCCAGTTTGATCAAGTTTTCTTGACATTTGAATTTTGGAATTCTTAGGTCGTCATGACTTTTGTCCATCTTTGAATGTCTTTGAGTCCTTTGATCTTTGCGATCAAATAACCTTTTTGAGTCTGGATTATTCGTACTTGTTCCTTGCCATGTACTTATTAGATATGAATGATTTCCAGAGCAGACTTTTTATCACAGGGATAGAAAAGATTTGACCAACTTG
>NC_021162.2:3960052-3992170 GCF_000331145.2 Cicer arietinum
GAGATAGGTGGGACAGGATGGAGGAGTAGGTGTTGGAGCAGAGGCGGTGTTACGCATATGAGATAGATTTTTGGTGGAAAACTTGGAAATTTTTATCAAAGATTTTTCAGATGCAAGAGATATTCCAAAATGCCTGAAGATTTTAGTCAGGACCATGCCATAAGGCACAATATTCTTTCTGTAATCTTTTTGGGCTGCACAGATCATGTGCTGGAGAATAACATGAGGTAAATTCAATCTCTTGCAGTTTAAAAGATGATAAATGAGCAAGGCGTCATTATCAGAGACGTACTCATGACTTCCACAGTGTGGAATTAGAGTATGTTGACACATGTTGAAAACTTTGGGAAAAGGCTTCAAATAAGTGGCCAAAAATCATGTGGAGTTTTCTTCAAACAGATCGGCCAAAACATCTGTATTTCTAAGACCCAAAGCCGAATACCAGTTGTCACCAAAGACAGATGGCCCTTCCGTTGGTAGCTGAAGGATGTTGGCCAAAATGTCTGGAGTCAATCTGATTTCCACTCCCTTAATTTTTGAGATAAAAAGAGATTTGTCAGCGAAAGTTTTGGCATTGCAGTAGAATGCACGGACAACATCTGGGAAATAAGATTCAGAGATCTTTATAAATGAAGTCCAGCCAAGAACATCCGTATGGTGCTGAACAGCATTTCCATCCACAACAAGATTATCAAAAACAAAAACTTTGTCTATCCCAACTGGGCGTTGAGCCCATTTTTCATTGAAGAGTTTTGATTTGGCAAGGGAGATTAGAGGAGGAGCATTCTGTTTTGGTTTCTTAATTGGGGGAGATGGTTCAGAATCAGAGGACGTGGAGATAAGGGAATGCTGAGGAGATGAAGATCGTTTGGTATGCTTTTGTGGAGAGGATTGTGGATGTTGAGAAGATTCTTGTGGAGGAGCCGTCGGAGAACGTTCTTGTGGTGGGGAACATTCGGGAGAATGTTCTGGAGAGGTGGGTTTCTGACTCGTTTTTAGGTTTTGTTTTGGGGCAAGCGTTTTCTTTTTCTGAGGATTTGGGAGATTTTTTCGAGCAAGAAATTGAGCAATAGTGATTGTGTTTTTGGTTCTCATGGGTTTAGTTGGTGGTTTTGGTTGAGAGAGTGGTTCTTTTTGGTTTGTGGAAGGGGAAACCATGTCATTTAACGATCTCCGTTTTTGATGGGGAGGAGTTGAGTGCGAAGGTTCAGAAGAGAAAGCCGACTTTGAGGGTGTCGAAGGGTTAGTAGTTGTTGATGGAATTTGTGGTGGTGGTGTTGGTACTGTGGGCATCGTGTTTCTTTGTGGTTCAGTTTGTGTTGGTGATTTTGCTACTGGGGGACACGAATCAGAAGAGTCACCACTCTCAGAGTCTGAAATGATGAAATAATGTGGTTTAGGGTTCATGGATTTTGACGTACCAATACCAGACTGGACACGCATGGAGCGGCGTGGAGGAGTGATTCTAGTGCAAAGATGGGGAGACACTTGAGCGAAGTTTGGTGTAGGACGAGTGTATAGTGATGGAAGAAAGATAGACAGAGGAATGAGGTTTAGAACTTCTTGACTATTGTGAGAAGAGGGAGAGGCAGAAGATGTGTGTGGTGGTGATGGGCGAGGTGGTGGAGAGGGAGAACGCTCTCTGGATTGGTATGAGGAAGATGAAGAGGGTGGTGTACAGGGAGAGGCATTTTTTCGTGCAGACTGTTTGGTTCGAGCCATGGTTGTTTTTTGAGAAGAAGATGAACAGTGAACGTGACTTAGAGAAAGAGAAAGATGATTCCAGCTTTTGGGGAAAAGAAGGTGGGAAGAGGAACAGTTTTCTGACTTGAGAAGATGGAGAGAAAAAGGTGGAGTAATGATGAGTTTGTACCTAGGGAAATGGGAAAAGCATTTTGGGGGATTGGAGAGTGTATGTGTCAGCATTCTAACACCAGACACAAGGGCACGTGTAATAAATGCCAAGATTTGCCTTTTTTACTTTTGAGAGGGAAAAGCAGACTGTTGCTTTTTCCAGAACGGAGAATGATGAATCGCGAAACGGAGACTGATAAACGATCTCCGTTTTCTGCAGAAGCAGATTTCAACCAGAATTTTCTGGATTTTTCATGATTCTCAGTTTTTCCTTGATTGAATTAAAACTATCCTCCACAAGAGGCTTAGTGAAAATGTCAGCAAGTTGATTTTGAGTATCAACGAAGATTAATTCAACGTCTTTCTTATTGACATGATCACGAATGAAATGATGTTTTATTTCAATATGCTTTGATCTAGAATGCTGAATAGGATTTTTAGACAGATTTATAGCACTTGTATTATCACAATAAATTGGAATATTGGAATAGCTTACAGAGTAATCTTGAAGTTGGTTCTTGATCCACAAAACTTGTGAACAGCAGTTTGCAGCTGACACATATTCAGCCTCAGTTGTGGATAGTGCTATGGTGTTCTGTTTTCTGCATGACCAACTGATTAATGCTTCACCTAGGAACTGACATGCTCCACTTGTGCTTTTTCTTTCAACTTTGTCTCCAGCATAATCAGCATCACAGTATGCTATAATATCAAAATGGGAACCTTTTCTATACCAAAGACCAAGATTAGTTGTTCCAACGAGATATCTAAATATGCGTTTAACAGCAGTTAAGTGGGATTCTTTTGGCGCTGATTGAAATCGAGCACATAATCCTACTGCAAACACAATATCTGGTCTGCTAGCAGTTAGATATAGCAGAGAACCGATCATTCCACGATATTCTTTTTCAGAGACAGATTTGCCATTTTCATCTTTTTCTAAGGAAGTGGATGGATGCATGGGAGTTGTCATAATTTTTGACTCATTCATTTTATATTTGATCAACAGATCTTTGATATATTTTTCTTGACAAACAAAAATGCCTTTTTCGTATTGTTTGATTTGTAAACCAAGAAAATATCTTAATTCCCCCATCATGCTCATTTCAAATTCACTTTGCATTAGTTTTGAGAAATTTTCACATAGTTTTTCATTTGTTGATCCAAAAATGATATCATCCACATATACTTGAACAATGAGTCATTCATTTCCCTCTGTTTTCTTAAATAAGGTAGTATCGATTTTTCCTTTTTGAAAATTGTTCTTAATCAGAAATGAACTCAGCCGTTCATACCAAGCCCTTGGGGCTTGCTTTAAGCCATAAAGTGCTTTGGTAAGTTTGAAAACATGATTTGGTTTTGATTGGTTTTCAAAACCTGGGGGCTGTTTTACGTACACCTGTTCGTTTAAAAAACCATTTAAGAAAGCACTTTTCACATCCATTTGAAACAGTTTGATGAGTTTATGAGATGCATATGCAAGAAGTATTCGAATAGCTTCTAACCTTGCAACTGGAGCAAATGTTTCATCATAGTCTATACCTTCTTGTTGATTGTAGCCTTGAGCTACTAATCTTGCTTTGTTTCTCACGACCTTACCTTCTTCATCAAGCTTGTTTCTGAATACCCATCGAGTGCCAATAACAGTTTGATCTAAAGGATCTGGTACTAGAGTCCAAACTTCATTTTTCTCAAACTGTAGAAGTTCTTCCTTCATGGCGTTAATCCAAGATTGATCAGTAATAGCATCTTTGATTGACTTTGGTTCAATCTGAGATATCATTGCCATGCTGTCGTCATCATTTTTGAATGATCTTCTGGTTCGGATTCCATCAGCTGTGTCTCCAATGATCTGAGTTTGAGGATGATCTTCAATTGTTTTCCAGCTTTTTGGTGGAGAATGAAACGGAGATTGTTTATCAATCTCTGTTTTCTGCAGACTTATTTCTGCTGTGTTTCAATTTGAGTTTTCTTCTTCCTCATCCTTTTTACTTATATCTAGGTCATCAAACTCATCAAACAATATATGCATACTAATTTCAACAACATTAGTTCTTAAATTGAACACTCTATAACCTTTAGATTCGGTTGAGTATCCAAGAAAGATCACTTTATCGGATTTTGCATCAAATTTTCCAATAAGATCTTTGTTGTTTAGAATGTAACAATAACAACCAAAAATATGAAAGTAAGAAATGTTTGGTTTTCTGTTTTTCCAGATTTCGTATGGAGTTTTGTTGATGATTTTTCTGATAGATACACGGTTCAAGATATAGCAAGAAGTGTTTATGGCTTCTGCCCAAAAATAACTTTCAACATTTGATTCTTCTAAAATAGTTCTTGCCATTTCTTGTAGTGTTCTATTCTTTCTTTCAACAACTCCATTTTGTTGTGGAGTTCTTGCACATGAAAGATTGTGAGATATACCAAGTTCATCAAAAAAGCTTTTGAATGAGGCATTTATGAATTCTCCTCCATGATCACTCCTTATAGAGATGATTCTGGAGTCCTTTTCATTCTGCACCTTTTTACAAAATGTTTTGAATGATTCAAATGCATCATCTTTTTGTATTAAAAACAGAACCCATGTAAATCTTGAGAAATCATCAACAATAACAAAACCATATTTCATTCCTCCTAGACTTGTTGTTTTGACAGGCCCGAATAAATCTATGTGAAGTAGTTCAAGAGTTCTTTTTGTTGTTACAAAATCTTTTGTATGAAAGCTGCTCTTGACTTGCTTACCTTTTGCACAAGCTTCACAGATTTTATCTTTCTCAAAATTAAGTTTTAGTAAGCCTCTAACAAGATCAAGTTTGGAGATTTTTGAAATTGTTTTCATGCTGATATGTCCAGCCCTTTTATGCCAGATCCATTTATCTTTATTGATTAAAGCATGATTCATCAGGTAATTCTTCAAGATATAACACATATAAATTTTTCTTTCGCTTCCCAGAAAACAGAATTTTTCCAGTTTTGGCTTTCTTGATTTCACATACCTTTGGCTTGAAAACGACTTCGCATCCATTGTCGCATAACTGACTTATGCTTAATAAATTGTGTTTTAATCCTTCCACGTATTGGACATCATTTATTTGAGCAGAGTTTGTCTTACCAATGGTTCCATTTCCCTTAATTTGAGCTTGATCATCATTTCCAAATGTGACCGAACCACCATCCTTCTTGCTGAAGGTTATGAAACAATTTCTATCTCCTGTCATGTGCCTTGAACAGCCACTGTCCAAGAACCAAGGCTTTCTCTTTGTATTTTGAAAACCAACCTGCAGGTGATATCATTTCAGTCTTAGGTACCCACTTTGTTTTGGGTCCTTGAGAGTTAGTTTTTAAGTGGTATATCATTCTCGTTTTGGAAACAGCTGTGTTGTTAGTTGCTGATTTTGAAATGGGTTTAACAACATATGATTTAGAGGAGTTGAACTTTGGTTTAAAGGAGTTTTTGAAACGTTCAACTTGTAATTTTGAACTTTCTCCGTTTGGGAGACAAACTGGAGAACGTTCTCCGTTTTGCTGTTTCTTAGATACAATTTTGACAGGATGATTCTCCTGTTTAAAAAGCTTCTTTCTTTCAATTTTTTCATCCCTTTTTCTGAAGTAGCAAGCAAATTCTAGATGTCCAAGTTTTTTACAATATGAGCATCTAGTCTTGCATTTTTCTTCCTTTCTTTCTGGGACAAAGAAGTTTTCATAGAGTTTGGTTTTTTGGGTTTGATTGAAACCAAGACCAGCTTTATCAAAAATTCCTATTTGAGATCCCATGATGTTATGAAAAGTTTCAGTGGCTTTAATGAAGTTTAGTAAATCTGTTTTGAGAAGTTCATTTTCATTTCTAAGTTGAACGTTCTCCATTTGTAGCGCAGAACGTTCTTGACATTCTTCGCTTTCAAAAACTTTTGTTTCTTTCAATTCTTGAATCATTTTTTTTAACAGATTATTTTCAGCCTGATTTCTTTCTTTCGCTTCTTTCTCTTTATAAAACTGTTCTTTCAGAGAACTACATTTTTGAATAAGAAGATTTGAGTCATTTAACAAGTTATCAAATTCATTTCCCATTTGTTGACATAAATGACATGGTTTAGAATTTATTACCTCATCTTCCTCTGTTTTTGCCATCAAGCATATGTTGGCTTCTTCTTCTTCTTCTTCCTCAGTTTCTGATTCCTCTGAATCATCCCATGTTGCCATCATTGATTTCTTTTTGAAGGGAAATCGTTTTGGTGGATTTTTGTTTGATGGACATTCTGCCTTGTAATGTCCCAATTTGTTGCATCCAAAGCATGTGACTTGACTCTTGTCAATCTCTGTTTTAGGATTTCTGTTTTGAAATCCCTTTTTGATTTGATCTCTTCTTCTCATCATTCTTTGTATTCTTCTAGTGAGAAGCGCAATTTCATCAGCATCTCCTTGTTCATTCTCTTCTGATTCCTCTTCAACTGGAACTGTGATTTTTTCTTGAGAGACTTTCAGTGCTATTGCCTTTCCTTTCTTGACTGGTTTGTCTTCTTGCAATACTATCTCATGAGCTCTTAGAGTTCCAATTAGTTCTTCCAGAGGCAGTGACTCAAGGTTCTTGGCTTGGCTTATAGCTGTCACCATTGGTCTCCAAATGATTGGGAGACACCTCATGATTTTTCTTACTCTTTCTTGCACAGTATAGGCTTTGCCAAGAGAGCGCATTTCATTTACTATTGTGGTGAATCTTGAGTACATTTCATCAATGGTTTCTCCTTCTTGCATTTCAAACAATTCGAATTTCCTTATACCAATGTCTATCCTTGTTTCTTTGACATGGCTTGTTCCTTCATGGTGAGTTTGCAATGTATCCCAGACTTCTTTTGCAGTTGTGCATTCATCTACCCTTTCACTTTCTTCCCTGCTTAAAGCACATGATAAGAATAATTGAGCTTTAGAATTTAGAAGTACCTTAGCTTTATCTTCTGCTGTCCAATCTGCTTCCTTTTTTAAGGCAGAATTCGAGTCATCTTGATCAACCCTTGGTGTGAAATCTCCATCTGTGATGATGCGCCACATTCCTGTGTCCTGAGATTTTAAGAACAACTGCATTTTGTTTTTCCAAAAATAATAGTCTGATCCATCAAAGAATGGAGGTCGATTTGAGGATCCTCCTTCAACAATGTATTTTGCTTTCGACATTCTTCTAGATCTTTTCTCTAACACTTGTTAGGTGTTTTTGAACTTTTTAGAGACCGAGCTCTGATGCCAATTGAAGTAACAATGTCGATTTACAAGAAAGGGGGGTTTGAATTGTAAATATGCCTTTTAAAAATTCCTGTTAAAACTTAAGAAAATAACTCAAGAATGATCTTGGTTATGAAACACAAAACGGAGAACGTTCTTGGTTTATGTTATAAAACAGAGAACGTTCTTATATTAGCAGAAAATCAGTTTATATTTTATCTCAAATGATTAATGCAGTATAATAAAGAAGGAGAAAGGAAAGAGAATATCACACAAAGATTTATCTTGGTTCACCCAACGTGGGTTACGTCCAGTCCTCACAATGTGAGATTTTCCACTAAGTGTTTAAAACGAAGAGCCTTCTTAATCTTACAACACCTAGAATAGATCGACCTTGATCTATTTCTTCCTTAATTACTTTCCACCCAGAAAGCAATTACAACACCTATCTAACCTTGATAGGAAGCAATCTTAAACAAACTATAAAGAAACTCTTATAGTTTGAGTTTTTACAAATGATTGAATTTGACAGAATCTGATATTGCTCAACTCTTGTTTGAGAATAGATTCTTTACAGAGTATCTAATGACAATTTCGCAGCTGATATGTGAATGTGCAGCAGTGGCTGTTTCGCGAATTGCAGAAAGTGATGTTGCCTCTGTTTTTGCAGAATTTCAAGCTTAAGTGTGATTGTATATTGTTGATTACTTAGCACTTGAATTTCTTGCTGAGAACTGGGATAATGGCCTTCTATTTATAGACTGTAGATGTACTTGAGTGAAGGTACAAGAGCTGTTGGAGAGACTTTCCTTTTTTGACTAAAACATTATTTTTAGAATAAAAATAATCCTTCTTTGAAATAGCTTTTTGACTTTTAATGGTTTAGCATTTAAAGCATCTATGTCCTTTCCTTGACGTTTCTTCATTGATCTTGGATGGTACATTATCTGCCTTGAGTCTTGAGTGTAGCTAGAGAAGGTTGGAGAAGAATTGCAGATCAAAACAAAGAGAAACAGAGCTGCTGTCTCTGTGCAGAAAAACGGAGAATGATTAACGTTCTTGGTTTTATCAGTTTGAACTTTCTTGAGCTTCAATAATCATTCTAGAGTTCCCGTTTTAAACGTTCTGGATTTCCTTTGTTCTTGTCTTGTCATATACCCAGATTGATCAAACTTTCTTGATATTTGAATTTTGGAGCATGCAGATCGTCACGATTTTTGTCTGTCTTTGAGTCCTTTGATCTTTGCGATCAAATAACCTTTTTGAGTCTGGATTATTCGTACTTGTTCCTTGCCATGTACTTATTAGATATGAATGATTTCCAGAGCAGACGTTTTATCACATGGATAGAAAAGATTTGACCAACTTGCTGTGATGGATAATTTGTTGAAGCTGAAGATCATTCTCTGTTATGATGCATAATGATCTTGTTGTTGTCTTTTCTTGTATTTGCTTCATTCTGCTCTTAATTAAATCCACTCAAAAACACAAGTTAAATTAACATAACATTTAGAATCATAATTAACATTCTTAATTAACCTTTGTTTATTTTCATCAAAACTTAAAATATAGAGTTTGTCTCAACAAAATCTACATTATTTAAAAGTAAAGTTCGCGCTTATCGGATCCAACAGTTCAATATTAATTATTTAGACTAAATATGACTTAAAAATTCTAATTTCAATTATCCAACAATTCAATCTAACTTAATTATACTAACTATGATTGAGAAATTACAATTTTGATGATCTCACGGTTCAATCTTAACTAAATAGACTGATTATGATTTAGAAGTTTAAATTTCAATCATTAAACGATATAATCTTAATTAATTAAACTAAATATAACTTAGAAATTTAAATTTCATTATCCGACGTTTCAATTTTAACTAATTAAAGTGATTATGACTATGACTTATAAATTAATATATCATATTTTTAATTATATAAAAATTGTATAATTTTTTTAACAGTAAATTAAAGGTAAAGAATTGACATTTTAACTTAGAGTAAAGGTCCATTTTGACCGATTTTGATCCATGAGAAATTTTGAGAGACCTAATTTAATCATTAAGAAAACTAAAACCACTTTTTAGTCTCTAAAAAAAATAAATCGAGCTAAATTAGTCCTTAAGAAATTTGAAAGAACCAATTAAGTCACTAAAAAAATTAAAAACACATTTTAGTCTTTAAGAAAAATAAATCGGGACAATTTAGTTCTTTACTCAATTTAGGGGAAAAAAAAACATAGTGTTATTTCATCTAGAGAAACTACAAGTTTAAGATAGAAACTCTCTTTTGGTTCCATAGTGGTATGCGATTATGAAGATGTGACTTCTGCCATCTCTGTAGTTTCTTTCAGAAGTTGCATTTTCCTCTTCATTCCCATGTTTTTCTTCTTTGTCTTCGCATTTCTGAAGGTGCGTTATTGTTTTTCTTGCTCGCGTTTTTGAATGTGCCATTTCATGTACTGTTCATGCGATTTTTGCTTGTTGTTGGTATTTTAGGTGAATTTTTTATTTGGCATTTGCGATTTTTGGATATTTTGTTCATCGTTGATGGAACTTTCGGTTCTTACTTTGTCATGTTGTGGTTTTTTTTTTTTTGTTCTTGTTCTTTGCTATTTGATGTAAAAAAATTATTCAAATTTAAGTGATAAGTACAAATTAGATCAACAAATTAGAAGAAATTAATTTCGTAAGAATATGATCACAAGTTGATACCTTTTTTTTATATGTTATGTTTTGAATCATTTTGATTACCGTTGTGGTTTAATTTGAATATTATTACCGTTGCTTTTTAAATTATATTATAATTTAGTAAATTTTTTGTTGTAGAGATTAAATAGTTCATTTAATTATTGTTAAAGATTTAATTGTCTATTTTTAATTATTGTAAAGGATCTAATTATTATTATTATTATTATTATTATTATTATTATTATTATTATTATTATTATTATTATTATTATTTTATAGAATTACACGTGAGAGAATCAAGTTGATGAGTAATCGAACAAGTTAGCAAAAAAAAATTAATGTTCTAATTATACTACACATAAAGACTAATTTAGTCCGATTTATTTTTCTTAGAGACTAAAAAATGCTATTATTTTTTCAAAGACTAAAATAGATCTTTAAAAAATTGTGAGAGAACAAAATTGATCTTTTACTCTTTAACTTATTAATTATAAATTGGTATAAAAAAATTTTAGTAAATTAAAAAGTAGGAAAAGTTTCATCTACATTGTTGTACCATAGATCATCAACACCTAAAATTCATGACATGACATTACTCCTTTTATTATTGGTTGAACCAGTAAAATTAAGTAATGCACCATAAAAGTGTCCTATTAGAATAATATGTTTTTGATAAAATCATTAATATTATTTTTGGTTTGCAGATATCATTAATATTTAATCTTGTATTTTGATCAAATATGAGTTATCACCTATGCTTGGAGATGGAAACCCACGACATAATATAAAGGTGAGTACACATAAATGACATTTTCAGTCACGGCTCTCAGCATATTAATTTGTATGATTATATAGAGCCTATATTTAAGGGACGTAAAAAAATTATTTTTATTTATTACTCCATCCATTCAAAAATATTGTCTTTCAATTTATTTTTTTTGTATAGATTAAGAAAAGTGATAAATGAATAAGTGTTGTTGAAATTAAAAGTTAGTTGATAAATCAATTAATGACACTCAACTGATAATTTTATTTGTTTCAAACGATTACATAAAGAAAAAAACTTTGTTTTTTGATTGTGAGTTCTTTAACTACTCAAAAGATTAATAAGAAGGAAGTTGAGTTTTTAGGATTTATTAAACTAATGAAAACACAAAGCACACAAATACAAGTATAAATTGCGAGTAAAAAAAGAATAAATTTGATTGACTGCGTGTGTTTCCAATGAACTATATAATGAATAATTGTAAACAAATGTTAGTCTTTCTTGCCAATACATGGTGACCTTTGACCTTGATCTCCCTCAATCGACACATGTTTTTCCACTTACTTGGACTCATTGAAAATACTTGGCTTCAGTTAGTGGTAGCTAAAAACATGGAACACAAGTCATGTATGAGTTCCCTTAATTCACATATGTCTTTCCACTCACTTTGAGACTCATTGAAAATAGTTAACTTCACTTAGTGGTAACTAAAAACATGGAACACGAGATTTTTTAGACTTGAAAAGGATTCTCCTAACATTCATTCCACTATTCCTAGTTCGTTGGACTATCTAAACATCAACTAAACCACTTTCGGCTCTTGACCGTTCTCGACTAACAAAATTATAATATTTTTTAGTGTAACAATTTTACAAAATTGTCCTCATTAATTATTAACACTAGTCAGAGATACATAATAAAATATAATCACTTCAAAGTTGTACATGTACTATTAATTAATGTTGCATTATAAAAAGTAAATTGAATCAAAGCAACAATGGATCTTAAGCACGTAAGGGAGAATACATGAATCAAAGCTTCAAAATAAGATTTACAAAGAACTTGAACATAAGAACCTAAAAAGTGACAAACAAGTGCAATCCGAAATTCAAGGAACAAGAACATGAAACATTTACGAATTCATCATCAATGCAGTTGTGAATCACAATCATCAACATCAAAAGAGAATAGCACCTTGTAAGGATGAATTTGTAAGAAACAATTCAAGATCTCAAGAACAAAAATGGCGCCAAAAATGAAAATCACATAAATCTGAATTTCTTCGAAAGATTTAGCAAAATATGATGTATTAACAATGCTAATAGTGTATATCTAACATGAATTTGATGAAAATATGAAAATCAAAGAAAAGGAAAATGTAAGAAAGTGATAGAAATTTTTTTATTGAATTTCTTTAATTTTCAATCAAGAACACTTCTCATAAAGAAAGAGGCTCATGATACCAAAATGATGTGGATCCTAGATGATTCACACAATCGGATCTCATCCTTAGTGAAAATTTCTTGAATAGAGAGAAAATGAAGGAAAATCTATGAAAATGAAAATAAGTTAGAAATAAAAAGGATGAATACAAGTAAGTGAAAGAGATAAAAAGTGATAAGAACAATCGTCATATTAATGATGAATGATAAGATCAAATTGCGAATCCACCTCAAGAATATCTTCGTTAAGAATCTAGAAATGGTTCTTGAGAGAACCTAAAATAGCAATACTAGCTCCCAATTCAATCCAAAATTGAATATCCAAATTCATTCATTAATCAACTAAAAATTGATTGCCTTTATGGATGGGTATTTGGCGATAATCATTTTGTGACTTTGTCCATTGTCACCTGCATCAACCAAAGGTGATAGCCCCTCACATCCTTTGTATATATGTCAAGGATTTTTTTCAAGTGAACTGTGCACGTTTCTGTCATTGATTTGCTAAATATGTGATTTATTTATCTGTCATTGATTTGTTAAATATGTGATTTATTTATCTGTCATTGATTTGTTAAATAAGTGATTTATTTGTATATCTTTTTCGCAGTACTTATATTTAGATATTGCATCAACTTTCTTGAATAATCAAATCAAATCAATTCAATATGAAATCATCGAATGAAAGAAGATTCAATGAGACTTTTAAACTCACCACCTTAGAACTCACCACAAATGTAAATCAATCAAATGAAAGAAGATTCAACGATTCATATGCAAGTTAAGCCAAATCTTGTAATAACTATAGTATATTACATTATTATATAACAGTCACACTAATCAAATATAAAGTATCTCCTTGCTACTTGGTTACCTAAGTTATTTCATTGAGCAGCATAGTTTTCTTTATGATTATAGTGTAAAGGAAGAAACTTACATGGTCAAGAAGAAATAGTGTTTTTCGAGATGATATCAAACGATATTCCATTTTGTTGAAGTCTCTGCTGGAGATCAGTTGGACCGAATACAATTCCGGGAGTATAAACTCCTCCTTTAGGTAGGTTGTTGCGCTGACTGAGAAGAATGAGAGCACACTGAACAAGAATTATTGGGGTTGATACATATCCGACTTCAGGTCCCGTTACTCGTGTTATAATTTCCATGTCAGGTTTTGCGTTTACTTGTGAAGCAAGATTCTCGTTATTGAATCCTTGACCAACAAACCACATTTTGAACGAAGCGCTTTCCACCTCTTCGTTGGAAGGGCCATTCTTCCTGAACAAACCAAGGCTAAAAAACGAAGGAAAATTCAAAAGAAGTCGGCGTCCGAAACTAGTGCTTCCTAAAAGGCCAATGAAAATCCCAATCATAGTGATTCTTAAAATTCCCAACAAAGATTTTGAGCCTATTTTCACACCGAAATGAGCTGGCTTAACAGATGACCAGAAGGCTTCTCTTTTCTCAACCATCTCGGGACTCTCGTTCGACCCCGGGAGACCTTTGGGTTTTTCTGTTAGAGTTGAAAGTGTTCTTCGAACAACGCTTGCATCCGCCGAAGGTAGCATTACTGCCCAAAGACCAATTTTCTTCTGGTGTTCTATAGTCTCTCCTTTCGTAGGAGAGGGCCCAGGAATCTACAACCACGAAAAGAGAAATCGATAAAATGATAATATTAAAAAAAATAAAAATGAGCATACATTAATTCAACATCAATCGTCAAGACTAGACCATCCAAATCCTAGAAGACTAGGCTTTCTATTGTTCAAGTCCAATAGCTACTCCATGCTTTGATTTCTACTCCCAGAAACCTGAGTAATTGACCACTGATTGTATGCACAATAATAATCACAATGGAAACTAATAATAATAACTTTGTTCGAGTTATGAATGCAATAAATCCTATTACTTCCATCCACCCTCCTAATCCATAAAGATTTACCTCCTCTGTAATTAGTAATTCATTTTAGAAAGTAAAGTAAGTAATCTATATTGTTGATAATAAAATTTATTTACAATTAGTATTTCAATACATCCATAATATAACATTAACAGATGATTTTCTTATATACCAACAGCTGAGATTACTTAATTATTCTTGCTATAGGAGCCAAATCCAATCCCAAACAAACATACATACGGATAAGAAGAATTTCTTTTACAGTTTCCATCATTTCATCACACAAGAAAAACTTCAGTCCAATTAATTACGCTTACATCCTGATTTTATCATATCTATACCATATAAAGAGAATTCCAAACTTACATCCTGATTCTATCATATCTATAGCATATAAAGAGAATTCCAAACGCAAAACACTCTACTTTTCCAAATTTAAATTTAAATTTAAAAACATACAACACAAGTAGAAATAAGGGAGAATGAGGATTGTTGGTTGTGGAGGGATGGTGGGTTGGTGGGACAAACTGTTATTCAGCAAATGGGTGGCTATAAAATATCAGAATTTCGATCTTCCAAAGTGAGTAAAGTGTAAAGTGAGAAAATCAAGGGTTATTATTGTAACAAGCTCATGATTTGTTATAATGTACCTACAATATCTACATTTGATGAATCCTTTTATAACTCAAGGGTGTGGGGTACTAAAGCACCTCTAAGAGTATCAAACTTTGTATGGCACATGCTTCAGAATAAAAATGCAACAAAAGACAACCTGTACAAGAGAGGAGCAATCAGAGAAGACATGAAGCAGTGTATTGGTGGCTATGGTGAACAAGAGACCGTTTTAGATTTATTCTTTGAATTTTCAAGGTGCGAAAGTGAGGAAAATGTATTAATGCAGCATAAGGTGTGTGCTAAACAGTGAGAACAATGAGGTTATGTGCTTGAATTGGAAGTGAAATGGGGGAATGATCAAAATTTCCATTGAATCCATAAGTGGTTTGATAGGCTATTATGATGTTGAAGAGCTAAAGGGCATTTCTATTGGGTTGGACAAAGTGGAAGATAAAGAAAAATATCAAAACAATGCAGCAACTGGGTTTCTGTAAAACAATGTTGTAAATGGCAGGTTGAATTATCCTAAAACTGAAAGCAACATTGTGCTAAACAGTGTTTTAAAAAATGGACTAGAGATTGATCATCCGAGGCATGATACAATAGTTTAATTGATTTAACTAGATGACTAATAAATTAAAAATAAGTATTTTAAAAAGTATTTTTTCGGAAAAACGGAAGAAGAAAACTAACTTGTTAACTAGGATTTGGATTCGATGCAATCAGGGCATCTTGAATTCATGTATTCAGGGTTTCATGGACAATGGCAGATCCAGAAATATTGTTTATTGAGCACAAGAAAAAAAGTATAATATGTTTTACAAAATCAAAATATAGAATAATAGCTCAAACCATTCTTAATTAAGAAAAACATGAAAATTTAATTGATTATGGAAATTAAAAAAAAAATCTATAATATTATAAGTTTTTATAATATAGTGGGTGAAAATAATCTAAAATATTTTCACATAAAAAATAGGCTTAATTGCAATTCATAATTTCAATCTTGGTCCATTTTCCCTCTATTTTGAGATATGGACAAATTCTTCAACTACTTCCGCCACTACACTATTGTCATTCACTAAACTTCCATTTCTCACTCCATTCAAGTTTTGAAAAAGTCAACTTCGAAGTTTTGTCAAAAAGAGATTTAAGGAAAACGCGAGACGATTTTGACGTAGGAACTCAAAAACCGAGGAGAAAATATTGGGCAAGTTTAAATTTCGAAGGTTATAAAACCACTGAGGACGAAGAGATAACCACAAAGGAGATATATCAAAAATTATTTATTTTATTTTTTAATGAAAATAAAAATATTTCATTGTCATGTCATTACAAAGTTCACATGTCATCTTACATCAATAATAAAAAAATTGAAGAAAATAAGTGGGGCAGCAAAATTAGAAAGAAGTAAATGTGAGGGCCGCAAAATTAAAAAGAAGTAAATGTGAGGGCCGCAAAATTAAAAAGAAGTAAATGTGAGGGTCGCAAAATTAGAAAGAAGTAAATGTGAGGGCCAAATTGTTTGTTTTAATATAGGGGACCAAAATCATACAATTGAGAAATTAGATGAGTAAAAAAAAACAATTAAGCCTAAAAAATATTTGATCATTTAACGTGAAAGGAAGAAAGATAGAGTGTGTAAAGATGTAGACAAAAATATAATGAGAGTGAATATTGGCGGATCCAGAAATTTCCTCCAAAGTGGACAATAAAGTAGTGTATATATTTAGATCAAAGAAAAATATTATTAACTCTTCAAATATACATAATTATAATGAGTGGATCCACATAGATTAAAAGAAAATTAAAGAAAGTAGAGTGGGGACAAACATCTATTTTTTTTTTTTTGTTAGGAGAGTGAAATATTTAAAAGTGTATTAAGCTCTAAACAATAAATTTCCTACTAGTCAAACAAGCAAAAAAGTTGCGGGGGCAAAAGCCCCTTCTAACAGAATAACAATCAATCGGCGAACTGGTGGATTCTCAGTTCAACCGATGAAACCGGTTCAGTCCGGTTCATAAAACACTAGTGCTAAAAATAATAATTAAACTTAAAGAAAAAAATAAAGAAAATAACGAAGTTTACCATTGGTCTGGGTCTTCTTTTAGGTCTAGACCTTCTAAGCTGTTGCAACTTACTCGCATTAGCCACACCAAGAACCGCAGATTCATAAGTAGCAAAATTCCCCACAATTCTCTTCTCAGACTCCAAACTAACATACGCCTCAACCCTATTCACCACACTGGGCCCCACCCACTGCAACGAATTATACAACAACCCAAGCTCAGCCGGTACCGAATCAAATCCACAACCCGAAACCACCAACGAACCTCTCTCAACCGCCCTATCATGGTAACTAACTTCCATCCTCTCCATGAATTCCGGCTCGCCGGAAATATCTATGTAATCGCATCCCGAATCGACGCAAGCGGCGACGACGGGATCACCGTGGTGGCGGAACGGACCGACGCAGTTGAGGATGAGATTGGTTTGGGAGCAGAGGGAACGGAGGGAGGGAGGGTTAGTTGTATCGGCGAGGAGAATGGGGAGAGATGGTGGTGGGTTGGGCTTTGAAGCCCATATGAGAGTTTGGGCTAGTTTAGTTGGGTTACGGCCTGCTATGGCTATGGAATTGAAAGATGAGAATGATTGATTGTTGTTGAGGAATTTGAGAGCTTCTTTGAGAACGTATTTGCCTGTGAAACCTGAAGCACCTAGGATTATTAGGTCGAATTTTGTTACATTTGGTTCCATTTGCAAGTGGAGAAGAGAAGATAACACTGGTTTTGTTCTCACTTCAGTATTATGTAGATCAATATTTGAAAACTTAGAAAAACTCTGTACAGTAAAATTTATATTTATAGATGGTAAAATTTGTCTTTATATAACCATAAAAATTTTGAAAAAATAAAAAAGATAAAATTTGATAAGGATATTTTTGGGATAAAATAATATTGTAGGTATACAAACTTATTTGTAAGAGTATCATTAATAAATGAAAAAAATAGGATGTGCATAATTAGTTTAATTTTTTGTTTTACATTGACATTCAATTAGAGCATAGTATTTTGTGATTATTTTTAAATTGTGTTTACACTAACAATATATAATAAAAAAGAATTCATAGTTTTCAACTTTATAAGTGGTTAGAATTTTAAATTCCAATAAGTTCATCCTTTAGAAGTGAAGTTTAGGTTTTTCTTCCTATAACATCTAAGACAAGATTTCAATAGTGTTAGTTTAACACACACTTGAGAAAGTATGTTAAAATATATTTATGCTTTGTAAATATATCATGCTTTAAATTTAGTTATGTTAAGGATATTTTATTTAGTTTTTCTTTTTCAATAAATATACACATTTTATTTTTTGTCTTTGATATTTTGTTTTTAATATATATTTTTTGTTTGATTCATGTAAATATTCATTTTACATTATTACATGAATCAATTCAAATACAAATAATTTTTGCATAGACTAAAAACAAAATATTAAATATTAAAAAAAAATCAACAAATAATATTTTTACAATGATTAAAATATGTCTTTGTAAGTTCTAATGATATTTAATTTCTACTTCTAAAAGATAATGTTAATTGTAAATTGGTATGATAAGTTATAAGCAATTATAAGATATGGATTTATGAATGATCCCTAACTAGCCAACCTTTTATTTAACTTTTTTTGTTTGTTTGAGAAAACCTCTTTTTAAGTTCTATTTAATGACATTTTATGCATTTAAAATTTATTTTAATATGATTAAAATTAATTCATAAATTTTATAAACTTATTAGTTTTAATATGTTCAAGATTTGTAACTATGAATTTTTCTTTTTCTAACTAAAATTGATAGGTAAAAGCATCATTACAGTGAATGTGATCCAAACCACGTTCAATTAGCTTTCCATAACTATATTCAATTAATATTCATCTTTTGCCTATAAAAAATCAATATATAGTTAGACATACCATATCTATTTTGAAAGTAAATTTTAAAAAAAATGTATTATAACAATAAGTATAGCTTTGATGGTAAAGTGTAAGGATATCTTATAAAATCATCTATAGAGTATCATTAGAAGTGAGTTTATCCACTTAGAAATTCTCCAGAATTTTGTGTTTTTATTACTATATCATTAAGGAAATGCCTCTTGAACTAATTTGTATTTTACTAATAGATAAGTTAAAATATTATTAAAAAATAAATTAAATTTGACTATGAATTATTTTATCACGAATGAACAAATTCATTATTTTATTCTTTTATCTGCAAAATTATTTTTGTAGTTTAGACTAGTCCTTTTTAAAAAATAATTTGAACTATTTACTTGCTTGACTAAAAATGGAATTCTTATTATTTTTCTAATTTAATATTAATAAAAAAGTAGTACAGTAAAAATTATGTTTCAAAATTCACCTGTGATAAACCATCCATATAATAATATGTACAATATAAAATAAAAATTTGGATCAACAGCCACAAACTCTTTTTCTTTTTCTGTATATGGTTGTTAAACTCTTTTTCTATGATATAGTTGGTAAACTCTTTCCGTGTGTTGTATGTGTATATATTTAATTATATAATAACATTTTATCATGCAAAACTCTTCTTATATATGGTTGTTAAACCCCTTTTTCTATGATATAGTTGGTAAACTCTTTCCGTGTGTTGTATGTGTATATATTTAATTATATAATAACATTTTATCATGCAAAACTCTTCTTATATATGGTTGTTAAACCCCTTTTTCTATGATATAGTTGGTAAACTCTTTCCGTGTGTTGTATGTGTATATATTTAATTATATAATAACATTTTATCATGCAAAACTCTTCTTATATATGGTTGTTAAACCCCTTTTTCTATGATATAGTTGGTAAACTCTTTCCGTGTGTTGTATGTGTATATATTTAATTATATAATAACATTTTATCATGCAAAACTCTTCTTGTATATGGTTGTTAAACCCTTTTTTCTATGATATAGTTGGTAAACTCTTTCCGTGTGTTGTATGTGTATATATTTAATTATATAATAACATTTTATCATGCAAAACTCTTCTTATATATGGTTGTTAAACCCCTTTTTCTATGATATAGTTGGTAAACTCTTTCCGTGTGTTGTATGTGTATATATTTAATTATATAATAACATTTTATCATGCAAAACTCTTCTTGTATATGGTTGTTAAACCCTTTTTTCTATGATATAGTTGGTAAACTCTTTCCGTGTGTTGTATGCGTATATATTTAATTTCATATTCTTATCAAATTAATTATTAAAAAATTAACACGCCCGGTGGGACTCGAACCCACAATCGCTTGATTAGAAGTCAAACGCCTTATCCATTAGGCCACGGGCGCTGATTAATATTAAATTTAACAGATTACATATATAATAATAATTTAACTTCTTCTCTTCTTTAGCACACTTTATTTCCTACCATATTCCCGCTAAAATAAATTAATTTACGAATTTGTAAATAAAAAGTTACTCTAGATACTTTATCAATTAAAAAAATACCATGTGATACAAAATTTATGATAATCACACTTAAAATAGAACTAATGATTATTGAATCAATTTTACATTTTATAGGTTGGATATAATAAAAAGATCTCGATAATCAATATTTTTAATTATACCTGTAAAAACTAAAAAAAAATAAAGTTAACGTAGTTATGACTATATTCATCTTCGCCAACAATGAAAACATCCGAGTTAAAAGTTAAAATACATGTATTTTAATTAAAATTTAATCTAATCATATTATAATCTAAAAAAATATAATAAATTGCTTTTTTTCGTTAAAAAAAAAAATCAAATGTAGTAACTATATATGTATATATAATAAACTCTTTTTTTTGTATACATTAAATTTTTTTATATCTCATTTTTTGTTAATTTACGTGTCTCTTATAAAAGAGATAATGAAATATTATATTATTATATTATTTTATTAACTTTTTTTTATTATAAAGTTTTAATTCAAATTTTAAATATTCTAAACGATAAATCATAAACAAAAAAAAATCGATTCACTATTATTTATAAGTAAGAGACAAATATATATTACTTAATTATAATGAAAAATTTATTCGAATGAACATAATTGAACTTTAAATATACTAAATAGTTATGTTTTGTTTTTATATATTTTTTATTTAAAACTCTTCATTATACTTACATTAAAATTTAAATATTGTCGTACTTTCTTTTTATTAACTTTCAGGAGCTCGCAAACCCGTCTTTCGACCAATTGAAGGATAATTTTGTTTCTCTAGTAGCAGGTCGCATTCTGAGAATGTGACAATTTATAACATTAATTTTTTTAGGTTATAAATAATTATTAATTTAATAAATAAAAATAATAAAAATGATTATAAAAAAATTATATTTTAGTCAAACACAATTTGAATTGTTTTTAGTCAAACACAAATTGAATTTGAAAAGAGTAAAAGTCTCATATTAAACATCAACAAAAAATTAAAAACAACAATTAGGAAAAAACATATTATAATTTACAACATTTATCAACTTGTTAGAATCTAACTAAATCACACAATTCTGTTTCTCACCCTTCCAATTAAGTACCTTCCAAACAAATTACTTTCAAAGGGATTTTCCTACTGCACCTAAATTCTCTAAAAGTTTAAAAGTTTAATTTCAAATGTGTATTGTTTTTTTATTTACTTTAAAAGACAAATTATTTTCTTCAAAAATAAACTTTTAAATTAATGATATACGATAAAATGAAGTGAAACCAAATGAAATAAATTAACATCTTTTAAATCATTCTGAAAATTTACATCTAAAAAAAAAATCTCTTAAACCATCTTGAATTATATTTTGGACAAAAACACAATTTTTTTCTGTCCAAAATTATACTTTGAAATACATGTGTAGTTTTTTAAAATTATAAGAATTCCGAAAAGAAGCTCTCTTAAATTAAAGCTCTTTACTTGACCTTCCTTTTGCCCATAAGCCCAAGAACTTCATCCCAAAGCCCAACACTTCCAACACTCCCTAAATCAACAACACTTGGACTACAAGCAGCCACAGTCCAATACCCACCTTTAATTTCATCTCTTAATTGTTCTTTCTCCCAACCACAATACCCATCAAAAAATCTAAAATCACCAACACTAACCACATTCCTCTTCACCATTTCAGAAGCACAACCCACACTTTCTTTTGAACCATAATATAAACCCTTCATAACTTCCTCAAACACCCCCTCATCACCACCACCTTCTTTTGGACTCACTAAAAACAACCCTTCTTCTAAGGGCCCACCAAAAAACAAAGGACTATTAGAAAAAGTGCCAGCCACATCAAAAGCAGTTGATCTTGTCTCTTTTATAGACATCAATGATGGTCTATTGAGTATTATCCCTGATGGGCCTATTGGGCCTGTTGATAAATGAAGGATCACCGTCCGTTCAAAAATGTGGACCCCATCAAGCTTTTCAGTTGCTATTAACAAACAGCCCTTTTCGGGCTCATGGATTATATGGGCCCATTTGTCACCAATTGTGATGAGTGGTGGATGATTGTCTGGATCTTTCATTGAAGAAAGCAACTCGGGCTTTAGCAATTGTTCTCGGGCCACCAATTTTGCACGGAAAGTTTTCCAATCGGTATTGAGGTTTGGTTTGTCATCATCCAACGGTGATGATGATGACATGTGGCAACCTATGGTTTGGTCACAAAAGATTTGAAGATAAGAATGGTAAATAAGAATACCAAATACATTTATTCTATACTATATACTATATACCATATACTATGTGACATTGACATAAATACAAATAAGCACTTTGAGTGTTTATGACTATTCAATTAATTTTAGTGTTTGTGTATGTACTTTTAGACTATAGCTTTCTCACAAAATTAATAATACTCCATTCGAGATAAAATATAAAAATAATATTTTAAAAATTAATGTACGGTCTAAAATTTAAACTTCTTAAATATTATTTTTATTTATATTTCATTTTAACAATTGAGATGATATAAAATCTATGTAACTATAATTTTTTATATATAAAAATTGTGATTGAGATCATACCAGCTCTATTTGATTACAATTTTATATAATATAAAAGATAAGATCTTGACTTGGTTGCGATTTTTACCACGATTTACAACCTTGATCTTAGTATAACTAGAATACAAAAGAGAAGAACTTACATGTTACATGAAATGGAAATCCAACTTTTCTTGAATGAAATTGTTGAGAAGATCTTTTGGAGTATGGTAGAGATCCAGCTTTGATTATTGGATTGAGTTGATCTTTAGTTTTGGTGAATACACTATGAGAGAGAAAACAAGCTTCCATGTTAATTGAGTAAACTTGTTTCTTTAGATGAGAGTGAAGTGATGAGAGAGTTTAGTGGAATATGTTTATATTGTATTGTATAAATAATTGGGAATGTGGTTTAATTTGTACCACACAAAAGTGTTTTATATTGCATCTTCATCTCATCCAAAGTTGGGTAGTGTTAAAAGAAAAGGGCTAATGGATATGCTTAGACATATGGCATATAGGACAATCAACACATATAGTGCTACACGGAACTTTATTTGTGGGTGTTGAATGGATCATGACCTTTTTAGATGAGGTGTTAAGTTATATTCCACTTGATATATTTTTGTAGTTATTTCCAATATGAAAAAGGTTGAAATTTGTGGATATTTTCGACATTAAACTTGATGATACCTAGCATTCATTTTTTTTAAACGTGACACAAATAGCAGATATTTTAAGTTAAAGTAAACTATCATTTTGAATTTTTTTGAAATAATAAGTTTTAGTGAATTTAGAACTTTAAATTTATAAAATATTAAATTATTTTTTTAAATTGTTTAATGTTGGTCAAATTGTTTATTGACCTTTCTAATTTAAAGACAAAAAACTGTCTAAAATAATTGCAGAATAAATATTTTGACTATATTTAAACAATTTGGTAAAGTTTAATATTTCGTAAATTTAAAGTCTTAGATTGATCAATATTATAATTTTAAGACGTAAAATTTTAGTTTATTTATTTAGATTTCTTAAATATTTATATAGAATTCGATTTAGATAGGTCTATATGAAAAAATATATATTCAATCCAGATTGCTACATACAAAAAAAAAACATATTTGAAAAGTAAATCTTTTAAACAAATTTCAATTATTTCAAGGAATTAGTCTTGAAGTAAGGATATGATTTTAAATAGAAAAGTAAACTTATCAAATAAATGTCAAATTGTTTTTAAGGGTTAGTCTTTGGAGAACACATGAAGAATATATGGTTTTAAAAACAAACAAATTTAAAAAAATAAAAAAAATGAGTGAAAGATTAGGACAATAATTTACCTCTTACTAGTAATTAGACCCGGTCGTAGAGAGAAAGATTAGTAAATGTTAATGATGTGTAAAATGTATCTTGGTTAATTGGTTGAAAAGCTTATATAATTTGAAGTTTATGTAGAGGAAACTAGATTAAAAACTATAAAATAATTCTTGCAATGCTGTTATGATAATATCAGAATAAGTTATCTGCTTAGTACAATCTCAGATTTTTCACTTCACCAAAAAAAAAATCTCAGATTGTTAATCACCAGAAGTTTTTAAATGGGGAAAAATAACCAAAATAGTGGTAATAATGATAAGTGATTGGTGGCATAAATAATAAGATATTGGAAAAAAAAAAATTATAACTACAAAACTTCAAAGGTATTGTTAGCAACATCATGTCAAAGTTTTGCCATTGTTGGTAAATCAAAATATTGATAAGGTTGTAGATTCTAGAAGTAAAAATGTAGAAACCAAAGTTGGATATCTAATATTACAGAAACATTGCTATTAGTTGAGCAAATTGGTGTTTTTTATTCAAGGCCTAATTAAGTGAATAAAATAAGCACATTGTACTTGTTAATTATATTAGTAGTATAATATAATGAGAACTACTTTACAAATGTGATAAAGCATTTAAAATCCACCATGACACAAAAATCCATCAATGGCTGCAGTTCATGAAGGCTTCAAAGTCCAAGCAAAATACAATGTGATGTTTTTGTGAGTAAACTAGCTTCAGACTTCAGTAGACCTTCATAGATGAAAAAATAAAAATTGAAATATGTAAGAACACATTAAATTGAAAATTATATGGTCAAATTATATGGTAAAATTAATGACATTAATGAAAAATATTTTCCATTTCAATGCAAAAAATTGTCTACTATACGAGAATGTCCACAAATCAATTTGCTAGAGAATACGCTTGAATATCCTATTTTGTTATTTTTACTCCAAATTTGATTTAATTATCAATTATAAGATTGATTACATTAAATAATTAAGGTTTTGGTAAACGTGAATGAAAAATATTAGAAAGATATTAATTATTTTATTTGTCTAAAACTTGTTATTAATTATTTACTTTGGTGAAATTTAATTGTTTATATTGTAGATTAATTTATATAAATTAATTATATTTTTTAATTTGTGTAAAACTATTTAATTCATAATTTGAGATAGAGAAACTATGCCTAGCACGGATACATAACGTCAGAGTATTTAAAAAAATTCATGTGCCAATATGTGTATCACATTTATGGAAATAATTAATTAAAATTATCGTTTGATATGCTCTGCACCTAGTTTAAATTATAGTAACATTGTAAATATAGGTTACAATGTCTAAAAATCATCAAGTATCGATCTCAAAAAATTGCGTTGAGATAAAATAAAATTGTTGTTCAATTCTCCAGTAATATTCCAACTATATTTTCTTATAGGAATTGAGTTAAACTGAAAAGTTGTTGTTCAATTTTCCAGTGATATTAACCGTATATCCGTCAATGTTAGATTTTAAAATTAATTTGATTTTTAGATATTAATAATTACCGGTCAAAATTATTAGTAACTTTGTGACCTAATTGAAAACTTAAATAAGAGTAATTTGCTATTTAAATGATAGACAACCTAATTAGTAACTTTATGATTTATTTGAGTCATATATATATATATATATACATATATGATTCAGCTAGTTAAATGACATGAAATACCGTCTAAAAAAAAATTGTGCCAATATAAGTGGAAATCGTTCAAAAAAATGCGGTTTAGAATTTGAAATATCGACAGGAAATTGTAGGTTATAATAGAGGAAAATAAATTTAGACAAATAAAATAATATAGAAAAATAAGTGTTATTTAGGGATAATATTCTTGTATATTATGTCTTTCAAAAAATAAAATTTATTAATATTAAATCACAACATTTGTTTTTACTAATACCAAAACATATATAGTTGATAGCATGTCTTAAGTCTTAACAGTTAGTTATAATATTTTTTTCGACCGACCATTTATCAATACTAATAATAACTATTTATTAATTGTGATATGTTAGTTTTCACGAATCCTTTAAAATTGTTGATCTTGATAAATGTAGTCTTTATGAATATTTTAAATTCCTTTGAGTTTATATGATATTTAATAATAAATTTAGAAGGTAAAATATATAGTACATTAGTAAAATTAAAATGTAATCATTATAAAAATTGTCTAATCGTAATGTAATGTACTTGACAAATTAGTGTTTAAAAAACCATTACTTAAAAATAAAAAATAAAAAACCATTACTTAAATAAATTTTTTTTATTTATTTTGGGTGGTCTACGAACTGCTGCTCAATCAATTAGTTATGAAATACCATTAACTCTATATGTCCTATCAATATATCCGTGTGATTCGTAAGAGATATTTGATACTATTGTCATGCTTCCTAAATAAATTTTTTTTTTATTTGGATGACTTGCCTTCCATCAATATTTTTTTTCCTCAATCTTAGGTGAGTTGTTTGCATTCATGTTTGAGTAATCTAACTTGGTGGTAGTTTGTTGTTAATTCAATCTTGGTGGCAGTAACTATTTATTATAGAATTTAGGATCGAAGTTATTAAGATAAACCTTACGCATAAATATTAGAGTACGAGCGATATCTAATATATACAATTTTTTATCGGACATCGCACAAAGATAAACACAAAAATAATTCATAAAATAAAGAAGTTTTTAATTAAATTTATGTAATCTTTGTTAAGAATTTGAAGCAGTTGCTAAAACAGTATTTGAAATTAGTGAATAATTAATAAAAAAAGTTATTAAATACTAAAAAAAATTATATAATATAAAAAGTTTCATTCACCTGACTCTCTGACTCAATAATTTTAAAGTTTGTACTACACCATTCATTTCATAAACTTTGTCTTGTCTTGAATAACTAAAATAAAATAAGAGTAACAAATTAAAATAAATTTAGTAATTCATGTCAACATTTCGAATTTTTTGAAATGAAACGAATTAGTACATGTAGCCTGACATTTCGAATTTCTAGGAATGAAATGAATGAGTACATATAGCCTGTGACCACTTTTTCTATTTCTCAGACCGTTGTACCATTTTGCAAATTCAATGCTCTAGAGTTAGAAGCAACACGAAAAGAATGAAACCATTGTACATATCTTCATCACGAATATTAGTCTCAAATTGAGAAATAAGAGATCTTCGCACGGTTGCTTGAATTTTATCACCCTAAAAATATTAACCACAAATTTGTTAAATTAATAACATTACAAAATCAATTTGTGTATAATTTAAAACTTTGAATTATAAAAGAAAGAATTAAACCTTGTCGTCCATCAATACTATTTCCATAGCATAAAATTTATGTTTGACATTTAGATCAGACACAAAACACGTTCTCACAACTCTAACAATCAAATTACATAACTCTGGAAGAAATTGAAGTAACAAAATCTAGATTTTTTTTCCAGTCATAGCAGAAAGATAAACACAGTGAACAAGAAACATTTGGTAAAGGAAAATTAAAAGGGAATTGTGTATAGATAGAATAATACGAATGATATTTATAAAGGAGACGCCGAAAACGGGAGATTATAGATGATCAACGGAAGACGGTGAAAGAAGAAGAAAAGTATGAAGGCCCAAAAACAATTCGTAAAATAAAATAAATTTTTTAATTAAATTTATGTAATCTTGAGTATAAGTTTGAAGCAGTGGTTGGTAGTGTTTGAAAAATCATTCCTTTCAAAAAAACAAATCATTTTTTATTTTTTATTTTTTAATTGGTCAATAAATTCTTAACAAACACCTACCGAAATTGTTGATGTAATGGAAGTTTTAGTATTATTATTATTATTATTATTATTATTATTATTATTATTATTATTATTATTATTATTATTATTGTTATTATTATTATTATTATTGTTATTATTATTATTATTATTATTATTATTATTATTATTATTATTTATTATTATTGTAAAATGCACAATAAAAGATAACTTTTGACAAATCGTCGTGTATAGGTTCTACCTAATAAAATAGGTAGGTTTTGTTTAATCTTAATATAGATTAAGGATGTGGTAGTTATTTTCTAAAAGCAAATACAAAATAATATCACATGACAAATTAAGAGCATCTCTAACGGTAGCAAAATGAGTTCGTTTGGAGATGCTCTAATAGACTATGATTATACGACATATAAAATTATTTTACATCAATTCAACTAATCAAAACATATTATTTTATCAAAATATTTTGCAATAAAATATAGGAAGATTTTGAATTTGACACCAATAAAGTATGAGAATAGTTTTCCTTCTTGAGAAAACAAAATAAATAAATAAAGTTGATTTTAGTATATTTCAAAATAGTTTGTAACCAAATATTTTTGAATCAAACATTTGCATGTATAGATAGAGACATATGCCTGTAATATTTTGTAGGTATATATTAACAAAATATTTGATACAAAAATATTTTGTAATAGAAAATTAAGATAACATTGATAAAACAAATATTAGTTTCTATAGAAATACTAGAAATAAGGTTTAATATGAAATAATAAAGATCAAAACCAAAAAACAAATAATAAATTACAAGTCTTTTTTTATTCAATAAAAAATTACAAGTTGAAAAGTAATAAAAAACAATGGTATCCAAAAAAAATTGTTAGTAAAATAAGTTTGTTTTTTAAGCTATAAGCTGAAGTTCTCCTCTACCAAGCACATTCTAAAACTCATAATTACAAGAAGAAAAAAAACTGAAATGAAAAAATATCAAAGTAAATAATCAACATTTAATGGAGGCTGTGATAAAATGCACACTCAAATTCACATCATTCAATCCAAATTTAGGTAAATGCTGAGACTAAAATTTTAAAACTTTCTTTTTTTACAAGAAAATATTATTAAAACTGTTTATATAGAACTACAAATTCCAACGCTCCTGATATGCCACGGCATTTATGTCTTGAAATGTCTCTTTAAATAAATGAAATGATTTTCTAAAATGGAACAAATATTATTGCACAATAAATATATATCTGAATTATCACAATGTTTGTGCCTTGTTGATCCAACAACTACTTTGTAAGGTCCCTTCTTGTACCTCATGGTGCAATTGCAAAAAGAGGCTGCATGAAACACAAGTTTAAATTAAGTATTTCAGTTAGAAAAAAATAGGATCGCAATTCTATGCAGTTCAAATACGCACAGTTTCATGCTGTAGTGCATCTCAGCCGTTGATCTCAGATTATACGGTTCAGATCACACAGTCAATTTTACTATGTAAAATGATCTCAGTTGTTGATCTAAATCAAGACGGCTGAGAGTTGTAACTGTGCCTGAATCCACAAAAATAGGTGTGTGTGTGTGTGAGAGAGAGAGAGAGAGAGAGAGAGAGAGAGAGAGAGAGAGAGAGAGAGAGAGAGAGAGAGAGAGAGAGAGAGAGAGAGAGAGAGAGAGAGAGAGAGAGAGAGAGAGAGAGAGAGAGAGAGAGAGAGAGAGAGAGAGAGAGAGAGAGAGAGAGAGAGAGAGAGAGAGAGAGAGAGAGAGAGAGAGAGAGAGAGAGAGAGAGAGAGAGAGAGAGAGAAAGTACCATGTCTATACTGACTGGTTTCCCATCTTCTACTAGTATCTCAGTTACTGTTCCTGATTGATCAGCCTGAAAAGCAATGAATGAGAACCAAGTAATTAGAATTGTTTTTCTAAGGGCTAAATAACTATCACAAACACTTCAGATTGAAGGCATGTTTGAGTTATGACAGACACCGACACAACATTGACACGTGTATTTATATATACAGACAGTTACTTCTATTTTTTAAATTATTACCAGTGTCAGCATGTAATATTGTTGAATAGGAGCTATAGCGTAGTAGAATTTGAAGAGAACTCTATTGTTTTGTGATACGCTGTTTAGTTTAAAATGTTGTCAAATAGCAGCAACAGCAGTGCTACAGCACTATTGCATAGTGGAATTTGAAGAAACTGCTATTTTATGTGATCCGCTAGTGACAACATTGTCTAGGTGTTGGTGTTCTTGTCATGACCATGTCTCTGTTAGTGCTTCTTAATAAATAAATAAGTAACAAGAACTAATGCAAAAGAATAAGAAGGAAATAACAAAGTAGAACAAAAACAATGTGCATGAGAGTACTACAGTGAAGAACCTTTTATATGATTTATATATTTTATTACACAGAACTATAATCAAAAGTAACTATGAGATAAATTTCCAGAATATAAAGAGGAAACAAATCAAGAAAGTAAGTAAAGTTAGTAAAAAGAGAAAGAAATAAAGAAAAGGATGCAAAACAAAACCATCATAAAAAGGATAAATACACATACTTCAATTTCATTCATCAGTTTCATAGCTTCAATAATGCAAACAACCTGCCCTTTCTGAACTTTATCTCCCACCTGAAACATCAACAAAGGAATGAGGTTATAAATCATTTTATCTAACGAAAACAGTAATAATTAGTTGTAACACCTAGTTGTATAATTTGTAATATTGACACCTAAAAAATAACTTCACTGTTATATTACATATATTAGTGAAGTTTGAGTAAGTGCACTCGGATCACTTAAGTAAGGTCTTGGGTTCAAGACTAGAAAAAATATGGTTCAAAGGAGAGAGACCCCGCTAAAAGTGACCAATCAGGTTCTCCATCAAAGATTAGTCATCAGTAAAAGCATAAAGCCAGTAGATACTTCACACCAATAACATGATTATATACACACATAAAAAATACATTAATACTAATACATGCCTTGACAAATGGTGGTTCACCAGGTCCGGGACATCGATAGAAAGTTCCTGCCATTGGACATTTAAGCCGAGGATGAGATGATGCACTGGTTTTTCCAGGCGCAGGCAAGGCAGGAACTACTTTTGAAGGTGGAGCGCTTGCAGGAGCAGAAACAGCAACTGGAGGTGGTGGTGGTGGTGCTTGTGGCGAAGCATATGCCGGATAGGGATATGGTTGTGACACCTGTGGAGGAGGCTCCAAAGCTTCCTTTTTCCTTATCGTAAGCTCATAGTCTGCTTGCTTCAGTTGCAGCTCCACAATATCTCTAGAATCCACAAGTCTGCACACACACAAAAAAACAAAAACAAATATCAGTGTTTTCAAATAGCAGCTATAAGTATAACGATACTATAGCGCTATGGTGTAGCGGAATTTGAACAAACTACTATTGTTCCGCAATACGCTATTTAGTACTAAGTTTTGCCAAACAACAGCTATAGTTTATAGATGTGTTATGACATTGTAGCGTAGCAGAATTTGAATTAACTGCTATTTTCTGTGATCTGCTATTGACAACACTATATGATATAAACGGATGCTTCATATCCTAAAGTGTGCAGAAGCTTAGTCTTACTTAACAAGTTCTGAAACTTGATTCATAAATGTGGAAACTGAAGATGCATCAGTAGAAGTGCTTGGACCAGAGGGTTTCCCATTATGGTTATCTTCCTCTTTTGGTGAAGCAACTTTAGGTTCATTGACCAATACAGGTGCAGAATTTGAAGAATTTTCAATAGTAGCAGCCTAAAAGATAAAAATCAGAGTAAATGGTTATTGTTAATTTATATTACAATTACAATAAATCGTAGCAGTATTAGGGATGATGAAAATTAATCATTCAAAGTAAACTCGATGAGAACTAACCTCATTAGGATGTGCTTGAACCTTCCAGACAGAAGATTGCTTCCTTTCAAGGCACTGTAGGACACAGCAACAACGATCAAACACATAAATAATGAGGAAGAAAAATATAGCTGCAAAGCCTCGGAGACAAGTTTATTGTTAATATTCGGTGAATTCAGAATACAAATTACAAACAAATATTGTTTTGTAATTTGAAGTGAAGAACGGCGGTCTTTTTCTCCTCTTCGCCTCACCTCTTCCATATGTCCAAAGCATAGGTTCATACTAGTATACATATTTACAGCAGTGCTTTTTAGAAGAAGTAGCAAACAAGAATCACCTCTTAGCTAGCATCTTCTCTTTGCAAAATGTACCCTTTCTATGGCTTGTATTGTTAGCATAGGTTCTGGCATTCAACCACGACCCCTGAACACAACATTTGTTTCGCAAAACCAGTGAAATGCGGCGATGAATATGACAATTTCTTTACATATAGTAAACCAGCATTCTGCATGACTACATTATGGTATTCATTTCTTGAACTACAAGTATCATTTCAGCTGTGCATAGTAATGTAACAGAATCATATTCATCCATCATAC
>NC_021162.2:3992847-4055032 GCF_000331145.2 Cicer arietinum
CGTGGGTGCAGGCACATAAAAGGCTGACGAACGTACACCTATCAGGCTCAAAACCTTCGTGTACCATCCTAGTGAAAAGCTCGATCGCTTTCTCACCATGTCCATGTATGCCAAACCCATGTATCATTGAATTCCAAGACACCAAATCTTTCTTCACCTTCATTCCGCTAAAAACACCAAACGCAGCATCCAAACAACCACACTTTGCATACATATCAATAAAAGCATTCAACACCTTAGTGCTGCATCTAAACCTACACTTCTGAATTGAATCATGAATTTTCTTCCCCAAACCAAGCATTCCCGATTCGGCGCACGCAGCCAAAATACTTATCAAAAACCCATCATTAGGCCTCAACCCAGCCTCCTCCATTTCATCATACAACCCTGTTGCCTCCTTCACCTGACCCTTCTCAGCATACCCAGATATTATTGTTGTCCACAACACCAAATTCTTCATAGGACACCTATCAAACAACATCCTCGCCATATCCATATCACCCTTTTTACTATAACCACAAACCATAGTAGACCAAGAAATTATATCCCTTTCACCCATTCTCTCAAACACATCAAAAGCCTTCTCCATTTCCCTCGCCTTCGCAAACCCATCCAAAACCGTATTCCAACTAACCATATCTCTCTCAGGCATTTCATCAAACATTTTCAAAGCACCATCAAAATCACCACATTTAACCAACCCACCAACCATAGAGTTCCAACTAACAACATCCCTTTCCTCCATACCCAAAAAAAACCTCATCGCGGTGTCAACACTCCCACACCTACAATAACAATCAATCAAAGAATTGGGCACAAAAATATCACCATAAAAACCCAATTTTTCAACATGGGCATGCACCATTCTCACCAAACTCAACCATTTACGACCATTACAACCCTTCAAAACAAAAGGGTAAGTAAAATTATCAGGCAAAACACCATTAACCTGCATCTTTAAAAAAGTTTCAATAGCAAGAGAAGTGTTCAAATCATCATTATTATCATTATCATTATTATTCCTCACATGTGCTCTAATGAGATAGTTATAAAGATGAACATTGGGGTCAGGAACTTGATTAAAGACATTAACAGCAGAAGTTATGTGAGAATTGAGGGAATAAGCAGCGATGAGTTTTGGAGCAATGTAAAGGTCTTGGTGAAGAGAGGATTTGATGAGTTGAGCGTGGATTTGTTTAACAAAGTGAAGGTTGGTGCATTTGTGGAGATTGGTGAGGTTATCCTCTAAGTGTTTTCGAAGAGAGAACCATGTGAAGACACGAACACTAGATGAAACTTGCATCATTCTCACCACTATATTCTTTCTATGAAAATGAAAGGGTCAAATACAATCTTTTTTCATGTGCTTTCAATGCGATTTCAATTAGGGTTTGCAAATTTTTGGGTTTGCATTTAGGGATTGGAAGAAGCTGAAGTATATGGTTTTTTGAACCAAGATGCAGCAGGGGAAGTATATTTGGTTTGGATAATCACATTTTGGTATTTAAGAATTTTTTAAAAAAAATTTAAAAGGTTTTTAAGGAAAGTAAATTGTGTGTTTGTGTTTGTTTTTTAAAGTGAAAATAACAAAAAAAAACATATTATTAATTTTTGGAGAAGATATTATAAATAGTTTTTATTTTATTTTGTGTTTAGTCTAATAATTAATTTTCTTTTTTGTTTTGTTTTAATAAGTATCACTAAATCAAAGAAATATTTGCATGCTTCAATATAATTTTGGATAATTTAATAATTTAATTTTTATTTTCTTGATTTAATATTATGGAACTTTGAACATTTTTTTAATTGTGTTAAAATGATATAATATTTTGTGATTTAACAATTTATTTTTTAATTGAATTGCGGGTAACAAATACAAACAAGTATGGATACTTAGGTATTTAGAAGGTACAAATATGAGAATTAAGATTGATATTCATGAGGGTACTGATCTAAGTAAGTACATATTTTTCTTTCTTCATGTTGCGAGTACTATAATACTCTACCCATTATCATCCCTACATATGCTATTAATGTAAAAAAATTACACTATCGATAAATGTCACAAATCACAGCTACTTATATGTATTACTTTAGAAGTAGATGTGATTAAAGTCAATCATAGCGATCATATGATATGATCTTTATTGACTAACATTATAAAAATTATATACACTTATAATGCGCATATGAAAAACATATGCCGAAAGATGTCAACCTCTTAAATGGATTTTAGTTACCTCGAAGGATTCGTCTCCTCAAGTTTGTGCGAGATTTCCCCTTGGTTAACCTAGAAAAAATATTAAATAGTGATTGCTTAGATGAATAAATCATTTATCTTCTTGACCAATTAAATATGATTTAGATTGGATCAACTTATTTGATGTTTATTAATATATAGTTATATATTTATATTATGTCAAATACTATATAACTTACATAATATATAATATATTAAAAAATATCAATACAAAGGAGAAGATAAGGTGAGAGGGTATGAAGAAGATATAACGAATAGCAAGGTAGTGGAAATTTTTTTACGCACCATACAGGTGAAGTTTGATCATGTGTTGACTATGATAATTGAGTCCCACGATAGTGAGACTTTGTTATTAGCAGAGTTGCAGTAAGTATTGATAGTCACATGAATAGAATATTAGAGAAAACTAAAAAAGTAAAAGAAGAAACTTTGAAAAGTTAGGTGCATCTAAAAAATGTTGTTGAATTAAGTCAAATGAGAGAAGGAAGAGGTCATGACCATTTCAATAATGGTGGAATAGGAAACTATAGAGGTATAGGTTGATGAAATTTTACAAGAACAGGACATGGCAATTTCAACCAATACATAGACAACAATTTCTATATGTCAAATCAAGAAAAATGTGAGAATAATTTCAGCCATACCAATAGTGGCAGAAAAAGAGACAACTACAATCAAGAAGGGACAACATATAATTATTATCACTGTGGAAAATTGGATACAAAACAGTTAACTACAGATATCGTCATCAGACAAACATGGTAGAATATTAGTATCAAAATACCAGTGAGAGTTTTGAAAATCCACAAAATTTATTTTTAGCAAGTAATAATTTTTCCAAAGATGAAGATATTTGGTATTTGGATATTAGATGTAATAATTGTTAGAACCAAGTTGGTTTGAAGAACAATGATCCTTAATTGTTTTCATGATAACATAAAGTATTTTGTGAGAACAATTTATTGTGTTAATAATTTATTTAAGTGTGCATATTCTTGTTACGAGAATTAAACGTTTTTACGCTCCATCCTCTAATGAATAAATAATCTAAACAAAGCAATTACGACAATACTTTGTTACATCTGTTGAAGTGTAATTGATTATTAAAAGCCTGCTCTCAATGCACCTCTGTTGAATCTTTTGATACAAGTTCACTTTGGTGATTCTGCGTTTGATAATCTTGACATCTAATTTGACCTTTGATGAAGTCAACACTATGATTAAGTCAACACTCTAATAAGTAGTCTATGCTCCAACTGGCTTTGCTCATTATAGAAGACTTATTCTCACTGAAGAAGTGCGTAACATCATCTAGTCATCCTACATTTTCTATCTAGATATATCGAATCAATTATAAAGATGGATTTGGACAAACTTTTAATGTTAATTTAAAATCTCTGAAGATTTGATACGTGAACGTCAAAAACCATATGCAATCACAAAATGGTCAAAAGCCCTAATGGACTAAATGACTCTATAAAATAATTCGTGATCATCACTAAGAATATATGAAAAACAAAAAACAAAAAACAAAAAACAAAAAACAAAGAGAATCACTTATGTCATTAGAAACACTTGAAAATCTCTTGTATTAGCTCTAAGTGTTGAGAAACCTAATACATCTTGTGAGGACAAAAATCTATGTAAACATTCTTGTGTGAGAATTCATTCCAAACCCAATTTAAACACTTTGTAAGTTGACCCTATAACGGATATCATGCTCAACCATACTAAGCTAGAAGATTGAGATGATTTGAACACAATCAATTGACTATAATGTGTTCAATAAACATGTGATTCCTTTGGCGAATAGTGGGTTAAATTCTTCTGCGTGAAGGAACTAAATGTAGCAACGATGTTGGTGGTGAAACATGATAAATTAACTTATGTTTCTTCTCTTATCTCCTTACTTATTATTTTACTCACTCCTATTTTCAACATCACATTTTTAAATTATATTTATTAAACAAAGCATAATTCAAACCTCATGCTCTTGTGTTTTTCTCTTTACAAGAAATTTGATGATCAAGATAAAAGATGTATCTTTATGAGGTTACAATTCAAACTCAAAGGCCTATAAACTTTGTAACCCAAAGAAAAAGAATGTGATTATCAATTGATATATGATATTTGATGAAGAAGGAATGTGGGACTGTTCGTCAAAGTCCCAAAAAAGAGTTGATCATGATTTCAAACAACTATGAAGAAGAGAATATGCATGTAGATCCAACTCTTGGTGAGCCAGAAACATCCAATAGACAACGAAGGCAACAAAGATTATTAGCTAAATTAGAGGGTTGTGTTTTTGGATAATGATAATGACCCATCATATGAAGAAATTATCTACTTTGCTTTATTTGCATATTGTGAGCCAATAAATTTTGGAGAAGCATCAAGTGATAAGAATTGGAGAACAACATGGATGAATAAATTAATGCATTTGAGAAGAACAAAATGTGGGAGCTGACAAAATTACCAACAAACAAGAAGCCTATACGAGTAAAGTGGGTGTACAAGACAAAATACAAACCCGATGATGAAATTGATCGCTTTAAAGCGAGGTTGGTAGTTAAAGGATACAAGCAAAAAACCCGTATTGATTATTTTTAGGTAATTGCTCATGTTACAAGATTACATATAATTGGAATGATTATTTATCTCGTTACTCAAAATAATTGGAAAAGACATCAAATGGATGTTAAGTCAACATTTCTTAATGCTTCTTTGGAACAAGAAGTATATGTTGAGCAACTTTCAGGATACGAAGTCAGTGGAAAGAAGATAAACTACAAATTAAAGAAAGTATTATATGGTTTGAAGCAGACGCCAAGATCGTGGTACAAAAAGATTAATTCTTATTTTCTACAACGTGGTTTTAAGAGATGTCCATTTGAGCACACACTATATATCACATTCATTGATCTAGGAGATGTTCTTATTGTGTGTTTTTATGTTGATGATTTTGTTTTCACTAGAAATAATTGAAAGATGATGGTAAAATTTAGGGAGGAAATGATTAACCATTTTGAAATGACATATTGAGCCTAATTTCCTATTTCCTCGGTATTGAGGTCACTCAACAAAATGATGGTGTTTTCATTTCTTATAAGAAGTATGCAGGTGATATTCTGAAGAAATTCAAGGTGCAAAATTCAAAACCAATCTTCACGACCGTTGAAGAAAAGTTGAAGCTGACAAGAGAAAGTGATGGTAAAAGGATAGACTCAGCCCTATCTAAAAGTTTGATCGAAAGTATGAGATATTTGATTGCGAAAAGACTAGATACAATATACGGGGTTGGATTGCTTAACAGATTTATGGAGGAGCCACATGTTAGTCACTTGCGAGGAGGTAATAGAATTCTTCATTATATCAAAGGTACTCTAACTCATGGAATTTTTTATGCTAATAATAATTATGTGAAGCTTGTTGGATATACTAATAGTGATTGAACCGAATATATAAAAACAAGAAAAAAACACGCAAGGGTATGCATTTCATTTGGATACAATGCAATATCATGGTCTTCAAAAAACCAACCAATTGTCGTGTTTTCTATAGCAGAAGCAAAATATATAGCATCAACCAGTTTTGTTACTCAAACAATATGGTTGATAGGAATTTTAGTAGTGATGCACCAGAAGCAAAATAAGTCGGCTATTTAACTATCCAAGAATGCCATTTTGCATGGATGATCCAAGCATATTGATATTCAATTTTGCAAAATTCGAGAATTAGTTGCAGAGAAAAAAATGGTGATTGAATACTGCCCCACTAAAGAATAAATTGCAGATAATTTTAAAAACTCTTTAAAGATTGAGTTGTTTTACCAATTGAATAAGATGCTTGGAGTTATGAATTTGAATACTAGATTTAAGGGAGACAATGTTGGAAAATTAAATAAGATTGTCTAGATGACTTTAAAAGCAACATGTTGATGTGTTGTCTTTAGCATGACTAACCTTCAAAGTTAAGACATAAATTCATTGGACCAAAGGAAAGGAAGGAGGCACAACCTATGTCTTGCCGTACCACCGTTTGCATTCTTTACTTAGTAGATAAGATTTTGTTACCTTAATTGTTAAGTTTGTAGAGTGCCATAAAAAGCCATAAAATCAATTGCATCTTGTAGAGTGCCATAAAATCAATTGCATGGATGAAATATAGTGTGAAGTTCATATTCAATTCCTCTACTCCCTCTTTGTTTGTGTGTATGGTTTGTGTCTTAAATTTATGTCCGACTTACATCACGTGGTCTTCAATGTGATTTCTATACATACATTCAAACAACTACCACTCATTTACATGAGTTTATAATTTCAAACTGAAATAATCATAAAATAACTAATATTTAAAAAGCCATTAAAATTTAGTCCAGAAAACGTAATCATGTCTTAGAAAAAGTAAGTGTTAACAGTATGAAAATAGAACATGACAAAACTCTTAATTTATTGAGATTAATCTATTTATCTGATGAACTTTATTGACTAAGAATCTATATCGAGTTGATTTAACCATGCGAAGTAGAATATGACCAAAATTTAATGTTATTAAAACTAATTTTCTTCTTCGATTAACTATATTGACTAAAAATTAATATGGAGTTGAGTTAATCATGTGAAGTAAAATATTACTAAAATATTGATACATTGAGATTAAACTTTTTATTAAATTAACTATATCAATTAAGAAGTAATATGAAGTAGAATATGATCAAAATCCTAATTCTACTATCTTTGAAGGTTCTACTATGTGACTAAGATCATAAAGATTAAAGATACTTTATCATCTTAGTCAACTTTTTTGCCTTTAATTCTCTACCAAATACTTTAGTAGGAGCAAATTTAAAAAAACACAGTCTCTAACTTCAAAAAGTAAATCTTTAGACATCTTGTAATGACAACTGCATACTCTAAGAAACTCTCATATTTTCTTAAATCATCTTGATTTTCTTCGTTGAATCTTCATAAGTGTCATTCCAATACAAGCCAACTTTAAGGTACTCCTTCTAACATTATTATCTCTTTGATATAGATCTATGCCAACTTTTCCTGTGGATGTTTGATACTCTAAAAATCAACATTTGACGAGGAACTATCATGTTTGATTTAGTTATTTGCACACATTTAACTCTCTTTTATATATAATATAGTATGCTTGAGTAATATTAAGACGGAGACTTCTATAGTACATTAAAAAAATTAATATATTTTATATTATTAAAATTAAATCGTCAATAGTTGAATGACATGTCATCTATATACTAAAATTATTAATTTAATCAATTTTAATAGATATTATAGTAATACATTTGTAGATAAATTAAAAATATTATTGATAAAAAAATGTATACTATCAATACACATTTTTTTTTATTATATTGTAGAACTTATCACATTTTTTTTATTAACGCAGTCATTTTATATTTGTTGATTCAGTAAACATTCTCCGTTCAAATTAAAATTTTAATACTTATTTGAAATATTGAAGTTATTTATTTAGTCAAGACGACACATAATTTTTATCTTTTAAGAGTTTTTCATGTTAAAATTTGAGATGTTTTATTTATAATGGTTTTTATTCTTTGAGAATTTTTCATGTTAAAATTTGAGATGTCCTATTTATATATTTTTTTCTTTTATTGCAATTATATTATTTTTAATATTGGCTGTGATTATTAAGTTTTAAGTTTAGGTTCTATAAAAATTAATTAATTTAATTTAGCGAATTTTGTTGTGTACTCTGGTGATGAGTACTCCTATATGTTACTTTGTCAATATATATTGTCTATATGTATATAATTTGTTGTTGCAATCTTAATTCCTACGTGCGAATAATTCAATCGTGTTTCAACTGTTTGATTTACATTTGTTCATATTTAGGGGATGCAAGTGGACAAAATAAATCTAATTAATTTGAACATTCAAACTAAATCAATCTGAAAAATTATCGGTTATTTTTAGTTCGGGTAAAAAACTAAATCAATGCATGTAAAGTAAAAATTATTGATTCAGGTATTGGATTTTAGTTTTAAAAACCAATAAAAATTGAACCAACCAATATACTATTCATGCTTTATATATATATATATATATTACATAAAAATCTAATCCAATAAGACAATATCGATAATATCGTATCATCCTCTTTAATAATTATAAGTTATTTAAAACCGAACCAAAACCAAACCCTAATAGATTCATTTTAATGATAGCAGAATAACTTATAAATTATTTAAAAAGATAAATAATTATATCAAGTTATCTTAATAATTATTGGTGTGTTTCTCACAATCATTAATGCAACAATATTTTAAATCCCAACATTACATAAGTATCCTCAAAGCTCAAACAATCAATCGTAAATAAAACATACGAGAAATAATATTTATATATCAAACTAGTAATTAAATCATTTACACTTTTTTATTTATTTTAAACTTTTTAGAAAATATGTTTCAAACACATATTTTAACATTTGATAAAAGTGAAGGTAAACGATTTAATAAAATTGGCATGCAAGACCAACTACTATTGAAATTATATAATTATTTATTTGTATCACTCCAAGGATAGAGAAAACAAGACAAACAACTTCAAGTTTAGAAAATCCAGAGCTTTTACTCAAATTTTCATATTCTTTTAGGGTTCTTTCCCTTCCACCAGTAGTGATAAACATCATATCAATAGTTGAAGTCAGCTTATAAGATATATTTGTTGATTCTGAATCTTCTGGTGATATGAACTCCACAAGAATGACTTTACCTTTTGGAGGCAAAGCTTTGTGACAATTGCTTAAAATTTCTAAGCATTTTTCGTCCGACCAATTATGGCACACAAACTACAACAGTATATATAATCAAATATAAAATGGGTGATATTATTAATAAATAATAGACATAATTAATTATGCAGTCCCTTAACATAATTTCAAATAACACTTCAGCCCTTTTTTTTTCCTTTTCGATTTGGTCCTTTATTTAATTTGAAGTAAACAATTTGATCTTTTATGTTTTAAAATATTTTTACAAAAATTCATCAAAATTTTTATACAAAACTCATAAATTAATTAATTATCATCTTCAATATATATAATGCAAATTTCATCAAATTTATAACTCATATTTTCATTCTTTATATTTTCGAATTTTTGTAATAAAATTAAATAAATGACCAAATCAAGAAAAAAAAGATATCTGACTGAAGTATTATCTAAAATTAAGTTAAGGGTCTGCATGAGCAATTGTACATAAATAATAAGATAAAATAAAAAAAATTCTACGATACAATAAAAAATACAGTGTGTATCGGTACTATGAATTTTTTAACTTATAATTTTGTTTCATTTATTTATTCACGTATGCAATACTATAGTATTTATTAAAATCGACTAAATTAAGAATTTTGATACATTAATGATATGTCATTCAACTATTGACTATTTAATTTTGAAAGTACCAATATTAATTTTTCAATGTTCTATAGAAGTCTCTAAAATAAATGTTTATATTATGTATGTATACTAACCTTAAGCATTATGGCATCTCCTTGTGGAACACATTCAAACATATTTCCTCCAACATGTTCAATACCTAAATAAAGTTTTACAATTTTAAATTAATAACATAAGTGGTTGTTATATATAAACTTTGAGAATTAAGATGTGATGAAACAATTACCTGAAAAGGGTGGTGCATTTTCAATCACTTGAGGAAGATCAAAATTGATTGCCTTGATTATTGATGGATATTTAGACAAAATCATTTTGAGGCTTTGTCCATTTCCACCTCCTACATCAACTAGTGTTGTTAGTCCTTCATATCCTTTGTATATTTCAAGGATTCCTTTCATATGAGCTGTACATGTTTCAGTCATTGATTTATTAAATATTTCGTTTATTTGTGGATCTTTTTCAAAATAATCATAGATAGATATTCCATGGACTTTTTTGAATAGATCAATCTCTGACTCCATAATTGTTTCCTTGAGATTCAACCTATATTAAAAAAAATGATTTTTGTATATAAATATATAACAAGTTATTTGCAAGTAATGATACATATTAATTAATGGAGAATATGTACCTAAATATTTAAAATTTAGATTAAAATTTTATTTATTAATCTACTCATCTCTCTAGATATACACATGCAAATGTAGCAAAATATATTTATATATACTTATGGTTGTTAAATAAAATTTAACAATACGTGTGTCTAAGTACAATTCAATTGGTAATTGAAAAAACATTAATATATAAAATTTGAATTCGAACACAAATTTCTTCATTTCTCCACGATTAAGGTGGGAGTCTAATCATTAAATTAGTTAACCTTCATTAACCATAATTTTTAAAATGTTTAAATATATATTATTTACATCAATCAACCAAATTATGTTCAAATATGCAAGATGACTTTCAGTTGTTTAAGTACACATGATATCTATTAGTATTAACTGTGATTAAATTCAAATATATGCTTCAAAATTCACAATTAATGATGTTTAAAATTGAGATTAATTGTGTTATGTGAATGGTTGATGAGTTGTGATGAATTAGTATGTTTATTAACCATCAACTAAATGTAATTAATCATTCATTTAAATGATGTTAAACTATTTGAGTTATATTGTCCTATTTTGTGTCAAAATATCATAACTCATTATTAGAAGAGTTAAAAAGATTTTTAGTTTTATAAAATTTCAAACTTTTAATTTTAGTCCAAGTATAAGAAAACTAAAATGTTTTTGTCCTTACAAAATTATCTTTCGAACAATTTTAATCTTTGTTGAAACAATTTTCGACTTTGAAGTTTTTACATGATTTTTTACAAGTATGTCTAGATCGTTATAAAAAGTTTCTCTACAAAAATTTAATTTTTTTTTTTAACTTAAGATGATTAAATATGAATTTTTTATTTGTAAGAAACTCAAGATAAAAGTAACAAAAATATGAATTTAAAAATCAAATTTCAAGCTCATTTTTTATAAGAACTTTTTATATTGTTGTAAATATTCATACAAAAATTCATTCAAAAAAATATATAACAACAAACATTAAAACTGTATCCATGATAATTTTGTAAAAACTAAAAATTGTAATTTTATTCTATATAAACTAAAAATAAAAGATTAAAATTTTATAAAAGACTAAAAAATATTTAACTCAATCAATAATATATATAACTATAATTAGTGGCAATAAATAACTAAAGGAGAAAAACACTTACCACACTCCTAAGAGAGTAGGGTGACACATGTATGATATCATTGAGCCCAAATAATCATCATTGTTGTCATAACTAACAAAGTATTTTCCCAAAGATGTGATTCCATAAAATCTAACAATGTTACCATCATCATCATTGGTTCGAGTTGATACAGACAAAAGAGAGTAGCTAGCAAGCAAGCGCAACATACGATCGAGCCTATTTGGCAACTCAGAGTGTTGTGTTGATAACTTTGAAGCAATTTCAAAAGTTGAAATGAATCCACCTTTATTGTTATCATCTTGTGAGCTAATTTCTTTGGCAATAATGTTAAACAAGTTGAGTTCCATTGCAGCATTAAGAACTGCAGGAAACACCAAGTTGGCACCTAGTACCATGGCATTGAGGACATAATTGTCTTTGGATGTTTGTGGATTCTCCATGGAATATGAATGTGTGTTTTTTTTCCCTCAACAAGTGTTGCTTTTTATAGGCAAAATAGTATTTGACTTGGCACATGCATGTGTCACTTATTTTATTTGGTGGGTTTTTTTTTATAACTCTTTGAATTCAGTGAGTAACTTTAGTTACTAAACAATTCAATTACACTTTGACCCGTTAATCAAATAATCCATTCTTTTTATTTTTATTTTTTAATTTTTTTATTTTTATGTAAATGACAAGTCAAAAAACTTCCACACAACTACTAATTAGTTCTGGATTTGAATTCGAGAAATATTAATATTATGCAAATTGAACTAAGATTTAAAGACATAATTTATTTTTTTATTTTAGTCTTAAAACTTTACATTTTTAGTTTCTATAAATATTAGTCATTTTAATTTTATTCTATATATTTTATTTTTGTTTATGCAATTTTTTAAATAATTTTGATTTTAGTCACTAATTATTATTATTTTTTTGTAAAATTTAATGTGACAAATTTTTAATGACGATGTGGTACATTTGATTGTTGATTCCGCCATTTAAATAGGTTTTGAAGAATTCAAAGAGTATAATTTTGTATTGTCTGATATAGGGACAAACAAACACAAGATAGAAATGAAGTGCAAAAGTATACTAATATTTGCAAGTATCTAAATTTTTGCCTATTATAACTTGCAAAAATCAAACCTTCTTGCAACACTTTAACTTTGTATCTATAAAATAGCATGCCAAAATTATATGCAAATAATTAAAAAATAAGAAATAAAAAAATAACATTGTAATTTAGCTTATTGCAAGATATATAAGAGTTAATGACTCGTCATACTTTTGAACATCCATATGAAAAAATAAAATTTGTTAACTTAATCATATTAAATCATAATTTTGATACAAAAATATGAAAAAGTATAATTTGTCAACTTATTCATATTAACTCATCATAATTAAATGTTTTACTTATAGAATACTAACTTATTAATATTAACTAGTCAATTTTTTTAAAAATAAGTTTGTTATATTTTAAAAGCAAAATTAAACTTAAAATATAAATTAATCATTATAATTTTTCGTCAAATTAATTTTTACTAAATTTCGAACAAAAAGTTAGTATTATTTTTACTGTAAAATTAATTTTTACTGTAAAAAATGGAGTATTATTTGGTATATAAAATCTAACAAAAATATGTTTTCTTAATATATTTTTCAATTTTACGATCTAAACTAATATCATTATTTTTACAGTTGGAATTCAAATTTGAAGTGATTATTCCTACATCGGCTAGGAATGAAAGAAATGTTAAATAAATAAGAGTGGTGACCCATATATCAGTTGTTTTAAAATTTTGGATTGGGATGTGGTGTCAAAGCCTCTGTGTTGTTGTCGTGGTGGAGGCAGTAGTGGAAGATCCTAGTGTGGATCAAGTATAGTGTTATGGGTGACTCCCACTTATGGGAGAAATTGTTGGAATTCAAGTGTGAGTGCTTAGTCACACATCGACTAGGAATAGAGGAAATGTTGAAGGTGACTCATACACTCATTTCCATTTTTCAGCTTGAAGGAAATCAAAATGGGAATGAAGGCGTTGCATGAATTGATTTTCGGTGAATGAAGGCGTCGCGTGAAATGGTTTTCAGTGAATGAAGGCGTGAAATGGTTTTTGGTGAATGAAGGCGTGAAATGGTTTTCGGTGAATGAAGGCGTGAAATGGTTTTCGGTGAATGAAGGCGTGAAATGGTTTTCGGTGAATGAAGGCGTGAAATGGTTTTAGGTAAGTTGATTTTTTACGTGAATAGATTTTTCATGTGAATAGTTTTTTGTTAAGTTATTATAAAATTAATACTAAATTAGCATTTGTGACACTCTCTCTATAGCTAAAAGTAACTATAGTGACAAATAAATATATATCACTAAATATTGAGTGTCACAATAGATCTTTTTTTTTTGTAGTGTATTAAGTTTTTGGGTTGAAAGAAATGTAATGTCAAGGTCTCTTAGGGATCCTAAATGTTTAGATTGTTGTTGTTGTTGCGCTCCATGGACTCCCCAACAAGTAGTATAAGAGTCATGGTTTGGTTTGGTGGAGTAGTGGAAGTGGGAGATACTAAAAATGGAGGAAATGTTTGATATATAAGAGTAGTAATCCATATATCCTGGACCTTTAGCCCATGGCACACAGTTAAAAGAGAGATTGTTGGAATTCAAGTATAAGTGATTAGTTTTATATCAACTAGATAAGAGTGGTGACTCATATATCTTGAATCTTCAACCCACATATACTGAACCTTTACCCTATTACCACTGACGCACTCTCCGATAAATGAATAAAATACATAAGAGTATACTTATCAAATAGTACAATTATTTTGATCTCGTCAAATTTAGATCACTCATTCTTTAATTACAAACCCAAAACCCATCAATCCAAAAATGCAACTCTGTTAATAGAAGTTATCTCATGTCAACCCTATTAATATGTGCCTTCAAAATTCAGAAATTTGTCTTCAACCACATGTCCAACAACTTTTTTTTACTCCTAGAAACCTAGACAATTCATAAAATAAGCATACAATAAACTCAACCCTAAATCAAATAGTTATTAGTAGAGAAAGAAAAATAACCATAAATCAAGTACTTGTTATTAGAAAGAAAAAAAGCATGAAAGAGTCGCACGCACGTACATACACACATACACATAAATCAAATACTTGTTATTAGAGAAAGAAAGTATAAAACAGCCACACACATAAATCAACTCCTTGTCATTAGAAAACACACATCAAACAAATGGCCATGGAGGGGGAGCTGCATGTAGTGGTGGTCTGATTTGTGGCTTGGTGAGACCACAGGTCGTCGGAAGTGAATCAGAGAGATTCAACCAACTAGCACTGGTGACCAACTTTGGACATAGTGGTGAGAGAGAAAGTCCCTTCAAGAATACATTCAACAATTTTATATGGTATGTTAATTTGTCTTTTTACACATAATGATATAAACTTATATTTTATTGTTTTCACAAGACTCACAAATAACATCACATAAATTTTCATACTTTTAATAGTTAAGATTGAATTTTTATTATGATTTATAATGTTAATATTATTTTATTAAAATATTATAATTATAGTCAACAACAAATTAATACTTACAAAAAAGAAAACAATTTTATAATATTGATATAAGAAATATGTAATTCATATTTTAAAATGTTAGTTGATTTATAAAAAAAAATAAAAAATAGAAACTACGTTCTTAATATATATATATATATATATATATATATATAATTTTGAAACAACTATAAAACATATTCATTTTAATGTAAATACTTTTTTAAAAATATTTATAAAATTAATGATATTAATATCTTTTGTTAGTTGAACACAAATAGTTGTAGTTGAGTTAATACAAAATTTAATATACTTTTAGGGTCTCTAATTTGATTTGTAGGGACTTATTTTACGCTAAAATCAATTAAAATTTTATTTAAATTTATGGTCCCTTAATTGACATATAAAATATGTCATAAATTATTATTTAGTAATTTGTAGTTGTTGTCATCAATAACAAAATAATGCTTTTTAAAAAATAAAATATTTTATATATAAAGCATCAATATAATTAGTGATTGTGTTGAATTTATATAACTTTTAGAATATATATACACCATAATTGGATGTATGATAGGAATTTTCTTGCAATGAAAGATTTTAAACAATATTACTAACTCTAACAAAATATAATTTTGGTACTTAATTTCGTAAAATAAAAATTAGACTAATAGCCTAAGAAATTCAATACATAATAACACTAACATTGCATAAATTAAATTTTAGAAAATTGAGAGTCTTACAACAGAGATATAAAAGATATAGATTAAAGAAGAATTACAAAAAATATTTATGAATGATTATTGATAAAACTCTTCAAATGGTGTTAGAAACAATCGTATCTGAGTTTCTCTGTTAGGGCACAAGTCTCCAAACTTCACAATAGCCAAAAATAAAAAATAAAAGACCCGTAAAGTGAAAAAAACACATTTCAATGTATTCAGATGCGCGCCACGCGTCCCAGGCACAATCTGGCAGATCCGGCGGTGCTGAAATGCGCCCCAGTCGCAGGTTCGCGCTTCAAGCGTACAACATCTCTTTGTCTGGAGTTTAGTACATTTTTATCCTCTTTTGAGTTCGAATTTGGTTCCAATGTCTTCACAAAATTTGTAGCTATGGATCTTAGCTTTCATTTGAATTTGGCTTGACTCTAATTGGACATATACAACTTCAGATATGGCTGAATTACTCCACATAGGTCATGTTGATTTCTCACCAAAGTTCAACATTGCACTAAAACAAAGAAAAAAAACGCAAAACTACGAAAAATCTCTACTTAATCAAGGAAATAAGAACATAAATGTTTTATGAACTCAAAGAACTAGAATCAACAAGATATATCAATTAACTCTTTAAGTTAACTAATAATCACTGATATATAAAATTAAAAACAGTGAAAAATATGCATATGATGAAGAATTATCAATTTACACCATATTTCAAAGCATCTTCTACTCCTTTTTGTTGTTGTCTTGTTATTTTTACTCCTTACAATCTTTCTCCTGATATGTATAATGACACAATAGGACAAAAATATGTTTTTATTTTTTTTTATTTTTAGAAATGCCATATTGAAAAGGCCCTTAGGCTTACTTCCTACTCAAACTGAGCCTAACCCAAAAGAGAAGAACGAGCATTGCAAGGCCATAAAACTTAGGAGTGGTAACGAGTTAAATCAAGAAAATAAGCAAGATGAGTGTGCCCTCGAGAAAAGAAAAGAAACTCCAAGGCGAGAAAGTCGTGTTAATCAAGACCAACCCTATGGCAAAAACTCGCTATTTCATATAGCAAAAACTCATTTTATTGTAACAGACCGACCCTTACCATTATTGATACTATTAATCAAGACCTTCTCGATCCCGTTTCCTTTCCATAGAAAATAATGAGTTTTTTTTCCTTTCGTGGGAGTCGAACTCGGTACCTGAAGGATAAGTATATTTGTCCACATATTCCCACTACCAATTGATCTGGAAAGGAGAAAGATGATCAAGTAAAGGCAAGTATTCATTTTCTCCAAAGACATAAAAATGAGCAACATGATGACTAATTTGCTAAATTTCTTGAGATATTTAGGAATTTGCATATCAAAATTCATTTTGTTGAACCTATTGCTCAAATGTCTAAATATGCTAAATTTTTAAAAGTAATTATTTCCAACAATAGAAAACTTCGAAATAATAAATCTTAATGAGGAATGTCCTGCTATAGTTTTAAAAAAGTTACCACCTAAGCTTAATTGGATCCATGTAATTTTAATATTCCTTGTTCAATTGGTAACTCTCTTTGTAAAATTGCATTGTGTGATTTAGAAGCAAGTATAAATTTGATGAATGTTTGTGTTTTAGAAAAATTGACTTGCATGAACCACAACCTACTAACATCTTCATATAATTAGCTTATAGATCTATAACTCACCTTTTGTAGGATAGTGGAATATGTTTTGATAAAAGTGGGAAAAATTATTATTTTTCTCACGAATTTTGTGGTGTTAAAGATAGAAGAGGATAAGGAAGTTCTAATAATTTTGGAGCGGCCATTCTTGGCCACAAGAGATGTTATAATTGAAGTTAAAAGGGGAGGTTAACTTTACAAATGGATGAGGAAAAATAAGTTTTCACAGTTTATAATTTCTTTAAAAATATTTTTTTTTCTACTTGTAATTTTGTGCAGGATATTTTAATTAATGATGGGAAGCCTCTAATGGAAACTATTGCTCTACATGATCCCATACTTGCTGAAGAGCCCCCTTGATTTTTCTTGTTGGGTCATTGTCAGCAAGCTCAAGACGTTAAAAAAGCTCTTCATAAGAGGAAACCATTGTTAACATATTTTTATTTTTTGAATTTTACTATTTTGGTATGTTTAATTTTATTTTTAGAAAATATAAGCTCCAATTGCGAACTCTATCAACTAAGTCACTTTTACTTTTTCTCAATTATTTATTTATTCATTCATTTTGTGTCAATTTCAATATTCTGGATAGGACCATGCTTTTTGCTAGTGTGAGAGGAGGAAATATATTTTGACGTTTGACCTCTTGTAGTGGTTGTGATGATTTCTTTGGTGGCTTGTTTTACTTAAATTATGTGTTTGAAGTTTATCATATAATATTGTTATTGTGTTTGATTTTCAAGCAAGGCCTAGTGATGAGCATGTTGTTAGGCCTAAATTGAAACTTTGAAACTATGTTTGCTCGGATAAAGATGTTCCTTAGTTTTAACACAATTTTTTTCTATTGTGAGTAAGTTTAGGTGTCTTAAGATAAACCAAAATTAAAAGAGTTAAGCCTAATTTGAAGTAAATTAAATCCTCAACATAGGACAACTCAAAAAGAAAAACTTCATGAACTAAGGAACAAGAAAAAGAAGTAATTGATAACTTAGTCTAAAGAATTAAAAATAAAATAAAATACTATATCACTTATTAGTTTAAGGTTACTCATACTAGTAATCAGATGAAAGGTGATGTGAAGTATTATTTCTCTTAGTAGCTTGTGGATTACTTGCACTAATAGTCAAACCAAAGATGAAATGTTGTCAAATTAAAAAAAAATGAAGTGTTTGTTTCAGTGAGTAGCTTGAGGATTACTTGCATTAGTTGCATTAATAGTCAAGTCAAAAGTAGAATGATATCAAAATCAAAAGAAAAAATGTCATGAATAAAAGGTGTTGAGTTATCTAATTAAATCAAAGAAAAATGTCCCTAATACTTGAAAAAAATAAACATATATGTTTTATGATAAAGATGAAACTTTATGAATGAGAATGATTAAATGGATTGATCGAAGAAAATCTAAAGACATTGAATGCTAAAAGCAATAAGGTTAACCACACACACTTTGAACTATGCAAATTAATCTTACTTAGTTGGCATAAGGTAGGAAGAATTCTATTTAGTCTTAACAATTCACAAGGATTATTGCTCAAATTGAAAAATTCATGGTGTCTAGGTGAATTTCATTTTTGTTGATTGTTTCTCTTCAAAATTTTAATTTATCTTTGAGCCATAACTTGCTTGAGGGCAAGTAAAGATTAAGTATCAGGGGGTTTATAAACTCCATCTTAGTACAATTTTTAGTTTATTATTATTAATTATTTTTAGAGCAATTATATAATTATATAAATTATTATGAAAAAGATGAAAAGAATTAAAGAAATAATATATAAAATATATATGTAAATATAATATATATATATATATATATATATATATATATATATATATATATTATACTTATATTAAAAATAAAAAAGTTATTGAGACAAAAAAATAAATAAATTAAATTATTGAAAACAAATACTGCGTGAAGAAAGAAGATATTTAGGTCAGTATATATTCTCTATGCAAAACATTATACTTCACCGTCTAGTGATATATTTGTAAAATAATTACCAAAATGAATTATCTTTTCAATATTTTAATATAATATTAATGTAAAGAAATATATTGATCCTTACAAAAAAGCAGTACAAATAAGTCATTGATAAAATAGGGCTCTTTTTAATCTGAGAAAAAAAAAATTACAACAATTTAGTTTTTGAACTACAATATATCATTATAAAAATTGATGACGTGTATCGTTAAATCATTACACTGTTAATGAATTTCTTATAGGATCTTTACCAAAAGTATAAACGGACAATTTTAAGTGATTTTTGTCTACACGATAAGGAAGGGTTAACGTCTGACACAACGACTATATTCCGACGATTTTCATTCGAGGTATTTCTACTATTATTTTTTTGTTTTTTATTTCCGTTTCCTAATTGCAATTTCTTTCCTTTATGTGATGATTTTGTTTCCTTAAATGTTGGGAGTTTGTTTTTATATTCATTCTTTTTATTTTTAACATCCTTGAATTTGTGTTGTTCTCGATTGATATATTCTACCAATTTAAAATAATGAATATCGTGACATATGGAGATGATTTTCTTTAATTTAGTACTTGTTAATTAATTTATATGAATACGATAATCTTTTATACTATTTCTGCGATAAAGTATATTTGCTCTAAGTGTGTTTTTATCGTAACATATGTGAATTATTGTATGGTTAAAGACTTTGGCACAATCTTTAGGATGTGAGCATGCAAGTATTTTTATTTTTGAATTAGCTAAAAAAATATATAACAATAAAAGTTCAAAGTACAAGAGATATTCATAATTTAAAAATATAAGAAAATAATGCCAAAAACGAACCACAAACACAAATCATTCGAAAGAGATTAGGAGATTATCACACAACACAAAATACATAATAAAAAGTCCCATACACTTTCGGGTCGTAAATACCAAGAAATAAAATCATAAATGAAATTATTATCTTTTAACTTTGATCACGCCTAAATTGACAATTTTATGTTCTCAACAAGAAACACACCATTTAGTGTGATACCCTAAATTCTAAAATAATATATATATATATATATATATATATATTAATTATTATAAGAATTTTTAAATTTAATTTACAGTAGATAAAGAAAATCTATTTTTATTTTTTGAAATAAAACTTTTATAACAAATTTAGGATATCACATTTCTCAAAATTCAAAAGGAACAATTTAAACTTTTCCATTTATAAAACAACAGGGTTTTCATAAAAGAGTTGTTTCTAATTAAATAAATAAAATACAACTTATGACTATCATTCCCGGTATCAGCTATCAAAGCGGGCTTCTCCCAAACTTGAACTTCAAGACTCATTAATCTGTAATAATTGCGACTTCGCAAACGCAGGGGCAAACCAGTCAAACACAAACAACTAAGGAGGTGAGTTTTGAAATCATGTTAATAGTATAATATAAGTAAAAAGAACACACAAACAATCATCATAGAACCGTATCATTACACAAACACTGCTCAAGAAGAATATCACATTAAAAAGTTAAAACCACTCAAGGAAAATCAATACCTTTTACTATAATATCAAATAGTCTAAGAGAAATTATCATCCCTTTTCAAACACATCAATCACAACAAAACAATCACAAGGAATGCAATGCTATGCATGAGCTTAAACTCTACTTCACAATATGGTACCATTCTAACTCTGAAGTACTTGGTTAGGAGGTTTGATACTATGCCACCATCCCGGTGGACGGACAATTCAAATTGGTCATGTCCTCATAGATCCCCTCAACTCAACCCGAGACACATACACGACAATCAAGGTAAATGTGTGTTGCATGGTAGCTCCCGACATTTGGAGTGCGATCTCCAAGTCACGTAGGAAATCCTCACCTGAATACCTTAAGGTCTAACAATCTTGCCATAAAGCTCAACAACAGACCGCTACGATCAGGCTCATTCAGTTGTACTTCCCTGAAATCACTAGGCTTGTCAGGCCCTACCTATATGATGACAAAATAATCTCCACTTCACAAATTCTCAATATTTATTTTCTTCCCTCGTTAGCTTAGACTACTCCATTAAGAGCATCATCTTTAAAAATCATCAATATCTCATCAAATATGGGGTACTTCAATATTCTCATCACAATTTTATAATATCATTAATCATACATAATCATGATCATCATATAAAGTCGTCACAATTTTATAACATCATTATCATCAATCAAAATTATCATTATCATCATGTAAACATATATCATACCATGCATCCATCTTTTATTAACACATCACATAAATTCGTTTAATCAAACATATGCACATAATTTCATTCAACATCCAACATCACAATAATGACAAATATCAACTACCACACAAGTATCAAAAATTAAATCAATCAACACCTTATAAACATTTCTATTTTACATTTTAATCTCACAATTATCATATTTCACATTAATCAATTTATCTCTCAAAGGACTACTGCCATACGTAGCGAGCCCCGGAAGAATCGTTGGAAAATACGATTTTCCCATTCATCTCACAATATATTATACTCATGAACTCAAACGCTCTCTCACCCCTTACCTTATTTCGACGGTTTCACACACGAGTACGATTCCACGAGCAAACAATCTTTGTTCTTTGACTTTTTATCCTTCAATCGATCTAACTCGATAGTTTATGGGTAAACGTCAAAAATAAATTATGAGAAAATACTCTAAAAATTAAAATTTGAAATTCGATCAAGGAAAATTACCATAAATCAGAAAACCAATCAGTGGATAATATAGTAAAACAACGTACTGAAATTTGATAAAAGCATAAGAAGAAGTCTCCATGCAAACACAAACACTTTCAGAGGGACCATATTGTTCAATACCACATGGTGTGAAGAAGATGTAACCAACGATACTGATCCAAAGAGTAGTTTGTAAGCATCTTTAATTGTGTAGATCCTTCCAATTTCGAATTTGCAATGTCATTGTTAGATATGTTTTCCTGCAAAAATATGTTATCCAACAACACTACACACTCCTCTACCAACTCTTTATCCCATTCAAACTAGGAGTGTTCAAAAAAAAAAAACCAAAAACTGAACCAAACTGCAGAACTGAACTGAACCAAACTGTTTTTAAATTGATCTGGTTTATAAAAATTTAGAACCGAACTGTTTTCGAACTGATTTTTTAAAACTAAAATCGAACCAAATCGGTTTTTAGTTGAAAAATCGAACCGAACTGGTTTTTAGTTCAAAAAAACTGAATCGAGCCAGTTTTATTTCAAAAAACTTGAACCAAATTTTTTTTAGAAATCATTAGGGGTAGTTATGTAAAATTTGGCAGATATAAATAAAAAAAATTAAGTTAAACCTGTTTGGTTCGGTTCAAATATTAAACCGGTGCACTAATTTATAAAACGGTTCGGTTCGGTTTTTTGAACTGAAAACTAGTTCGGTTCAGATTTTTCAAACTAAAAACCAGTTTGGTTCAATTTTCAAACAGTTCTAGTTTAGAATTGAACTTTGCCCACCCCTAATTCAAACAACTCTCCCCTCCAACCCCAATTCACAACCAGACCCTCTTTTTCCATGTGAATCATATATGCTACCGTAAATTTTTTATCCAAATCCGCTTAACCCAATCAACTTTCCTCACATCATCCCCGTAAAAATGATTCCTAAATAAAAATTATTGACCACACATACATAAAAATACAAATCATTTAATTATTTTTAAAAAACTGTCGTTTCAACTGCTGCAAATATTTGCGACAATTCTAACCGGCTCGGACAAGATCTTTAAATGCACCTATTTTTTGTTCCAGAAAGATATTGCGACAGTTACGAACCGCTTCAATTCAAATAAGCGGTTAGTCTATTTAAAAATAGGAAAATGAGTGTCCTAAAATATTATTTAACATACTAAAATGATAAGTTTTTATTAAAAGTTGTATTCAATGTATCAAAAATAAGTCAAATTACTTATTAAAAAGTGTTAATACAAAATAAGATTTTAAGTAGGCTAATAAATTTTATTCATAAGATCATGTCAATACTAAAAATAAGTCCATCATAAATAATTAATAAGTTTTTCTTTTGTGAAAGTATTTAACAAGCCTGAATTAAGCTTTGAATGTCTTAAACAACTTAGACATATTTAATCAAAGTTTATTATCACCTTTATAATGGCTAGTACGTAGTTTAAAGAAATGATGTATTCCATAGTCAAATTTGCCTTTTTATTTATTTATATTTCTGTAAGTAAATATTGTATTAAAACAAGATTTAGGTGAGCATTATTAGTACACACTTTTCTTATCCTCTATAAAAGATTTGAGAGGATACCCAATATGTTATAGCAAATGAAGCAATCAAATTGAAGTTGCCTAAGTCGTCGGGTCAAATTAGTTGCATCATATTATATACCTTAGTTATTTTAGAATGTTAAAGATTTCATGTGAGGGATCGGAGTAAATAAAAAAGTTGTAGTATAAAAGGATTAAAAATTTGTCTAGATACCATTTTTTCTTAAAAGTTACACCCACTAAGAGAATTGGTATTTCGCGAAGAAGTTGAAGCTCATATGTTTCAATACATTTCAACTAAACTAGGATCATGCACATATACTTTTTGAACTGCGAAATGTGAAATCCATTATAAAAATTCAACAAAAATAATGGTTTCTCAACTTCCTAACAATGGTCTCTCAACTTCCTAACAATGGTCTCTCAACTATCAACAATTTTAATTTCTGTTTTTAAATCAACTTATATTTATTATTAAGTTGCGTTGTGATAGTCTAACCCCATCTGCTTCATTGGTGGAACAAGATTACGTTGTGAGAGTCTGATGTAGGAAAAAAAAATTCAATTTTTGACAAAATACGTTTACATATTTAATTAGGAATCAAAAAGATTTTTGTTGGAATAAAAGCGTATTGTAGTATTCAATTAAGATTTTGTACTCAATTAAAATAAATTTTGTGGTATTCAATTAGGATAATTTGGATTTTTTAAACAAAATGTAGAAATCCATTAGTATTCAATCAAAATTTACAACTTAGAAAATGTTTAGTGGTATTCAAAAATATTAAAATAGATTGTTTTATAAAATGAGTTTCGTTAGACTTTTTAATGAATTTTTATTAGAAAAAAGTATTTCCTCACCGCATGAGATTTTTATGTATTTTTATTTCTTTCATGTATTCTCATTTGTCTCTTCTTCCATCTCTATCATATATCACATCTCTTTATTTTCACATCTTTCTCGTGTCCTAATCTTTGTACTCTTTTGTTTATCCATTTGTGTATAGGGTATGTAAGAGGAAAATAATTTTTTAGTGAGATATGAATTTTTTGAATGACAACAATTTTTAGCTCTACTTTAAGGTGTGCAATATTCTACTAAGAGAAGTGTGATATAATCTACAAGGTAAGGCATATTATGGTAATGACCCTCCATATAAAAATGAACATGAGTTGGTAATCTTCTCTATGCATCGTTGAGAATCTTAACCGAGATGATAACGAGTACAAGTAAAATTTTAATTGTCTTAAAAAAAAACTGTTTTAATTTCACAAACTTCAAATGTTTACTAAAAATTCAAGGGGTTCTTTGAAGTCTTATAAATCTATTAAATCTTTTCATATCCTACGAATTCATATGATATAAATCTAGTAAAATCTAAAGGTATTGGAAAACAGAAGAAATAAAGGGTTTTGAGTTGTGTTGATCATTTTAAAACTTTTTCTTTCCATGTGTTCTTTATCTAAAAATTATCTTCATTTTAACACAATTAAGCAAAACAATGACTGGAGATAAAGCATGAAAATCTAAAGCACATAAGAGGTTAGGGAGAAGAAAAATACACCGATATTTTCATACTAATTATCAATAAATGTTGTTACATCTAATCCTTCTCTTACAGAGAAATTTCATCATGATACATTCAACGACTTAAACCACTAAAGTTCGAGTATATTAACCACCTCTCCAAGTGTTTAATATTGTTTTCAAAGCCTCTTCGGGTTCCCTGTATTTTGATGCCTTAGTAGGAAACCAAAAGTACATTCTCTCGATTACTCAAGACTATTGGTTTCACTTCCCTTGAGTTGAATATTATTTTCTCTGTATCTCCAGACTAAGTATTATTCAAGACCTCTTCAAACCTACCAAAACTACAACCTCTGAATTCCCTCAAGAATTTTGACATTATTTTGGCTCTTGAGTTGAGTTTATACAATGCCTCTCCAGGCTTCCCACTTGAAACTTTCTAGTCTTCTCAATACTCCTTGCAACCTTGCACTATTGAGGAATCAAGTATTTAATTGTCTCTTCAGACTACCAGTATTGTCCTAACATACTCTTCAAACTAAGTATTTTAAGATCTCTTCAGATCTACTATACAATTTCTAGATTTCCTCAAGAATTCCGACTTTACTCCCTCTTGAGTTTAATTTATACAATATCTCTCTAGACTTCCATATAAAGAAATGTTGTTGCTACTACTGAGCCAGACTCCATAACTGGGTTTTTGTGTGTGTGTGTGTGATGTGTGATTTAGTTCTTGATTAGTTTGGTAGGTTTAAAGTTTATTTATTATTTTTTTAATTTGAGAATTTTAACTTTAGAGTTTTTTTTTTCTTGGCTTGTTTGAATAAAATGATGATCTAGTTAATTTTTATTTTAATATTTTTTATCAAAAATAATTTAATATAGCCTCACACATCAATTTTTCTTTTTTAAAATGGTCAATTCCTATACATTTTAATAATAAAAACATTTTGAAGCAAGAAGATAAATGATTAAATTGGTATAAAATAAAAATATATAAAAAAAATGTAATCTTACCTTTATTTTAACCCCTTTGAATGATAGAATATCAGTTTTTATTTTTAAATAAATCATTTAATTTTTTTTTTAATAAATTTTTAGCTTGGACAAAAAAAAAACATTTGAGTTTGATACATATTCTTGTTATCTCGAAAATACAAGGAAGAAGTAAGAAGCAAGATGAGTAGCAGTTGCAAAACCATGTTGTGTTCATCACTCTCTTCTTCCTTCAAATTCAAATCCACGCTTTCACCTTCTCCTTCTCTCCTTCGCCGCCGTAACTACCACAAATCCACGTGGCAATGTTACAACTCACCTCAAAACGCCGCCGTTTCAGCAATAGACGATCCCCAATCAAACCACTCAATACAGAACCTCCTAAGCACCGAAGGAGTCACATCACTTATGAAAATGGAACGCAAACCTCTTCTTCACGAACCTCAGGTTCGGTGGTTCCCTTACCTAAACTCTTTCAGGTGCGGAAACGGTTACGAAGTTACAAGTTCGGAAGTTATTGAAGCGGTTAGTCCTTGCATTTCAGAAACGAGGAAGCATAGGTTCGGGAACGCGGTTCGGAACCGAAGCTACTCGGTTTGTCTTGTGGTGGAAGGGTTGTGTGATTTCGGCAATGTTTCGGCTACGTTTCGATCTGCTGATGCTCTTGGTGTTCAGTCTGTTCATGTTGTGTCTTGTGATGCTAACAAAAGGTGTTAGTTAACATTGTTGTTGAGGTGAAATTTGAAATTTGAAAATGGATTTGGAATTTTTTTTTTCAAGGTCTTCGATTTTTGAAATTACTTAACCTTAGGAATTTAATTGTGCATATATCATAGTGAAGTCGTATTTCATGTTAATATATAAGGCTAGCAAATTTGGTTTTAAAGAAAGCGTGTAGATAAATGAACGCACAACTATTGATCACAGAGTTCGACCAATTGTGTCTATATCTTCGAAAATAGAGTGACTGATGTAGTTTTGTATTATGCAGTGCTTAGAGTTGGGGATATGGGGTTGGTTTAGTGGCTGGGTTGAGTAAGTTAGGGAGTGGAGTGATAAGGAGGTTGAGGGTTCGATCCCTACCCTCAGCAAAATACTAACAATATTAATGTACTAATTACTATCATGTGTTCCAAAACAAAAAGGCAATGCTTAGGGTTTATTGAGTATAAGTTGTGTTCAAATACTAGAGTCTAGATTAAAAGTTTAGCCCTGAACCTACTGCGGTCTGCGCGGTGCGAAGCCGAAAGGGCAAGGTTCCACTATGCTTGTTGCACTTTCAGCTCCATTTGCTACGTTACACTATGCTCGAGCGTCTGTCCACTTATTAGTTAATATGAACCATACTCAACGTATGTTCTATATTGTACTAGAGTTGGTAGAGTTAAAGATAGTGGAATAACATTTTGTTATGAACTTCATCTTTTGAACATTGTAGAAAATTTTGTTATTGTTGCTTGCGGTTATAAAGGATGTTGCATTCTAATTATTGTTTTCATTCTCAACTATAAATGAAGTGAACAGTAATTTATGTACTAATTATTTTATATATGTTTTTACTCTTCTTGAATCTTGCTACTTACATTTTGCCAATGTCGTGAATTTTTTGTTGTCATGATCAAAACTTTTCATAATTATGACTTATGTATTTGAAGTTCATAAATCGAAATTGAAATGAACTTAAGTGAGTGGTATTTGCATATTTTCAATGTCTATCCTGGGTTTCTTGTTGCAGGTATAAGGACAATCGCCATGTAAGCATGGGCGCAGAGAAATGGTTAGACATTGAACTATGGGATTCTACAAAGGAGTGCTTTGAAATGTTGAAATCACGTGGTTATCGAATTGCCACTACTCATGTGGGAATAGATGCGGTATTGTTTGTCTCTGCTAATTTTGTTAGTTCACATCCAGAGAAATTGTGTGAAACCTGTAATCATGTATTGATGCATTTTATTAATGTTTTTTTTTTCCGTATTGAATTATTGTGTTTATTATTAAAAATCCTGTGGCAAAATGTTCGAAATCCTTGTATGTCATAGAGTGAAATTGACTGACCTTTTTCTGCTGTGTATAGGTTTCTATATATGACTTGGACTGGTCCTGTCCGACTGCAATAGTTGTCGGGAATGAAAATAGGTTATTTCCTTCATTTTTTATCCCTAGTCTTAATTGTTTATCAATGAAGTAATAGATGTCTTATTAGTAAAGGCGGTTCAGTTCAATTTGACAGTTGATGCTTTTGAAGAAAATACATATATTTCCTTCATATTGGTGCTTTTGATATGCGGTTGGATTAAAAAAATTCCATGTAATACTTTTGAAGAAGCAAATGTGAGCTTGCTTGTATGTTCTTGTTGACTGACTATGAGTAGTCTGAGGATCTCTGCCCATCTTGATATTGAATTAAATGTTAAATAGTTGTTCTATTTCTTGCAACTCGGGTTTGACTTTTGTACTCAGATTGTGTATATTTAACAGGAGTTGTGTTCTTTTTGCAGGGGTATTAGTGAAGAGGCTTTGGCATTGTCAGATTTGCACTGCAGTATTCCAATGAAGGGGATGGTTGACTCTTTCAATGTTTCAGTTGCTGCAGGAATCCTCATGCACCATGCTGTTTGCGATAGAATTTCTCGTATGGTAATGATTTTAATTTTGTACTTTATGTGGCATAGCATAGCTGTACATTTCAATCTGAATATGCTATGTGATTTTTTATCAATATGGTAGTAAACTTTTAACTATTATGGTCAGTCTTAAGCTTATCAAAAATAAAAAAAAAATTATGGCCACTCTTTACTCTTCTTAACTGTCTTAATAGCTGTAAATGAAGAACTGAACATGAGCTACTGTTCCAACAAGTTTATATGATATCAAAATCATGTCTGATTCTATAATTCATTTCTTACGGCATCATTGTTGATGTTTTCTGCATCTCATTTGACTTTTAGCAAAGTCTAAATTCTCCACAACATTTGCAGGGCCGTCATGGCGATTTGACAGTTGACGAAAGACAAATTCTACTTGCAGAGTTTTCGCTGCGTCATAGCAATAGTGCTATCAGTGTTGTCGAAGATTATGCAAAGCGCAAGGCAGCATTATTAACCTAACAGCATTGACAGGAAGTTAAACTACTTCAAATTGTATGTTTGCTCATCCTTGACAAGGAGACAGGCAAGCACTAGATCCCTGATTGATATTCGTGCAAATGCTATGTTGCATTAGCCGAAGCATGGCGCACAAGCCATACACATGACAATGAGGAACTCACCGTATAATACCATGCTTCTATTTAAATTGTAATATTTCATTAATGATGTGCTTACTAGTTACTAGCCCAATTTTCGTAGCCATGGGAAATTATGATAACTAATGTGCAACTGTTTTTTGTAGAGGTTCTTGGTATTACCGAGTCATAAAGACAAAAAATTTGAAGTTCCTAGTTTGATTCATTTTGACATACAGTAGTTTGTATTATAATCAAGGAAATGCAAAAGGTTATGCTGCTAGTTTGAATGCCGTATCATTCTTTATCTTAATGACTTATTTTCTTAGTGTATTTAAGACTGTTATTATTTTGGAAATTCCTTACAGAATGCATGAGATTTAAAAATTTGTAAACATGAAGTTAAATCCAGTTAGAGAATGCTATTCAATCACTAAAAACAATACAATAATTAGACTCTTCATGCCTTTCGCCAATGAAAAATTAGACGACAAGACAGGTGGAGGAATCAGTGCACTACTACACAGCAAGGGAAGGCAAGGGACTCATTGGTGGGATCATTTTGCAGGAAATATGTTACAACAAGTAGTGTAATGAATTGGACACAACCTTTCATATTATTTTTTGTAGACATATATGGACATATGATATTATTATAGTGAATCATCACTAGAATTGTCACTGATAGATATACTTGAGGAGGAAAATCCTGTATTAGCAGGACCAAACAGTAATTCTAAGCCGAATGTCGGGCCACATATTGATTTTCCTTTCTTCCCTACTTTGTCCAAGTCCTTTACTGTGAGCTACAAACAAAAATAGTTACAAAAGGGGACTCAGTCAGTCCTTTATTGTGTTATTTTTACAGAAAATTTGCCAACAACTTAGACAGTTAACACAATTTAAATATGAGATTTATTATGTTCAATAGATGGTTAATGATTATAACAAGGTGTCACAATTTATTAACATTAATTAAATACAATCAACTACAATTTTAAATGTTTTTAACCATGACTTTGACGCGTTCAAATAAAATATACATATTTATTCACTAACCATTCAAATTATGTTCAAATATACATATCTATTAATTAACTATCTAAATTATGTTCAAATGTACATGATTTTCACGTGTTCAAATATGCATAATATTTATTATCCATATTTTAGATTCAAATATACACTTGAAAATCGTGGTTAATAACATTCAAAAGTGTGGTTACTTAAAATGGATTATTAAAGAATTGTGACATCTTGTATTCATCAACCAACCGCTCACTAAATGTAATTAAACTACATATTAGAATTGTGTTAACCACTTAACTTGTCAAATTTTGGTGTTAAATTGGTGTGTCAAAATATCATTTCACATCCAATTTATATATGGTAATGTCAAAAAAAGAGAAAGCCAAAAGAAAAGAAAAGGCTAATCATTTCTGAACTAATACCGTATCTGGTATATATTCAGGTATATTTCTTGTGTCCAAGTATTTTTCTATATCCATATTCTGATTGCTTCAAAATCCTAACTATTTTAATGAAGGACTACCTAAACAAAAACTTATGATATACACAGATGTGAAATTTATGCTATGTAAACTTAGTATTATTTGAAGGGCATAATTCCATTTTCATGTACATTGCAGTTCCCTAAGAAGGATGAAATTACCTGTAGTAAGCTGTTCCTAATAAAAGATGTATTAAAACAGCAGTAGAAAAGACGGCCTCCAATCATTTTCTCATAGAATATCACACGTACATCTCCAGTTACCTGTCCAATGATTAAATGTCTGATCAGAATATATGCAAACACAAATGAAAATGAATAATGGATAATAACAAAATCTGTTGTTGATGCTTTGCACTTCCCTTTTCTTTTCAATAGTTCATTAAAATAAATAAGCATAAACACTAACAAAATGGACTAGATTGTGTGATTAGTAAAAAATAACTAGTTTCTGTGAAAAATACAAGTTTAATCCTTAAACTATCACTCTCTCTTATTTAGCCAGTGTTTGGTTATGCATTTGCTCAACGCTGCTGCATGTCAGGAGCCTTTTCACTGTGAAATTGAGAAGCTAGTAAGTCCACGTTGACACGGTTTTCAGCCACAGTTTTAAGAGTTGCCGTGGTTTCTGACTCCGAACAAAATACACTATTAGTCTTTGAACTATAGAGAGAATGATAATTCAGGGACTAGTTTACTGATTGAGAAAAGTTTAGAGACTATTTATTATATTTTTATTGTTTAGAGATCAAATTAAATGTTTACTCAAAAATACTGTATTATTTTTAATGGACACTTATAACTTACCTGTATAGGTTTATCAAAATAATGGTCCAAACAAGATTTCTGGTATATTGCAGGACTCTCTGTGTCCATTTGAACTACAACACGAGGCTCTTGCCGCTCTTCTATTTCTGATTGTATTCCATCTTCATCACTTTCAGGAATAGAAATATAATAGCGAGGGCTGTTAGTTCTCTGATAACCTTTCTTAACCTCTCTGCAGCAGCTCCTGTAAATTTCCACTGCTGGACGATACACCTCATTTGGAATCTGTCAAACAACACATGTTGGTAAGTCTAAAAAGAATTTTGCAGCTTATCAATATTTAATTATGTTCTCAAGACAATTGCTAGGGTGGAAAAGCGTCCCATGTGGTCTAGGATGAACCAATGCTTAAAAGATATCCAAAATTTTGACGACGATAGATGTTACTACTAGTAGAAGTTTAAAGTCCTTCACATCTTTAAGACTAAGTCAGTGATCTGATTGACGTTGATTCAATGAAAACTAGAGAAAACAAAAAATAAGTTGAATTTTGAGGCACTAATATTTGTTTTTCTTGATTTTTGATGAACCAACATTGATTGAATCATTGTCTCAGCGGTGAGGAGAGGGTGAGTAATACTATGTTAGGACTTAGAGTCTTGGGTTCCTAACATACTATGAGCTTTTACTTCATATAACAACATTGGTTATTGTTAGTTTCAAACCATTATCAAACATCAGTCCACCGTGGATATGAGACATTTCTCCACCCTAGACATCACCTGTTTCGATCACTCATATGATACATGCAAAATCATTATATTATAGAGATTGGTGGAAAAAGAGAGAAAATAAATAACAAAATTGATGTGATATGTATTGCAAAAAAGTTTTCTATTGACATAAGCACTTGTGAGATTGTTTAGAAGAGTTCATGGAAATAACTTATTACATGGTCATAAGCTGTTTTCAGAGCATTTTCATAAGTTCTCCATAATAGTTTATGTAAATAGCTTATAAATTATATGAAAGAAATTTGACTTTGTTTTATCCTGTAAGCGCTTACATGATAAACGCTTATTGAAGCTGTTTATCCAAACAGGGAATAAGTCAATTACTAGTGTAATGCATCTACTACAAGCTTAATCCTAAGACTCCTAACATATGAAGAATCCAAATACTAGTTCAAACACTAGCCTCAGCTTATGAAAATTAGCATGCTAGCTTAAATGTTTAAGGTGAGCTCCTTGAATCAATGCCAGAAACATTTAATAAATTGATGTGAAACTGACCTCCTGCAGTTCTGATATAACAAAGAAAATAGTGTCAATGTTGACAGTATCATACAGCCGAATTCGCCGTAATTCTCTGCTACATTGTTGAGGCAAATTCACGTTCGGCGATCCATATCCAGTTCCTCTAGGGACAGAAAGTAGACTTTCCCAGTACCCTACATAACGACGTTGGCTTGGTATTGATACCTGATCCAACAGTATAGGCACAAAAATGCACCTGAATTTAGTTCCTTTTTTCCTTTTCAATTACAGAACTATAGAAAATTGAAGTACTGGTATACTTATATAAAAAGGAAACTAAGTCACATAGACTTATTAATTTAACAATGTGTTTGGGAATGCGGTGAAAATATTAAGACATGTGGTCAATGTGAAGCTAGTAGTTGTAGCTTCAAGATAGAGGTGCGGTGAGACGGAGAATTTGAAGCTCTCCAAACACGCGCCACAACTTCTACTAATGAATTGTTCATGAATCTCCAATTTGTTTTTGTATTTTCACAGTTAACAAACTTGTTTTTTTTCTTCATATTTAATCATGGACTATGTTGTCATTGTTTGTTGAAAATAATAGGTCTTAATATCCAAACAAAATGTTATTTGAACGTCAATTTGAGACATGTAAATTTGACAACTTTTTACACATGTGGTTAACATAGTTCAATCAATAACCATCAACCAATTTTATTAAACCACAAATTTGAGTGCAATTACCACAATTTTAGTATAGATTTGAATATTAGAATCATGTTTAATCACGTTCAAATTTGTGGTTAAAGAAATGAAATAGATGGTTAGTAGTTAATTGAGTTATTTCACCTGATATGTATCTATTAACCAAATCTAACTCTTCATTAATCATGTTTTAAATTGGGTTAACTATTTAAAAATTGTTTAATTTAGGTGTCTCAAATTGATATTCAAATATCATTTCTGATATCCAAACTCATAGTTGCCGAAGATAAATTTACATTTCAAATTGTTGGAACTATACCTAATATTAACTTACTCCTTCATTATTGGTTGTCCTTCTATCTGCATATAATTGAAGAGCCTCTTCTGCTGACATGCCGCAATAAGTTAGGTATGAACTAACCATCAAACCAGTTCTACCTTTACCTGCCTGCATTATTGGAATCAAATCATAAATATGAGAAAAAATATGTAACTAGTATAGTTAAGAGTTTAAAAGAGATTTATTGTAAACCAGTTTTACACTTATATCTAATGAAAGTTTAATATTTTGACACATCGACTCTAACAAGTGTACTTTGAAATTGATTGTATGAAGTGGCAAAGTAATAAGTTCTTATTGAATGTCGGTGTAAAAACTTATTTACAATGACAGTCCTTTTAACTCTATATTTAAGCAAATTTTAATATAGACCATGTCCACCATAAACCATTATTTAGAAAATGTTTAAAACTCTAATGATTATAGACGTCATATTTTAGAAGTATACGTTAATGGTCATCTTCATTTCTATGACTAAGATAGTGACTTAAATGATTATGGTTCAATAAAAACTAGAGAAAACAAATATGTATCATGTATTGAATCGACATCAATCAGGTCACCATTTTATCCACAAAGACAAAGAGCACCATGAGCTATTACTTTTGAAGATTATTGTCGACTATTGTAAGAATTTTAGATGATTTTTAAATACTAGGCCACATTAGACTATTTATGAAAGTAGTCTACCGTATAACTCACCAGTTAATTAATATACTAGAGGAGAAATTATTTTACAGATATTTTTAATTAGAAGTGTGAACTCTCATACCATGCAATGAATAACAGCAATATTTTTGGGGTCACGTGACAGCCATGAATCCACACTTTCACAGAAAGCTTTGACCATTTCAAGAGATGGAACATGATTGTCATCAAAAGGGTATGCTTCGACACGACCATAGAATTGTGCTGGATCATAATTCTCTTCTATACAGAGATTATAGACCTGAAAATTTCAAAATTAGTATACTATGGTATAATAAAATGCATTGCTGGGAGAGGAGAAAGTAGAATTATAGGTATAAACAATATTATTTACAGTTTCTATATATAATCAGAAGACCAATGTGTTTATGAGGTGTCTGTTTAATGGTACAGTTTGACATTTTGACCTCATGAGAGGACGTTCAAGTAAGAAGAGTCATTTTTTATTTCTTCTATTACTATAGTTTTGGAAATATAAATATAATAATGTGATATTTGATACATCCAAATATTTTCTATATTCTTCAAATATGGCAGTGGAGACAAAAAATGGAGAAAGAAATTGGAGAGGATCTCAACTTTAGAAAACTAAATATTAGAAGCAAGAAATATTAAACTAAAATAAAGATAATAAACCCCCAATTGACTTGAAAGAAATAGATTTTAGTACTTTTCTTCCACATTTATAATCATTAAATTAAAATGTGTAGTCATGTATAGAAAAATGAACAAATGGTTATCAAATTGATGTATTTGATAAATGGTTAGTTAGTTATGTGAAAGACTATTTTGATTGGTGGTTAACGGTAGGCCGGTACTTACAAGTTATTTGAAATTCTAACGACAACAACTCTCGAAAATAGAAGTTCACATTTCTCTTTGTTCTTACAATTGAGCCTGTGATTTGATTAGTGTCAGTTTGACAAAAACAAGAAAAAATGAACATGAGTTGAGGTTTGAAACATGCATATTTGTTTTCTTTTGTTTTTGTCGAACAAACACCAATTAAATTATTGTTTCAACCATAAAAACAAAGAGGACCATAAACTTTTACTTTCGAAAAATGACGTCTATCGTCATTAGAGTTTCAAACAATTTAAAAATATATCTCCTGATGAGCAGTATACGCACAAATTAAGGGTGAATAGTATGCACCTTATAATGTTCTTGATGTCTCATATCCAACACAGATTTAACCTGCCAGAGAGGATTTCTATACATTGCTCTCATACGTTCTGCAGGAAATGACATAGCTAACACTCTATCTGTGATATATGACATATCAAGATCATAACCAGCAATAAGCATTCTTCTCCTTTGCTTGGATACCAAGTTACGTATAAAATTCTTGGTAAGATAACTGATCATGCGATGATGCAATTCCAAACTTGGACTATTCATTTTGGGTGGCGGTTCCTGCTTTGAGAATTTCAACCCCATTAGGTTGATATGCCAGGTTCCACGCTGACAATAGGGTACCTATCACAAAAATTAATAATAATGTTGTAAAATACTATAGAATATGATAAAGGTTAGCTACATAGTTTTTTTTTTCTTTCTAAAATTGTTATTGTGAACTTTCAAAAACTTAAATTGTTGGCTCCATTTTCATGTTACGATAATGATTGATACATAGTTGTAAACTATGGTTGTAATTATGCTGCAAAGCTTAATATTGTAGCAAAATACGGACAAATGCAGTCGGTATGGTTGCAATTAAAGATGCAATGTCGAAGTACTTCTAAAAACATTTATATTTTGTTGCTATTACGATTGTGTGCCGTAATTTAAAATTGGAATGGATATGACTCAAATATCTTTTTACTAATGATGTCATTAGATTAGTCTTTTCGCAGACAAAAATTTAAATCATATGCACTTTTGTTTTTGTCAACTTAAAATTAATCCACAAATTATAGGTTTCAACATGGTTTTAAATTGTTGTTTTAGGATCCCAAGATCAAAGTTTTTGAAATTTCCACATAATCAATTATATTTGTCTGCAAATTTTTACATCTGAATATAAAACCTTAGTTTCAACGACAACATAATTTAGACATAACATCATCAATAAAGAGTTGCATGTATGATCCATTTGTGAAAAGAACATAAGGTATTGTAAAAGATATATTAAATTTTGTAATTTTGTTGTTCTAAGATGTCCTTCATTAAAAAGATTAAATTTTTCATTGACCCTATTGAAAACAATGACAAATAAAAGACAAATAGAGATATACAAGAATAAAAAACTGTGGTACCTAATTAGTCTGAACATGTAGTAACTAAAATTGTAAGAGAAGAAACAAGCAAAATCCAGGGCTCCAAAAGAATTAAGGAGGCCCCAGAGAAAGCTAGTAGAAAGATGAATTGAAAGGTGATGATGATCTTCATGATCCATGTTGTGATAGGTTGGTAAGAAAGAGAAAAAAATGGGAATTGGATTGGCAGATATGGTTTGCTATATTTGGAGGTAATAATCACCTCACTTCCAACCAATATCTCCTAATTTGGAAACAACAGAACCGACATCATAGGAAATTAACTGTATCATATGTTATTTTTTTCTTTCTATTTCTCTTCTGTTGCTGCCAAATCACACTGCCTCATAGTAGTTACAATTAACTGTCATTTTGAATTTCTATAGCTGGTTTATATTACAGTTTGATATTATCTATAATTAGTTTGCATTAAGTACTCAACAATAAATAGGTTACCTTTTTTTTATCTAATCATAGATACAAAATATCCATCCCCATGTCTTATCTCTGTGAAAGAATCTGGCTGACACCCTCCATACCACAATTTTGAGTATACAATCATTTTGGTCTTTAAAATGTGCAAGATGTCGTCAGTCGTTACATTAGTATTTGAATATATCAAAGTCATATAAATATATTTAAACGTAACTTTTGTTATTTTATTTGGTTTTTGATTATGTCTTTCGTTAGTTAGGTTGATCATCGAATGTGTCTTCTGTTTATCGGGATTTAATGTGTCTTTTGTTACTAATAAAAGACACACTAATAGGGATTTAATTATATATGAATACTAATAGGATTTGGTTGTTTAATAATCTAGTGCATATATACATACATATATACATACATATATATATATATATATATATATATATATATATATATATATATATATTTGTGATACACCTCATTATTTTCGTAGTACCAAAAAAATACAGATTATGTCGGTTAATTGTTCATACTCGAAAAGATTGTCCAAATGTTACAGGCAACTCTAATCAATCTATGTAATTTAAAATTTGTGTTTATGTTTTTTCATGAAATATATATATATATATATATGATGTACTGTCAACATATTTCAATTCAATAAATATATTTTACCCTAATTCTTGACATGGTATCAGAGCTCTCAATCTTTGGGAATCTCGCTTCCGCATAAACCTGCCGCCTTCATTGCGGTTTCTTTTTTTCCTGAGATCTTAGCAACCTTCATTTGGCCTTTTTTGCTGCCTTCATTGCAGTAACTTAGATTTCTTTTTGGCCTACTCGCTGCCATAGTGTGTTCAATACTCACGTCGTTACTGCTCACGTCCATGTGACCGCCTTCTAGACCTCCTTTCGGCGCCATTTTAATTCAGATTGTAGATCGGTCGTTTCTCGTTTCATTTTGGGGGTTCACTTTTTGATCAGAGCACTTTTTTTGTGGGGTCATTTGAAGCTCACACGGTTTTTGCTCGGACTTTTCTCACTTACAGTTTGTGGACATATACTAGTTCTTTGGTATATACAAGTACACTTCCTCTTGGTTAGTTTCAATTTTCTTTTGGACTTAATGCTTCAGATACAACCTATAACCAATATTGGATATTGGATTCTGGAGCCACCGACCATATGACACCCTTACCTATACATTTCTCCACTTATTCACCTTGTCTTAGCAATAAGAAAATATCCACATCAGATGGTACCCTTCTAATTGCAGCAAATCAAAGAGATGTCCAAATAAACTCATCCATAACTCTAAGAAATGTCCTTCATATTCCTAAATTGTTCTCTAGCTTCATTTCCATACAAAAACTAACACAAGACCTATCATGTAATGTTTTTTATAACAAATCTTGTGTCTTTCAGGACAAGAATTCAGGGAGGAAAATTGGTAATGCTAGAGAATTGAATAGTCTATATTACTTGGATAATCAAAATCTTCCTCCAAATCTACTTAACAATACCAACTTTTTTTTTCTTTCTAAATCAATAAAGACCAACAGGGACAAGGTCATTTTGTACCACTGCCGCTGGGTCATCCTTCATGTAGAGTCATAAAACAGATGTTTCCTTCCATCTTCAAAAAATTAGAGGTAGAAAGTCTTCATTGTGAGGTGTTTGAGCTTGCTAAACACAAACGTGTACCTTTTCCAGGTAGTAACCAAATGAGTACTTCTCCATTCCATTTAGTTCATACTAATGTATAGGGTCCCTCTAATGTTCCAAATATATCACGAGCCCGTTGGTTTGTTACCTTTATTGATGACTGTTCTCGGGTTTACTTGCTAAAACAAAAATTTGAAGTCAGTTCTGTGTTTGTACACATCTTCTCCATGATAAAATACCAATTCGAAGTGAGTATGAAGAGGATTAGGTTTGATAATGTCAAAAATTACTGTAATCACTTGCTTAATTCTTTCTGTCAAAAAGAGGATATTATTCATGCTTCCTCATGTGTTAAAACACCCCAACAAAATGGGATTGCTAAGAGGAAAAATGGGCACTTGTTAGATCAAACTCGAGCGTTGTTATTTCAAAATAATGTTCCCAAGAAATTTTGGGGAGAGGCAGTTTTAATTGCATCGCATCTTATAAATCGATTACCTTCTAGTGTCTTTGCCTTCAAAACTCCAATGGAGGCCCTGTCCTCGTTTTACCCTAATGTGTCCACTAATAGTAATCTTACTCCCAAAATATTTGGGTGTGTGTCGTTTGTCCATATCCATAGTGATAGTAGAGATAAACTTGATCCCAAAGCCTTAAAATGTGTCTTTATCAGGTACTATTCCATCCAAAAAGGCTACAAATGTTATCATCCACCATCCCAATTTTTTTTTGTCTCTCGAGATGTCACTTTCCATGAACAAGAAAGTTTATTTGATCAAACTTATCTTCAGGGGGAGAATAGAACTATACAAGTAAGGAATATGAGTCTCTTCTACTTCCTGAGTTGACTCTTGAACCATAAATTGAGACTGAAATTGATTTTGTAAAAGATGGAAATGACAATTTTGAGACTGAAATTGATTCCGAGGAAGATGGAAATGATAACACTAATGTAAGATATGAGAATAATCTAGTATATACAAGAAGAACAAAGGTCATTCCTGAATCTATTCACATCCAAAAGTCCAATCCGATTTTACACGAGGTAACTTCTCTTGATGCTTCAAATTCTAGTGATCCAATTTATGAATCTTCCCATACACTAGAATCAAAATCCGACACACCACCAACTTATGATGGCCTCCATATCCCAATTTTCCTTAAGAAGAATACTAGGACATGTACCAACAAACCACTTTTCCCTCTATCCAACTACCTATGCTTTGAACAATTCTCACCTACCCATAAAGCCTTCCTCACAAGCCTGAATATTATCACTATACCTACCTCTCTATCTGAAGCGTTGTTCGAAAAAAAAATAGAAACAAGCAATGGACTTGGAAATGGAAGCACTGGACAAGAACGGTACTCGGGATTTTGTCCCTCTACTGAATGGAAAGAAACCTGTAGGATGCAAGTGGGTATACACTATAAAGTACAAGGCTGATGGGTCTATTGAGGGGTACAAGGCAAGGTTGGTAGCTAAAGTATTTATTCAAACGTATGGAGTGGATTACATGGAAACATTTGCTCCGGTTGCAAAAATGAATACCGTCCAAGTGATATTATCTCTAGCATCTAATTACAATTGAAACTTGCACCAATTTGATGTAAAAAATGTCTTCCTCCATGGAGATATAGGAGAAGAGATTTATGTGGACTTACCCCCTAGATATAGTGAGCATATTGCTGCCAACACTGTTTTTAAGCTAAAGAAGGCTCTATATGGGATTAAACAATCACCACGAGCGTGGTTTGGGAGGTTTGCTAGAGTCATGGTGGGTCTAGGCTTCAAACAAAGCCAAAGAGATCATACCCTCTTTATCAAACACTCTGAGTCAGGGGGAGTAATAGTGTTAATGGTATATGTGGACGACATTATAGTGACTAGTGATGATGAAAAAGAGCAACAATTGTTAGGACAACACCTAGCCAAAGAATTTGAGATTAAAAACGTGGGAAAATTGAAATATTTCTTGGGAATTGAAGTGATTCATTCTAAGAAAGGGATTTTCATATCCCAACAAAAATACGTCACAGATCTTCTGCAGGAAATAGGAAAGACAACATGCAAGCCGATGAGTACACCAATCAATCCAAATTTAAAGTTGGGAAATACAGAAGAAGACATTGCAGTTGACAAAGAAATGTAACAAAGATTTGTTGGAAGACTCATATATTTGTCACATACTATACTTGATATTGCATTTGCTGTAAGCCTAGTCTGTCAATTCATGCACCAACCCAAGGAGGTACACTTGCAAGTTGCACTCAGAATCATGCAATATTTGAAAGAAACCCCAGGAAGAGGAATTTTGTTCAGACGAAATGGAAATGTGGGTCTTGAAGCATATACTGATGTTGACTATGCAGGGTCAATTATAGATAGAAGGTCAACCACATGATATTTCACTTTTCTATGTGGGAATCTTGTGACTTGAAAGAGTAAGAAACAACGTGTGGTATCTAGATCCAGTGCTGAAGTAGAATTTAGGACAATGGCACAAGGAATATGTGAGTTACTGTGGTTGAAGATCATTTTGGAAGACCGAAAGATAAAGTGTGATGAACCAATGAAACTCTATTGTGATAATAAATCTGCTATTAGCTTAGCACATAATCCAGTGCAACATGATAGAACCAAGCATATTGAAGTTGCTAGACATTTCATCAAAGAAAAGCTCGACAGTGGTCTAATTTGCACTCTATATGTCTCCTCGAAAGGCAACCTTGAAAATCTTCTAACTAAAGGGCTAAACAACAGCAACTTTGAAATAATTGTATCCAAGTTGGGAATAGAGAACGTCTATTCACCAACTTGAGGGGAAGTGTCAAAATCTGCTTCTGTTTATATCTCTCAAGTATAGGGATTCAATTGTATAGCACTACTAGTAGAGATTTAGTTATATATGAACACTAATAGGGATTTAGTTATATATGAGTACTAATATGATTTGGTTGTTTAGTAATCTAGTATATATATATATATATATTTGATGTATTGCCAACATATTTCAATTCAATAAATATATTTTACCCTAATTCTTGAAAGTTACTATTCTTGATTTTTGATAGAAACCATTGATAAGAGAAAAATATAACTAACAAGTTGATTTAATAGGTCGAGAATGCTTTCGCGCGGACCGTCTCATACTAATGTAAGGTTAAAAGGTTACTAATTTGAAATTGAGTTAAAAAAACAGATAATTCCCTATTTTTGTTTTTCATAGAAAGGAAGCTTCATGAAATTGAACAGAAACAAATTTGACTCTAGTGCCCTTTATTCATTTATGCAATAAGTACATTGCATCCTCAAGAGGAAATTGTTCAAATACAAGTCCAATAAAAAATTCACAGTGCAAAACAATATAGTAAAATCAAATGAACAAACAGGAGTTCAATGATTCCTGCATTTCTCATTTTCTTTTTGCTTTTTTATACATTTCAAGAATAATTTCAATACTTGATAGAAATTTCAAAGGTCTGAAGAATTTGATGACACAGAAAATTCAAGATAACCAATCATGGACATTAGCTTTTCATTCAAGATGATCATGTGGCCTAAGTGACATGAACATTGCAGCATACTGCAAGAGCCTGCGCTCCGAGCCGCCAATTTCCCTTACAGGAGTCACTGGACCTCTAGTCCTCTGCCTGTAACGTCGCCATGCAAGTTGAATGTTAACTGCAGCCCATGTTCTCCAATTGGATGAGTAGTATCTTGCTGTTCTCTTTAGCCTCTCGTTCGCGAATTTGTAGCGGAAATGATCAGTTATGTATCTCAAGTTTTGAGCATCAAGACCAAATGCTTCTGTTGATTCAAGGCATATAAATGTTGCTGAGGAGGCTGGAAGACGGTCGATAAAAGGGCGTCGAAGGCACCAAGAAAGTAGTTCATCCCCTAAAAACCCTCCTGGTTCGAGGACACTAGTTGCTACCATTCCTTTGCTGAGACTTTGGTTTCTTCTAATGCGTCCTCGAACAATGAATACCATCCTTGGTACAGGATCACCTTCTCTAATTATCTGTTTCACAAGGATAACAACGAGTTAAAAAAACCATAATAGTCATTTTAAAGTTTAATTTATATGCACTCTCAGTGTAAAAATATTTATTTTACACATGCGTTCAATGATGTGTTGTTTTCGCAGCATTTAATATGTTTGAAAACACATGACTTGTCATATACATTAGATTATGTGACAATACATCATTGGACACATGTGTAAAATAACATTTCAGAGACACTTTATAGAAGTTAAACTCATTGTTTATATGTTGATATCATTAATACCTTTTCATCTTTAGAGAAGACTAGGGGCTTTACCCTATCACAGATGTTGTCAAGAATAAGATCATCCAAGTTGTGGAACAATGGTACCTGTCAAACAGACATAACTACTTATCAAGAGAGGTTACTTGATAAATATAGCAAAATAAGGTGAACAAGTATATGGAAATAGACACATAACCTATTAGTTATAGGTTAATAATATCCTTTTATAAACTTCTTTCCTTTATCTTTCTTAGGTCCTATTTTAATAAACACTTTAATTAAGGCCTTATAATAACAAACTATTTCTATAACAAATGATAAAATAAAGTCAATTTGTTTTAATATAAGCTATAAGTTATTTTTATGAACTATTTTAGAAAGCTTATGAAAATAGGTTAAAAATAGCTTATGGACATGTCATAAACTCTTCCAAACAGTCTCAAACATGTTTTTGTTGGTAGATATACTCACATAAGTTATTCCAAACACAATTCTTAAGTGTTTATGTCTATAGATAAGTTCTCCCAATAATCTCACAAGTGTTTATGTCCATAGATAAGTTCAAATAAATCAATCTAGATAGTAACAACTAAGGAAACTTATCCATCTTTTCTTTGCAAGTTTTTATCATTCTTTACCTTTTTAATGAGATCCAAGCAAAGATAGCGCTTGATGTCTCTCCTAAGACCCTCAGGTAAGTCTTTGATCAATTCCATCTCATCTTCTCCTCCCATAGCTACCCATCTTTGACGTTCGAAATGCCGAACTCTTTGTCTTAATCGGGACGGCAACTGCCTCCTCTTCATCCACCATTCCATGTCACGGCATCTCAGCTGCATCTTTCTCTTCTTTGCCATGACTGCATGTAAGAATACCTTCACAGTAGGAATAATGGTGCCATTGTTAGACCATGTTTGAGTATGAAACAGTTTTTCAATAAGTATAACAATATCCATCATCTTTTCATATTCACTTGTAATATTAAGGTTTAAATATGTTTGAAGCCACTCTAAATATATAATTTTTTGGTTTTAATCCATACAACTTGTTTTTTGTCTTTGTCAAGATACCACTTTTTGCTTTTAGTCTTTATTGCTTTATTTTGATCTCTACAAAATTTCTTCATATTGAAATTGGTTTTCTAATACGTAGAACATTTGATTCTCGGCCCTCCAGTATGAGCTATGTAAGGACTAAAATGAATATTACACATGATACTGAAATCAATTCGATATAAACAAATTTTGCAAGAACCAAAACAAAGCAACAAAACAATAAAGTGGTATATTTGCAAGGATCATAAACATAATTTATTTATTATAAGGAGTAAAACAAAAAAATGATATATTTGCATATAACAAAAACATTATTAAACCTAATAATAATCTACTATGGTTACCTGAATGTTACCAATCAACAAAGTGAAAAGTAGCAGTCCACTCAGCACAATGCATATGCTGAAAATCACTTCTAGCCAGTTACTTGTGGGTTCAAGATCATTTCCAAAAGTGCTGCAAGAATTAGTAGGGTGATTAGGAAACTGGAAATTCAAGATCATAACCATCTATGTAGAACCGACACTTCAGATTATAAGTGTGCTTGGTATCCGACACAAACATGACACTAATCCATTTAGTTATATTCAATCTTCCGTTTTCTTAAATTACGATTACTAGTATCTATTTGTTAATACCAATGTCATATATGGTGTCCGTGTTTACGTCAGTGTTTCATTGATTTATAATTATAACTTAGGTTGTTAAAGAAAAGCACAAGTTATCAAATGACTTCCAAGTTGGAGAAAAATATACAAACCAAACCTATATATAAAAAATGCTTATTAATCATTTGATTTATAAATTATAATTATCAGTACACTAACTTGAACAATCAAACTATTTAACTGGACTTGAATTCCTTGAGCAAGGTCTCGGATTCGAGCCTTGTGAATGGAAATGTGGTTGAGAGGGTAGATTCTATCAAAGGTGACCAGTCAAATTTCCTGAGAGAGATTAATCATCAACAAAATTCGATCGATACTTCACAACAATATCATAACATGATTAAAAAATCTATAATACTATAACAGATTGTTTATTGACAAATTTACCTGAGGGTCATCAAACCCCAAAAAATGGGATAAAGAATCTTGACAGCCAAGGAATTGCTGGATATGACTGGAAGTGCCCATTGGTAGATTCCATATTTGAAAGGTCCGTCAACATCTAAGCACAAAGGCTTACTTATCATCAATGTTGAGTTTCCACCACATGGATTTCCAATGGTTCCTGGTGATAACAAAGACTGATAGCATACCTCCTCTGAACATGACAGAGATAGATTGCATCCAATAGTTCTGTCACATTGCTGTTGAAGGCATGATGCTACGCGTTGAATAGCAAGGACATACCAGCACCCTCCAGCAACCTTTGGAAAAGAAAAAGAATGTTTATGTCAAAGACAGTGAATTAGGCCCTGTTTGGATAAACAACTTAGTTAAGCGCCTATAGATCAGAGTAATGCTTATATATCTATAATAAGACATAAAATAAAGTCAAATTGTTTCATATAAGTTATAAGTTGTTTTCGAAAGATATTTTGAAGAGTTTAAGGATATAAGCTGAAAAAAAGCTTATGAACATGTCATAAGTTCTTTCTAGAAACTCTCCCAAACAATTTCACAAGTTCTTATACTAGTAGATAAACTTATGAAAACATCTTATGACATATCATAAGATCTCCGTATTGAATTACGAAAACAACTTATTGCTTATATAAAAATAATTTGCCTTTATTTTATTTTTTGTTATATAAATAACTTATACATAAGCACTTATATGATAAACATTGATGTTATTAATAAGTGATTAATAAAGTTGAATATCCTAACAAGGCCTTAATCAAGTGCTTATAGCTTAAGTGTTTATCATATAAGTACTTACGTTTAAGTTATTTCTATAACAAAAGAAATTGCTTCATATACGCTACAAGCTGATTTTATAAGTTATTCTAAATAGTTTATGGAAAAGAGTGAAAACAACTTATGAACATGTCATAAGCTATTTCTATAAAATCTTCTAAAAAGTCTCACAAAGCTTATGTTAGTAGATAAGTTCAAATAAAACAATGCAAATGTGATAATTTGCGTACAAGGATGAAGCTCAAATTTCAGTTGCGGTGTTTGCTTACATGAGAAGCAATGAAATAAGCTATGAGATTGAGTCCAAAACCCCACCAAATGGTGCCAAAGATGTAGCCAGTGACTTTTTGCATTCTTCTCATCATGCATATGCTATGGTAAACTTTAGGGAGAAATTGGAACAAAAAAATTAATAGCATTGTGGTCATAATGATTTTAATCTTGTCTTCTCTTATCAATTTTGGTACTACTAGCCAAAACACAGCCTGCAAAATACAGGGAAATCAGATAGTCAAAAGAAGTTTATTTATAATTAAACAAGGACAGATAGAGGACTAGTAATCACTTCTGTTACTTTGGAAAGAAAAATATATCTACTGTCTTATAAACTATCTGTTTACTAATAAAAAAATTATATTATTGTTCTAGTTTTGACCAATTTTCATGAACTTAATATATGACCAACAACTTAAATATGGCACTTTATAAGGTATTTAAAATTATAAAGAGATTGATTTTTATAAAAACAATAGAAACAATATTATTACTAAATAAATAGACATACTTGAATATTTTATTTTATTTTAAAAATTAGGAAAAGATAAATTATTATTAACTAGAGTAGTAGCGATGATTATTTTACATCGATCTCAGATATATTAATAAAGATTTAAATTATATACATCATTCTTGTAAAGAGTTTTATACTATCAATTAATTATAATTATCATAAACACTTCTAAAATTAGTTGTTGTAGTATATTGACACTATAAATTTTTATACTACTAATAGTCCATGACAATTAAACTCAATAAAAAATTATGTTTAATTGTAATTTTAGTTTTCTATTTTTACTAATTCATAAAAACGGTCCCTTATTTTAAAATCTGACATGTTTTGTCATTTGTTATGATTTTTTAACTAAAAAATAACGACCTTAAACAACGTGACATATAATACGATATATAATAATTTAATATTCATTAAATCGTAATAAAATTCTATAAAATTTACTTTTTAATATTAATTTTTTTAATTCACTTAATGATATATAAATAATTAATGCACGTAGATAAACTTATAATATAAAATCGTATGTTAAATTTATTTAAAATATTAGAACCAGTAACTTTAAAAATTGAAGGATGAATTCCTTAAATTAGTAAAAATTAATAGATAAAAACCATACGCACTCGATGTGTTAAAAAAAAAAAAAAAACCACACGTTGTACACTATATTAGCCAGTTCAGGGAATCTGAAGAAAGAATAAAATAAAATTCTTACCTGAGGCACCGGAAGAATAACAAAAAGATCGAACCAAAAACCCTTTGAGTTTCTAAGATAATGAGAAGCAATGGTACGTGCGTCCCACACGAGTTTTCCACACCCAACAACAAGCGATTCTCTCGACACATACGCTAATCTAAACTGCAACCACACATGTATCAAATGCACCGCATCAACACACGTACGCGCCGCCGTAACCATCGCCGCCAAACCACCGTCCATATAAAGACACGGCGAACCTTCTCTCCCTATCGATAGCGCGTAGAAAAACAACGGGTCTATAGCCAACGCAACTCCACGCGCCAACAACAACACGCGGTTCCATATCTGCACGCGCTTGCTTCTTGGATCTAAAACGGATCCTAACGGTCCCCAATTTGCCCTTGTAACTGCTCTTGCGAATTTTCCGGGTCGGTTTTGAATTGGAACAAGATAAGAACCCGCTGATGCTTCCCATTCGGGTTGGTGACAGCTATCGCAGCTGGTGGAGTGAAACACCGGTACACCTACTTGTGTACAGGCATAACACTCCACCACGCTTGTCACTGGATTGTCATCTGTCACGACGACAACTCCAGTAGTGTCACTGTTACTGTCACCAACGTTGTTGATTGTGCTCTTGGGATTCCTTCCCAACAATTTTCCTCCAATCCACCTATAAAACAACACATCAAAACTTGAAAATCTTAATTATTTCATATTAAAATTAAAATCTATTACAAGGGAAGGTGTCTATTATAGGCAACTTTTGGTTTTTCACATGTTCACTCCCATAGTAATAATCTTATTTGAGAAATTAGTTGTACATTTTAATTTGATGTTATAACTCAATTAATAACCAAATTAGATTGAGTGATTGATTATACCTAGGGAGAGAGTAGAAGGTGGACATGGTTGATGATGGAGAGTAACAACCATGGGAGGGTGAAGAAGAATTTGTGTAGATGAGTTATTACTACTACATGGAAGAAAGTGAGAGGGTGGGGTTGGGATGTGGCAGGGAAGAGCACATGTGTTGGTATTGGAAAAAGATAAAGTATAATATTATAAGATGATGGAAATGAAATGAAGATGAGTTTTGATTTTGCATGTGAATGAATTGGGTGAATTAGTTAAACTGGTGCTCATGGTTACGCAACGTAGAGTGGATGGTAGTGTTTGTGAAGAGAGAGAGTGTGGTGTGGTGGGACAACTTACGTTCCAATGTGTTGTTTCTTCTTTGCCGTTTTATGTCACACTTTCGGGACCACGGTTGTTTTCTTTGTCTACTTCTGCACCTGCGTTGCGAACATCCATGTTTTGATCACTAGTCTCCTTAATAGTTGTGTTTGCAATCATGGTTTTCAATTATGTTTCGCAACCGCGGTAAAATTATAGATTTTAAAGTTTCTGCAATGTAAATGGTATGATAATTACAATTTGTTTGAAATATGATTTCCTGATTATAAAGTAAAATTATTAAATATAATTTGAAATTTAAAATATCCTACAATTATTTAGATAAATTATGATATTATTTAAAAATTTAAAACTATATTAAATAACTTTAATTTTAAATCTAGAAATTATGTCTTTTAGGAAAAATTAATGTTTAGTGTATGATTTTGTAGAAATAAGATATGAAGAACCGTTTTAAGAATCAAAATGCTATAGAAAATTGTCGCAACAAGTTACACATCAAATTAGTGAGTACCAATGCCGGCAAGTTTGTGTAAGTCTCAAATTCATTCAACATCTACTCAAAGGCTCTAAGATATCTCAATGTTAAGAGGTGTTAAAAGGTAAAATAGTTGAACCACTTTTAAAGGAAAGGCTCTAGGACACCCTAGCGTTAAAGTGGAGAAAGAGAGAGAGAGAGAGAGCAGTCTTATAAAATAAAAGAGAGATAAAAACTTAATAAAAAAGAGCGAAAATCAGACTTGTTGCAATCAAGTTGAAGGAGAAGCTGTCTTAGCTGCTACGTTAAACTTGCGATTTTCATATTTGAGTCGTCATTTCTATAATTACTTAAGCTACAATATTATCATTAATGTTTTATCCATTTCCATATTAGAACAAATTAAGTTCAATACATATTATATCCTTAACTTGTTTCCATACTTTGATTTTTAGATATTTGATTACTTTCTCAATCTTATAATTAGATATATTTAATTTTAATTTATGAATCCAAAAATGTTATTTTTTATTTATTTTATAACAAAGAATTTGAATGTATTAAAAAAGTATTGAAATTAATGACATAATCAATCAATTTATGTGAGAATGATCTTTATTTATAATATTTGTGTTTGACTATGTATATTTGCAAATTTAAAATTATGCAACACTTGTGCATTCCACTTCTTGAAAATTCAAAAAGTTATTTTTCTCAACAAAAAAAATTATACTTTTGGCATTCTTAACATGTGTCCATACTAACATAAAATAAGCCTATCTCATCATCATAGTGAAAAAAAGCTATCCACTTTCTTGAAGGGTTGTATAGTACTCACACAATCATGCGCTAGCAAGATAGAAAAAGATCATACAAAGTTTATTACTCCAATAGAGGTGCTACACAAATAGAGGTGCATGATTACATAGCTGCCTCACACACAAGGACAAAGTTATTATAAAAACCATAATTAAATACAATAGATTTATTTAAAAATTGAAAGTTATATGAGATCATAGTCCAACTCGTCTATTTAACAAAATTAACGACTAAATCGACTATTTCAAAAAAAAAAAAAATACAATAAATTTACTTTTAATTATAGTTGCATTATAATTTTTAATCAACTAACTTTGATTGTAGTTTTTTCTTTTTTATTGACAAATATTATTTAGTTAAATTACTAATTTTCCTCCTTTACCAATTTGAACTATGATGTTTTTACTTCTTCACTTCTTCAACTTTTAGTTTAAATCAATTAAACTATTCAACCTTCACTTTATTTGTAGTTTGGATCCTTGGTTTTGACCCAAAAAATCACAATTAAATACAATATATTTATCTTAATTTCAAACTTTGCTAACAATCCTACTTGCTATTTTAATGCTTAGCTAATAGCATGAGCCATGAGTCATGCATGTTCTGTGGATATAACTTTTTAACATAGAACGAATATTAACGAATAAATTCGTTCACATTCCCGGTTTCAATCAAAATCGAGTGCAAATTCATGTCAGAATCAAATTTGTATTCCCTCTCTTGAATTTTCTGTTGTTTAGCTAATCATGAGGCTTGTCACATCAGCTCAATTTCAATCTCACGATTCACAGCTTTTTATTTAGTTTTTAGAAGTGAAGAAAAAAATAATTACTTAAAGAGAAAATGTGAGAAGAGATAAAGAAGATGTTAGAAATAATAATACTGAATTTGAAATATTTTATATAATTATATTTTTTTTTATCATATTTTTTTAAAACAACCCATTTCTCTTATAAATCAATCAATAATAATTATAGTTCTCTCAACGTAAGTCTTTTTTATTCATGTTCAACCAATCACATATTTAATTAATTTTTTTTTAATTTATGCAAAAAAATAATTATACCATCTTTTAAGATTTAAACACAATTTTAATTAATATATTATTTTATTTGTAGTTTATTAGTCTCTTTATTTTAAAATTTACAATTTTAACCTCTTGATTTTTAAAACAATTGAAGTTTTTTCACTTATTTATTTTAATAAAAAAATATTATTACATGGAAAATAGGATATTTATGTAGCAACTCAATTGATGAGCTGATACTGTTTAACATAATTTTTACATGATGACTAATTTATCATATTATCAAAATATAAATTATATATCACAAAAATAATTAAATTTGATGTGAAATACTGTGTAGATAGATTCTCACTTTATAACTTATTTTCATGCTAATAACTTAGAACTCGTTGACATGGTTCTGAGTTTTTGTTTGATCGTTTTCAAAGTTAATTTTGAAAACAAAAATATATTGAGTAAAGTAGTCTTAAGTTTATTTTTCACATAATCATAAAATGTTCTTCTAAAATTTAAAATCACAAAAATATATTTTGTCATTTTTGTTTTACCTCTAACGCAACACCACCAATAGTCATTAGTCATCATTTTGATTACTATTGATCATCACTCTAAAATAATAAATTAAAATTAGTATATTATTAATATTATAAACATAAAAATGAGAACAATTGTAATACAATAAAAATATTTTTTCACATTTTAATTTTTAGTTTAATTGCAGTTTTGATCTTTCTATTTTCATCTATTCTTGGAATTGTTCATCCATTTTAAAATTCTTCAGTTTTGGTCCCTCCCTTATATTTTTGGATTAAAAAATTGTGACATGACATGTCTTAAATGATGTAATATACAATTTAATAATGTGAAATGATCAACACTTATAATATTTCAAGAAAATCCTTAAAAGCTTCATTTTCAACTTCATAAATTTTCAGCTTCATTTTCACTTAGTTAATGACCAGTAAAAAAAATAATCAATATGAATGATTCTATATTATCAAAATATCTCACATCAATTAAAACATGTCACATTACTATTCTTGTGTTCATAAATTTGAGGGAGGGACCAAAATTGTGAGATTTTAAAATGGGGGATCAATATTAAGAATATGTAAAAATAAGGTGACTAATTTTGCAATTAAACCCTAGGTTTTTACGTTTTTTTCTTCTTAAAATGAGTTTCAATTTTTATTGTTGAAATGTAATATTCATACACGGAGCAAGTCTATGTCTCTAATCACTACGCCAAAAATGACATTTTATAGCGCGACTTTTATAGCGATTATTAAATACAAGCGTTGTTGTATAAATTTTTTAAAAATAATGGAGGATACAACAATGCTTTTTTGACGAGCGCCGTGGAAAAAGAGCTGTTGTAGGATTATATAGGGTCACATAGCGCTTGCACATAATGTTTACAAGACTTTTACAGCACTTCTGAAAAAATGCTGTAAACGGAAGCGCCGTCACATAATATTTTACACCACTTTTGGAGTGTTTTAAACACAAGCGCTGTAAAATATAGCGCTCCCACCTAATGTTACATAGCTTTTAAAGCGTTTTTTTGACAAGCACTGTAAAACTTGCGCTTTCACATAATTAAATGACCTATTAGAGCACTTTTTATACAAGCGCTGTAAAAGACTTGCGCTTTCACATAATTAAAGGACCTATTAGAGCGCTTATTATACAAGCGCTGTAAAATCATTCACTTTAAATAAAAATCATTTACTTTAAATAAATAAAAACAAATTTAAAACAAACCTTACGAACCCTCATCTCCTCTACTCTGCGAACCCTCTTCTCCTCTACTGTGCACCCATCTACTGCTCCTCCTTTAAAAAAATTGGATATGTTGTCTCAGGTACTGTATTTATTAATTTGTTGTTGTCACTAAAACTAATAAATTGTTACACAATAAATCATATAAAATCTATTCTTTTTTGAAATTTATTGATCTGTTCTGTTTTGAAATCAGACTTGGACATTGGTTTCCATTTTCCAATATTAGATATGTGTACTATATATTGGTATAATGTTATCAGTAGTTTATTATTTGTGTAACTGCATTTATATAGGTCATATAAAATGGACCGAAAATGGATGTCTGCCAATCGATTTTCAAAAGAGTATGAAAATAGAGTGAATGAGTTTGTTGAGTTTGCAGTGAAGAATGCAAAAGATCCAAATAGAGTCGTTTGTCCTTGTTTAAAATTTTGTTTTGCAAAACGTGTTAGAGAAGATGAATTGGAAGGACATTTAGTATGACATGAAATTGATCAAAGATATACATGTTGGATAAGACATGGTGAGAAGAAAAAAGGAACATTAATTTTGAGAATGGTTCGACATATGCTTCAACTGATTTCGACACAGATGCATATGAGCCGGACCGAGTTGAGTAGATTGCAAAAGCAGTTGAAGAACATCTTTGGGATTGTCCTAAAATGTTTGAGAGTTTGTTGAGTGATGCCAAGAAACCATTATATAATGGTTGTACTAAATTCACAAGATTGTCGGCGATATTAAAGTTGTACAACTTAAAAGCGAGTAATGGATGGTCTGATAAAAGCTTCACAGAATTATTAACACTCTTAAAAGATATGTTGCCATGAGTTACGAAAGGATTCATATGTGTCCTAACGATTGCATTTTATTTCGAAACGAATATGAATTACTAAAGGCGTGTCCGAAATGCAATGTCTCTCGATATAAGAAGAAATAATCTACTCCAACAAAAGTCATGTGGTATTTTCCTATAATACCAAGATTTAGGCGCATGTATCGCAGTGAAGAAGATTCAAAACATTTGAGATGGCATGCAGATGAAAGAATTAGAGATGGAAAATTTCAACACCTTGCAGATTCTCCACAATGGGCAAACATTGATCACGAGTATCCTGAATTCGGTAAAGAGTCAAGAAATCTACGACTTGCACTTTCTACTGATGGAATGAATCCAAATGATCTTCAAAGCATCTCACACATCACGTGGCATGTGATTTTGTTGATTTATAACCTACCTCCATGGTTATGTATGAAGTGTAAGTTATGATGTTGTCTTTGTTAATTTCTGGACCCAAACAATCGGGGAATGATATCGATGTATACTTGACTCCTTTAATTGAAGATTTAAAAAATATGTGGGAGACAAGTGTGGAAGTTTATGAATGGTATAAGAAAGAATGTTTCAATTTGAGGGCTATGTTGTGCGGCACAATTAATGATTTTCCAGCATATGGTAATATATCAAGATATAGCATTAAAGGTCAGTGTGCATGTCCTATATGTGAAGAGAGTACAAATTGGATGCGGTTGAAACATTGTAAGAAGAATGTATTTCTTGGACATCGTAGCTTTTTACCTTATAGTCATCAGTATCGTGGGTGGAGAAATGCATTCAATGGAAAATCAGAGGAAGATAAAGCTCCTTTAGCACCGACTGAATATCAAATACTTGAAAAAGTACAAGGTTTGACCAATAAATTTGGCAAACCTTTTGCGGGAGAGCTGGTCAAAATTGGGTGGAAGAAAAAGTCAATTTTCTTTGAATTGCCATATTAGAAGTCATTGTATATAAGACATTTCCTCGATGCGATGCATATTGAAAAAAATGTATTTGATAGTGTTATTGGTATGTTACTCAATGTTCCGGGAAAGTCTAAAGATTGTATCAATGCAAGATTTGACTTGGTCGATATAGGAATAAGAAATGAATTAGGTCCCGTAAAGAAAGGAAATCGCACATATCTACCTCCAGCCGCTCATACTCTATCTAGAAAGGAAAAAATTGTTTTGTGTAAATTTCTACACGAAGTTAAAGTTCCCGAAGGATACTCTTCAAACATTAAAAATTTAGTTTGTATGAAAGACCTCAAGTAAAAAGTTTGAAGACCCATGATTGTCATATTCTAATGGAGCATTTGCTACCAATAGGTATACGTTCCATTTTACCCGAAAAAGTTCGACAAGCCATAACTAGATTACGTTTCTTCTTCAAGGAAATTTGTAGTAAAGTGATCGATCCTCAGAAATTACCGACATTGCAGACGGAAATTGTTGTTACTTTGTGTGAGCTTGAAATGTATTTCGCACCCTCGTTTTTTGATATAATGGTTCACCTTACTGTTCATCTTATTAGGGAGACACAACTTTGTGGGCCAACTAATATGAGATGGATGTATCCGATAGAACGATATATGAAAATATTAAAAGGGTACGTAAAAAGTAGAAGTCGACCAGAAGGTTGTATTGCTGAACGGTACATTGTTGAAGAAGTTGTTGAATTTTGTACTGAATATCTGTCCAATGTTGAATCCATAGGGCTTCCCATGTCTCGTCATTCGGGAAGAATATCAGGAGAATGGATAATTGGAAAGAGACTAATGACTATATCAAGGACAAAATGGGAGCAGGCACAATTGTTTGTTCTGCACAATGATGATGAGGTTCAACCGTATGTTACAATATACATGGATCAGTTATCTAGTTTGAACATGAATAGGAATCAAAATTGGATAACTCGAGAGCATAATCGAAATTTTATAACATGGTTAAATAATCACATAAAGTCAAAGTTTGATATAGACCCCAGATCAATTTCACAAAGATTGAGGTGGCAAGCAAATGGTACGAGTTTACATGTATTTTCTTACACCGGTTATGTAATTAACGGCTACACATTTTATACCAAAGAACAAGATGATCAAACCACTATGCAAAATAGCGGAGTCACTCTCGTAGCTAAAGCGATGCATATCTCAAGTGCAAAAGACAAAAACCCAATATATGCAAATCTATCATATTTTGGGGTTATCGAGTGCATATGGGAGTTAGACTACACAATGTTTCGTGTCTCATATTTGGTTGCAAGTGGGTCGATAATAATAATGGCGTTCGGATTGATGAGTCAGGATTCTTGCTTGTCGATTTTAATAGGGTGGGATACAAAGACGAGCCTTTTATTTTAGCGTCGCAAGCTCAACAAGTGTTTTATGTCACTGATCCTTCTAATGATAAATGGTCTGTTGTCCTATCGACCAATAAAATCGAAATTTTATAACATGGTTAAATAATCACATAAAGTCAAAGTTTGATATAGACCCCAGATCAATTTCACAAAGATTGAGGTGGCAAGCAAATGGTACGAGTTTACATGTATTTTCTTACACCGGTTATGTAATTAACGGCTACACATTTTATACCAAAGAACAAGATGATCAAACCACTATGCAAAATAGCGGAGTCACTCTCGTAGCTAAAGCGATGCATATCTCAAGTGCAAAAGACAAAAACCCAATATATGCAAATCTATCATATTTTGGGGTTATCGAGTGCATATGGGAGTTAGACAACACAATGTTTCGTGTTCCCATATTTGGTTGCAAGTGGGTTGATAATAATAATGGCGGCGGATTGATGAGTCAAGGTTTTTGCTTGTCGATTTTAATAGGGTGGGATACAAAGATGAGCCTTTTATTTTGGCGTCGCAAGCTCAACAAGTGTTTTATGTCACTGATCCTGCTGATGATAAATGGTCTGTTGTCCTATCGACCAATAAAATAAGCGATGATAACAATAATGATGAAGATGTTGGTAATGATCTTTTCTTTGCAACATCACAACCACATGAAATTGATTCAACTGATGATTGTTTATATCTTAGATATGATCATGATGAGGGAATTTGGATTAATCCATCGTTTCGTATCGTTAATGGACAAACAAAAGTGAATCCCACCAGGAAAAGAAGAAGGACATCTTAATGTGTTTAATTGTTTTATATAAGCCATGTAATCCGAACTGAGTTCATGTAATTTAATTGTTTGATCTACCAGAATTGAGCATTTTGGTATTTTGCTTAAACTGTATTTGATTTTCTGCTTATAATTATTTTCTACTTATATTTAGCTTGATCTTAGTGTTTTATACTAAGTTCATGTAATTTAAGTGTAATTTAGCTTGACCATGAACTGAACTGAATATAGATTAGTAATTTACGTGAACTGAATTGATCTGAACTGAAAAATAGCCTTATAAAAATAAAATAAGGAGGCCTTTTAGAGCGCTTATATAAGCCATGTAATCCGAACTGAGTTCATGTAATTTAATTGTTTGATCTACCAGAATTGAGCATTTTGGTATTTTGCTTAAACTGTATTTGATTTTCTGCTTATAATTATTTTCTACTTATATTTAGCTTGATCTTAGTGTTTTATACTAAGTTCATGTAATTTAAGTGTAATTTAGCTTGACCTACCATAACTGGTTTTCAGCTTATATTGAACTTGAAAAAGCTTTGTTTGAGTACTGGGAATTTTTCTTGAACTTGAACTGATCATCCCAATATATATATTTAACTAATTATTTGGAAGAAAAAAAACCCAAACTTGTAATTTTATAGCGCTTTGGTCAATAAGTGCTATAAAAGCCTTTAAAAAAAATAAGGAGGTCACAAAGCTTTGTTTTATACTAAGTTAAAGAGGTCTTTAAAGCGCTCTTTGGAAAAGCGCTGTAAAAGGATTTTAAAAGGTAAAATAAGGAGGTCTTTTATAGCGCTTTTGTCAATAAGCGCTATAAAAGCCTTTAAAAAAATAAGGAGGTCACAAAGCTTTGTTTTATACTAAGTTAAATAGGTCTTTTAAAGCGCTTGTTGAAAAAGCTTTGTAATAGGCTTTTAAAAGTAAAATAATGAGGTCTTTTACAGCGCTTTTGTCAATAAGCGCTATAAAAGCCTTTAAAAAAATAAGGAGGTCACAAAGCTTTGTTTTATACTAAGTTAAATAGGTCTTTTAAAGCGCTTGTTGAAAAAGCTTTGTAATAGGCTTTTAAAAGTAAAATAATGAGGTCTTTTACAGCGCTTTTGTCAATAAGCGCTATAAAAGCCTTTAAAAAAATAAGGAGGTCACAAAGCTTTGTTTTATACTAAGTTAAATAGGTCTTTTAAAGCGCTTGTTGAAAAAGCTTTGTAATAGGCTTTTAAAAGTAAAATAAGGAGGTCTTTTACAGCGCTTTTGTCAATAAGCGCTATAAAAGCCTTTAAAAAAATAAGGAGGTCACAAAGCTTTGTTTTATATTAAGTTAAATAGGTCTTTTAAAATGCTTGTTGAAAAAACGCTGTAATGGGCTTTTAAAAAGTAAAATAAGGAGGTCTTTTACAACGCTTTTGTCAATAAGCGCTATAAAAGCCTTTAAAAAAAATAAGGAGGTCATAAAGCTTTGTTTTATACCAAGTTAAATAGGTCTTTTAAAGCGCTTGTTGCAAAAGCGCTGTAATAGGCTTTTAAAAAGTAAAATAAGGAGGTCTTTTACAGCGCTATTTCAAAAAGCGTTGTAATAAGGCTTTATTTATAACAGTAAACCGCTTCAGTTTCCTCTTCATTTCGTAAACTTTACTACGCTTCAGAGTCCTCCTCCTCTTCATTGTCCTTCTCATTGCGAACCCTATTGTCCATATGAACCATATTGTGAACCATCTCCATCTTTGTTACTATCCCTACCAACCTTCATTCAAATACATACTCTTCTCATTGAAATACGTAACCCTCATTACGTATTTATGCGAACCCTACTTTGTCCTACGAACCGTTCGTATTTCTGTGCATTCTCGCTATTCCTTTTTAAACGAAGTTGTAACCCTATGGACCCTACATATTTCTTCGCACTTTTCAGGTATTGTATATATTAATTTTTTGTTGTCACTAAAATGCATGTTGAACTTATACTGCTACGTACTCAGACTACTGCATGTTGAACTTGTCGATGTTATACTAAACTGCATGTTGAACTTGTTGTAGATAAATGGATTCTAACAAGGCTTTGGATCATCAATATGAGGAAGTTTTCAACACTAAGACTTATGAAAATGAAGTTTGTGACACCCTAAACCCCAAAATAATATATATATATATATATATATATATATATAATAATTTATATCATATTTCTATAAAATTTGCAGCGGATAAATAAAAATATGTTTCCAAGAAAATAAAAACTTTAATTTTTAATTTAGGATATCACGTTTCTCAAAAATCCAAAGCAACACTTTATACTTCTTTACTTCATAGTGCAATCTCAATAAGCTTGATTTAAGTATAATTACTTAATTCTAAAAACTTACTAGTACTTATATGGTTTTCATACAAAATTCGTTTCAAAATAAATAAGTAAAATACAAAATGTAACCCTTATTCCCGGTATCACCTATCAGAGCGGGGTTCCTCCCAAACTTGAACTTCAAGACTCATTAACCTGTAACAACTGCGAGAATTTTAGGGAGAAATTCGGGTTGTTAAATATCTGGAAAATTGTGTTTAATTGAATAGTTAAATAAGTAAAGCAACATACTGAAATTTGGACGAAAACGGAGAAACGTTTCTTGAACAATTATGGATCACCGGTGCCAAACGATATGTTGCTGTTATTGTGCTTGTTTCAGAGCTGCCCGTTCAATCCCTTTTTTTTCTTTTTGGTTGTTTTATTTTATTAACAATTAGGGTTCACACATGGTTAGAACTCATTGGTCCCTTTATTTATTTTTAAATAAAACCAATAATTAATAAACTAATGTTTTAACATTTTTTTTAACATCTGAAGTACTTGGTTAGGAGGCTTGATACTATGCCACCATCCCGGTGGACGGACAATTCAAATTGGCCCTGTCCTCATAGATCCCCTCAACTCAACCCGAAACACATATATGTGACAGTCGAGGTAAACGTGTGTTGCGTGGTAGCTCCCGACATTTGGAGTGCTACCTCCAAGTCACCTAGGAATTCCCCGCCCGAATACCTCCAAGGTCTAACAATCTTGTCTTAAGGCTCAACAACAGACCGCCACGATCAGGCTCATTCAGTTGTACTTCCATGGAATCCCTAGGCTTGTCAGACCCTACCTATATGTTGACAAAATAATCTCCACTTCACAAATTCACAATATTTATTTTCTCCCCTCGTTGGTATATGATACTCCATTAATACCGTCATCTCAGACACAAATTGAAATCACAATATTCTCATCACAATTTATAACATCACTATAATTAATCACACATCATCAACATCATCACATAAACTCATCACAATTTATAGAATCACTATCATCAATCATACAACAACACATATATTCATCACAAATTTATCACATCACCATTATTAATCATACATTATCATCATTACATATAATTATCACAACACATCTATTTTTATTATAACATCATTTAAACTCATCTAATCAAACATATGCATAAAATTAATTCAACAACCAATATCACAATAATATCACACACCACACATTTAAAGAAATTAAATCAAATATCACAATAATATCAAATGCCACACATTTAACGAAATTAAATCAAATATCACAATAATATCAAATGCCACACATTTAACGAAATTAAATCAAATATCACAATAATATCAAATGCCACACATTTAACGAAATTAAATCAAATATCACAATAATATCAAATGCCACACATTCAAACAAATTAAATCAATCAACACCCTACAAATATTTCTATTCTATATTTTAATCTCACAATTTACATATTTTCACATTAATTAATTTATCCCTCAAAGGGATACTGTCGTACGTAGCGAACCCCGGATGAATCGTTGGGAAATATGGTTTTCCGGTTCATCTGACAATATATAATACTCATGAATTCAAATGCTCTCTCACCCCTTACCTTATTTCGACGCTTTCACACACGAATACGATTCCACGAGCAAACAGCCTTTGTTCATTGACTCTTTGTCCATCAATCGATCTAACTCGACAGTTTATGGGTAAACGTTAAAAATAGTTTATGAGAAGATACTCTAAAAACTAAATTCGAAATTCGGTCAAGGAAACTTACCATAAATCAGAAAAATCGTATAAAATCTTTTTCTTTAAAATATATATTACACTAAATACTATTATTTTTTAAAAATATATCAAATAATAAAATATAATATTTATTATTTATATCCCTCATGTAATCTAGTATATATAAAACTAACGGAAATTAATCACAAAGTTTATTAACATATATTTTATAATAATTTTAACATCAAATTAATTGTTTAAAATCCTATTTAATTAATAAAATAATTTATCATAAAATTTAGGGTGTTACAATTCTCCCCTTGTTAAAGAATTTCGTCCTCAAAATTTGCGGTGAGTGAACTAATATCTAACTTACCAAACTCAAGATTCAAACTTAGTCTACAAACATATTTAAGATATTCAATCTCCAATTAAGCACAACATGTAAAAAAATCAACTAACATAGCATGATAGAATAACATGACAAAATAAATCAATTAAACACAGCATTTATCATTTAATCATAGGTTTGCAATCTTGCACATACACATGCATTAAACATGATGTTAGGTCTAGAAACGGTAATGAAAAATAGGGATTCTATCATTCCTCTATAGGTTTTCCGGTCAACTTTTTTTTCCTGAATCATATTTTTCAAGTGAACGGGTAGAGTGCATTGATAAAGTCTAAGTCCTATCGCCAAACATTCAACAAATTTAACTTAGGTCCGACAAAGAGAGCTATTTTTAAAATATTAAACACATCTAACAACTTAATAATATTATAATAGATTTACAATCAATTACTCTATAAAAACATAATTTTTATATAATCAAGGAGAAAGAAAAAAAACTAATATAGAGATACTATTTCCTAATAACATATATTTAATAATTAAATTCATTCAATTGATATAAGCGATGAACATGTTTTTTTAACTATTTAAAAATAAAATTAAAAGGTACTTCTAACAAAATAATGAGTTACCGTTTTCTCTTTTATTGACGATGAACCATTGAGGTAGCTAGTCTTTCCTACTCATGTAGTCAACTACTTAAGGAACTATAACTGCAGTCATTCAATTT